>NW_022900917.1:38348781-38351232 GCF_012274545.1 Fukomys damarensis
CTGCAAAAGGCTTTATTTTCCTTTCGTCCAAGATTTGGGAGGGGACTCCAGAGATGAAAAAGCTGCCTAGTGGCTGGAGGGAGAGGGTTAGGTCAAAGCCCTGATGTTGGTGAGCAGGAGCCCCTCAGAGGGCTCCCGCTGGGCTCTGGGGCCTCCTAGTTGTGCTTGAGGGTGAGCCTTTCGAAGAGGTGCTTGACCAGCCAGCCTGGGGGCCTCCAGTCTGCGGAGCTTAGTGAGGTGGTCGCCTATCTTCTTGATGCGCTTCACCTCCTCATCTAAAAGTGGTCCTCCAGGAAGTCACAGAGATGGGGTTCTGTCTTGGCAGAGCCCAAGGCACGAAGATCCAGAAGAGCTCGGTGCAGGTTCTTCTCCAGGGCCTGGGCAGCTTCTATGGCATCCACGGTTTTACCCCACTCATCTTCAGAAGGTTTCTGCACGTCTTGGAAGAGCACTCGGCCACCGCGCTGGTTCTGCATCTTCAGGAGATGTCGGCGCCTTCGCTTTTCTCCTTGGCCAGCTCTCGGAAGAAATGGCCCACACGCCCCAGAGGCACACAGTCAGGGTCGAAATAATAGCCCAGAGAGAGGTAGGTGCAGGAGGCCCGCAGGTGCAGATTGACCAGGCGGTTGACGGCAGCCTCTACCTCAGTGGAATAATTCGGACGAATCTGAGTAGTCATGGCTGGTCAGCAATAAGGAGCTACCCACAAAAGAACAGTGATGGCTGGTCCTGGAAGCAGGAGAACAGCGAGGTGATGGTCCTGAAATTTGTGACTGGAAGGTGGATAGAAAATGAAAAACAGGGAGTTTCCGGGTCTGTTCCCTTCAAACATTGTTGAAGCAAGAGACAGATCTGCGAGACCTCCAGAAGGGCCGCTCATTTTTTTTTTTTCACTAAAAAAAAGTACTACTTTTATTTGGCTTATTTCTCCATTTATTATGATTATCACATTTGGAGAGGCACAAAGCAATTAGGTTTTACACAACTACAAAGTTGCCACAAATCCCAAACTTTTTAATCATAGATAACTCACCTCTGTTTAAAGAAAAAGCTTTAAAAACATCTGATTAGCTTAATACACTGGCCCTGCAAATACGGGACTACAGTTGTAACAGCCTGCATTTCCTGCTCTACTGTCTTCGGGAAGAAACCCAGAAAAAGGACTGAAATGTATGTGGTGGTGACTTTCTTATTGTAATTTTTAATTTAAACATTCACCATATTTTTATTACCCCTCGTGTGTGTGTGTGTGTGTGTGTGTGAGACTGTGGTTAGTTGGTTTGGAAGCAGGGTAAATGTCAGACCCTTCATGGTTTCTAACTTACCCACTTTTGAAAAAGATCCCTTAGGAAGGAGACAGGTTAAAAAAGCTGAGATAGTTTGTCCTAGTGAGCACCTGAGGGTCTCCTCTGGACTTGCCTCTAGAGCAAGCTTCAGGCACCCTCTCAGTACCTCTCAGAAGCCATGCTGATTACTCTGAATTGGCCTTCGAAATTTTCCAGTGTGTTATAATCCTGTCTATAGACTGTTCACTTCAGCCCTCTGAAAGCCTATACTCAAAAAGTGATACAAGAAAGTGAGAAGTAAGACCAGAGACTTTGTTAAGAATGAAGTAGACTTGTTCAGGGCTTCTTATTTGAAAAAAAAAAGTTTGAAGCTTGATGGAACCCCATTTGTTTTGAGTTTATCAATGAGAGACTACATAAAGGAAGCCATCACGTTTAGTGAGAGTGGCATCCCAGGACCACTCATGTCCCATCATGCATTGCCACACACTCTGGCATTGCCTCCTGCCTGACACAGCTCAACTTTGGTGTGGATGGCTGTGCTTGTTTTCTTTACCTAGAGAGAACAATCCCAAAGATACCATCCCTGGATGTCTTTTGTGAGTTGGTCAGTATCCAGTGAATACTAAGCAACAGACATTCTTAAACTCACAATTCCCAGTTCCTACTGAACATCTGCTCTCCAGGGAAAAATCCAGTTGGGATCCAAAATCAAAGCAAGAATCCACCTTTTTGTCTTTGGCAGTGTTCTTTTCTCCTTTATTGATCTCTAGATTCTCCTGAAAAATCAGTTCTTACACTGAGTATCTCTGTTTCAGGTTCATTTGTCACACAAAATTTTCTCTGCATTAAAGTGCCTCTTGCAGCCATACTGTGCTCTATTTTAGATTGAGGAAAAGTTGGAAGAACTGATGCCTTGGAGCAGTTACAATATTCCCTGTATTGGTGTTAGGGCAATGGTTTGCAATCTTTTGTACTGTATATCTTATCAATTACTGATGAAAAGACTTGTTCCAATCATTACAGAAGTAAAAATGCAACTTTTTCCAAAAGATAATTTTTATATATATATATGTATATATATACATGTATATACATATATATGTATATATATACATATATATATGTATATATATGTATATATATATGTATGTGTATGTATATG
>NW_022900917.1:38351262-38359451 GCF_012274545.1 Fukomys damarensis
ATACACATAAAACCTCCTGGGATGTGAACTGAGCATGAAGTGCAAATATTCTGTGGCCCATGTGAGTTTATGGGGGAAAAGTAAGGTCTATCTGCTTTGCTTGTGAAGGGAAACAGTGATGTTATCTGTGCTATGTGCTTTTCAGTGCTGGTTTGGATAGTCTCAGAGGCCTTTCTCAACTGGAACATTTGATTGTTTTTCAGTCTCTTGCTCATAGCCATCCATTAATTTCCATTGGTTAGAAGCCAAATTTTCTCTGTCTGGATTTGAATACACCCTTAATCCAGTTATTTATAAAGATTCTCCAGGGTGCGCCTTCTGACCCCTAAATGCTTGCCAATGCCAGATGAACAGAGAAAAATACTATTTGAAGATAAGGTGATTTGAAAGCTGGATAATCCTTGTGCAAGTATCCAAGCACTGATTTATCATCTGTGTGAAAATTGAAAGCAATAAGTTGAAATTAACAATTGATTAGATATGTAGCATTATGTGGGTAGTATGGTGTCATGCATGTATGATACTAGGGATGATAGCTTTGGGAAACAAATTGAAAGGGTTAAATAACATGGAAACATCAAGAAGGTACAAAGCTGTGCTTTTCTTTCCCTCCAAACACTTCGTTTTATCATGATACAACACATTGATTCAAAATGATGTGGCAGAATAGTAAAAAGGATAAGCTCTGAGGTCAGATTTCATGGGTTATTGTCACTGTTTGCTATTCTTGGGCCAAATGCCTCATTTTCCCTATCTATAAATTGGCAGTGAAGCTCCAGCCACTGAGGGATGCTGAGAGGACTGAGTGAGTTGAAATACATGAAGTATTTGGTCACATAAGTCTGACATTATGTGACCTCAATGGACTGGAACAGAGACGATGCCCCCCCCACAAGGAGCTGAACCCAGGGAGCACTGAGTTACATCCCCAGGCCTTTTTAATGTTTGTTCATTGATTGATTGATTGATTGATTGAGACAGTTTTGCCAATTGCCCTCCTGCTTCAGTCTCCTGAGTAGATGGGATTATAGGTGTGTACCACCAAGCCCAGTGAGCAGGTGGCATTTTGCTCCATGACAGATCTTTTCATCCCCAGGCAGACAATTTGACAAAGTTGTAAAGACAAGGCTGCTCCACAGCCTCTCCTTACCCACATTGCTTTCATGCCTGCTCAGAGCTGCATCATAATGTAATATAAGATAGCTTTCTACAGGTCGATCATGGGCCAGAGTTTTTGAGTTATGAGAGCTGCTCCAGAGGTTTGTTTTAGCAAAACAGTCATCACTGGCAGTACATTTCAGTGACACAGAGTGGGTCACAAAGCTTGCTTATTTTCATGTGACATATTCAACCTACTCAGTGAATTCAATCTCTCACTGTGGGGGAGAATGGCAACTGTGTTCAAGTTGGCAGAAAAGGTTTCAACATTCAAAGTTGAACTGAAATTACGGGAGTGATGAGTGAGTATTGAGATTTTAGGCATGTTTCAAACATAGTGGAGATTTTGAAAGAGTGTGAGCCAGAGCCTTCTTTCTCTTAGGGCCTTCCTTCTCTCATGATCACCTAGTTCAGCTTTCTAAAGAGTTTGCACATTACTCATTAGTTACCAACCACAAAGGACTCCAGAACTGAGAAGGAATGGATCCATGATCCATTTGCCTGCACTAGAAGACAATTTTGTCTGCACTAGAAGAGAATCAACTGAGATTACAAATGAACTGCAAAATTATGTTTCAGACAACTTCAAATCTCCATACAATCTGGATTAGAGTCAAGATGGAATATGCTGAGGATGTCACAAAGGCACTGAAAAGCCTGCTTCCAATTCCAAAATCCGATCTTTGTGAACAGGTTCTCTGCAGTAACAGCAACCAAAACAAGACAGAATACATGCTCTTAAAGATTTTAAATCCTTTGTTTTCTTGCCTTGCACACAGGGCTCACCTGGTCTTCTCACCTGGACTGTCCTCTACTTCCTGGCCTCTTCTGGCTTGGCTGTCCTTGCCATACTCCAAGGTCAGCTAGAATCTGTCCTCCTCCACAAAACCCGTCCGTTCTCTCCTTCCTGCCATTCAGTCTTTGTCACCTCATCATTCTCACTACAAATTGCAATGCTTAATTACACAGCTTCCTGTCATTTTCCCTTTGTTTCATCAGAATGATTTTAAGGCCCCCATTAGAATGTTCCAAGTATGGATCTTTCTTCCACTTCTTTGTCTCCCATGGTGCTCACATTACTCTGAGCCTCTGGGTAATGTTCGGTAAATACTTGATTAGATGGTGTGGACTTCTTGTTTTATTAGTGTAGATAGAGGTCATCAGGCTACTATTTTATGCATAGTAATCCTACAGATAGTTTAAAAGCCATGGTATTCCATGTCTGTCTTCTTTAGACCAAATAGCTCCAGTTCTCTGCGTAGTCCCAATAGTTGTCATCTTCCACAGGTTGTGACTAGAGCTGCAGTCTCAAAAGTATGTTTGGTGAAACACTGTGTGAAAATCTGAGAGATGCTGCTCTCTTTATTTACTGTGGCTACTGAGATCCATTAGTGCCCTCAAGTACGTTGTGGGTTTTCTAGAAACAGAGTGTGGCATTTGTAACAGTCAGAGCACAAGTTTGTTTTATTTTTAACTGCATTGAAAGATTTTAAACAGATCAATGACCACTTTACCATAAAAATTTCTTCTATCTTCTCACATCCCATCTGTAGATTTTTTGACTTGTTTTTTTACTTTGTTAGGTAGAATTCATAATATTTATATTCTATTTTGTGATCCAAAATGATTAGTCTTAATTTTATACTTAAATGGAGCTAAATTTAGCAGCAGTCTTTTATCTTTTATTATAGGTTCTCTCTCTCTGCATTCTTTATGTTGATTTGTCTTCTTTTCCTTTTTTGTTTCATTTTGTGTTTTGTTTTCTGAGACAGGGTCTTGCTATACAGTTTAGTTTGACCTTGAACTCACTATGTAGCTCATGCTGTCCTTGAACTCATGGTAATCCTCCTCCTGTCTCAGCCTACAGAGTGTAGGAAGTATAGGCCTTTGCCAACACACCTGGCAATTTTCTTAAAAAAATATTTATTTATGTAATTAAAAGTAACTATACTTGTCTGAGTCACACACAAAAAACCTTTTGTAGAGATTAAGAATGCAGTAAACCCGCATGTTGCATAAGCCTAAAATAGAGATGAGGTTATTTAAGAAACACCTTTGAAGGACTGGAGATGTAGCTCAGTGGCAACCACACCTGCTTCAAAATGCAAGGTCATGAGTTCCATCTCTGGTATGGGGGCAAGGGGAGACCTTTGAAGGATACTTTTACCTCATGGAGTAAATCATGATTTACATGGAAGAATTAGGGATTCAGAGGATTTTATACCAGCAGAAACACTTTGAGCCCAGCTCAAAATGGACAGTGTACAAAGTAAAAGGAGCTTGTTGACTTTCAGACTTCAGGAAACAGGCTGATACCTACTCTGCTTCCTGTTATGAAAAAGGAATGATGGTTCAGATCTCAGAATAGTGAAACTCAGAGTTTGTTCCTAGGTTCCAAACCCAAATGGAATTCACTTAGCTGGGTTTTGAAATGGCTTCATTGGTAATCCTTTTTTCTTTTTCTTTTCATTTTCTCCTGTGTTGAATGGGAGTGGCTAGCACTGTTATTGTAGGATCATCCTACCTTTGTATTTTCAGAAAAAATAACTGATGATGTTGTCTCTTTAGCTCACAATTCCAGATGCAGAGGAATTGTGTCCCAGGATGGATTATACCCAGTGGGTCACCCTTACCTCATTTAGATGAGTTAAATGATGAGATCTGGGACTTTGACTTGTTGTTGTAAAGCGTTGAAGCTTTTGAGGACCTGGGATAAGGTTAATGTTCCTCACTATGGAACAGACGTGGATCTTTGAGGGCCACAGAGGGGACTGTGACTGATAGGCAGAATGATGTACAGCCATCCAGCATGTCCACATTCTAACATTTGGAATCTGTGAATATGTTCTGTGATATAGCAAAAGGGAATCAAGGTTGCAGATGAAACTAAAATTGATAATTACCTGACTTTGAGATGGGAGATGAGATTATTTCACTGGGTGCAGTGCATTAATAATAAGTCTTCCAAATTGGAAGAAGAGTTAAAGAACTAGAGATGGTAGGGCTGGGGATGTAGCTAAGAGGCAACAATGCCTGCCTGGCAAGCACAAGGCTCTGAGTTTGATTCCTGGTACTGGAAAGAAAAAAATATTAAAGCTGGTAGTATGAAAAGGACTAGCCCTATTATTGCTGGCTTTGAAAACGGAGGGAAGGGGCCAAGAGGAGAGGAATGGAGACAGCCTAGAGGATCTGGGAAAGCCCAGAAAGCAGGTTGTCCCGAGTGTCCAGACCGGTACTTAGCCCTGACAACACCTTGACTTTGGCCCAGTGAGACCCTTGTTAGACTTCCATCCTACTGAACTGTAAAATGACACATTGCTGTTGTGTTAAGCCACTACATGTTCAGCGATTTGTTACAGAGATGCATCTGAATAGAAAAAAAATACATTTAGTGTACATCAGAAAACTTGAAGGCTTACTAATGTACACATAGTTGGACCCCACCCCCTGAAGTTTCTGACTCAGTAAATCTTGGGCTGGGCCTGAAAATTTGCATTTCTGAAGCATTCTCAGGAGATTCTAATGCTACTAGATGAGAGGAAGCATTTTGAGGATTTCTGCTTTATCTAATTTAAGCCCTAAATTGGAGCCAACCATTCAACTGCTAAAAGTATCTCATGTTATTTATTAAACTCTTCTTTGTGTACCTTGGATTGAAAAATCCAGAAGTGAAAAGAGGACTTGAACGTGTGGGATATTTTGAAACAATGATCACTCAAAGTATGCGCCCAGCACTTTGTAAAAATCACTTTCATTCCCTGTAGCTCTTTTATGGGGATGGGCTCATATCACAGAGATCAGCGGTGGCCCACTAAAGAGTGTAATTAGAGATAAGAGTGTCTGTATGTGTTATGCTTTCATGGTACATTTCTGGATCTGATGGTGCGCATCACTCAGCATGGCAGAAATCCTTGGCATGGAGCTCAATGGAATGATGACTTCAGAATGACAACATTGATCTTGATTTTAAACTGAGCACTGGAATTACTGCGTTCTTAGGTTTCAATGCATGCCTGGTATTGCACACATTCTTCAGGTTTTCTTTCTGTAAATGAGCCCTTTTAAACTCACAGAGCATTCTATATGCTGAATGGAGTCTGGCCCCAATGCCAGACACAGCAGTAGGGTGACTGAACAAATTTCTTATTGTTGTCCGGGAATTTTCTACTGCACTTTGTGAGCAGTAGCTTGAGAAGAATAGATAACTGTACTCTGTTTTATTTTTCAAAGCACATTCATATCTGTCATCTCATCCTGTCACAAATATTAATGACAAATTCAGAAAGAGAATCCAGGTTTCCTGAACCTTAGCCTCACGTTCCTGCAACACTTTGATCTTGGTCTCTAGATCAAAGTCCAGAATATTCTCCATCTACAGGGAAGACTTGGCTGGGGGAGGGAGAAGACAAACAGAGACAGAGCCAGGATCAGAGAGGAGAGAAGAGAGAACAAAAGGAATCAAAGAAAGAAAACAAAAAATACAGAAGATAAAGAAAGGAAGAAATGAGAAAGAAAGAAGAAATGGACCCTGAAACTCCTAAAGGACAGGTAGGAGCCATGACCTTCCAGGTTAGTGCATGGGAAAAATAAGTTTGTTCCTTGGGGACAAAGGCCCGCCATCCTAGTCCCCAGAGATGTGGTGAACTCACAGAGTAAGAGCTCTGCCGAGGACAGGTGTCACCTCCTTTCCCCTGGGATCTTCTTCTTTCCCTCAGGGTTTGGCTCAGCTTCTCGCCTCTCCTCTCCCTTCTCTTTTTCTCTGAAAAAACCCTGTGGTTTTAGTGGAGAGTTGCAAGTTTGCCCGAAAGTTACCGTAGGCTGTCTGAACTATGCTAAGGAGTCTGGTAGGTGAGAATGTGGGCTAGGAAATGACAGGACAGGAAACTCACCGCTTGGCTGTCAGGAGTTCCACACTGTTGGCACCTTGGAATACCCAGAGCTCTTCCTGATAAGATGGGGATGATATGATGGAATTGAAACTGAGGAAACAACCTTCCTATTCTTTTAAAGTGTCATCTTGACTACAGTGGAATTTAGATCACAAAAGCTTTTAAGAAGAATGTGGCTCACTGTGACATGGATTAAAATGGTAAATGATATTTTGAGAAGATAGACTGGATACACAAGGTTGCTTAGGCGAGTCTTCTGAGTAAATGTCAGTGTGGCTGGTCCATGGATGGAAGAATGGCAAAGAGGAAATGCTGGTCACATGCTGTGGGATGCACTATATTTTGTTTTGACTTCCCACATCCAAAACCATTTGCTCTTCTCATTATCTTATTCTTCACCACACCCCTAGTCTTGGAGACTACGTAGGTGTTTCTGGAGGTGGTCAGACACTGGCCTTGAATCTGGAACATTGGAGGCGCTCAACAGATGAGTAGGGGAATGCCAGCGACAGAGAGGCTTGCAGAAAGGGCTCTAGCAGATGTTGCTTTGATATAGGAATGAAATCAGACCTCCATATGATACAGAGGAAATATAACTCCCAACCTGCTAGATGTCAGATACGTTAAGTTCATGTTCTCTAAAATCGAAGAATTCATTCTAGGAACAACAGAGGTTAAGAACAGGAACTATTTATTAAGAGGGGAAATGTTAGCTCTTGAGAGGCAGCAGAGGTCCTTAATGGGTGACCAAGGATCCCACTTTTCAGAGGAAGATTTATCCAGCACAACCAAGTGGGTACAATGTGGGTTATAGCATGAGCAACCAACAAGGTTACAAGTACAGTCGCTTAGGTAATAGGGATCCAGTAGAGGAGCAAGTCACATAGCGTACATGGAAAGAACAAAGAACTCAGGAAGGTGGTGGGTCTGAGGGTCTTAGTCACCTACTACAGTAACTGATGTCTGCCTAGGCTTTATTAGACCAGATGTTACCATTTATATCATCCCTTGGGAAAGTATGCAGTCTTGGTCATTTCATCTTTATCTTGAAGCCTGGCTTCTAACTGATGGGCCACCAGCCACAGTTGTAATGTGTTTTGATCTCTTCCACTACTCTTGAGCACCCAGCCCTACCTGACTGCCTAGAATATTTCTTCCTAAGTTAGCTGTCTATAATAATTTGATTTTCATTTGACAGTGAAGGGGGATTCAGGGATAAAATGTTTGGTTGGATTTCCTGACTTTCCAATTCCTCAAAACCCTAAGACTATAGTTGTTTTGTATAAACTACTCCAGAAATGCCAATATCTGTGTTTGAAAAGAAGTTTCGTAAAGATTTGTGGTAATATTTTTGGCAAGAGATTTATAAATAGTGTCATATTTGTTCTTTGGTATAAGTTCCAAATTTTTTTTTGAGAGAGGGTTTTGCTATGTAGTTCAGTCTGCCCTTGAACTTGTGTCTATCCTCCTGCCTCAGGCATCCAACTGCTGGGATTACAGGGGTGCATAACAAAGGAGAGAAAAATTCTAATATCCTGCACCCACTGGTCAATCGTCATCTTACTTAAATATCATGCATTATAAATGCATTGCATCATTATCAAATATTCCTGCTAAAAAGTTTCAATTCAAGTTTGATCAAAGCCTTTAGATTTTACTTCCAGTTTCTTTGTTTTTGTTCTTTTCCTGGTACTGGGGATCAAACTCAGAACCTTACACTTTTTTTTCTTTTGCTTTTATTGAGTTTATTGGTACAATCTAGGTATACAATACAGTTACATTCATCATTGGGATCCTGTACCTTTACATAATAGGTCTTGATTCTCATTTTTTCCCCTTGTCCCTGCCCTCCCTTCACCCCCTCCTCCCCTCCCCATTTACAAACACTTTATTTCCATTTTTTCAGTTTCTCATATTTTTTTCCTCTCCCTTATTAACTTTCTCCCACCCTTTCCACTTTCCCTACACCTTTAGCCCTTTACTTCCTATTTCACATCTCATTAGGATCCTGTGTACTATTATAGTTTTCCACACCAGAGAAACTATTCGGTATTTCAATTAAAGAAATCTCTGTATGAACATTAAAAATAGGGAATCCTAAAATAAAACTAAAAAGGAAAGTAAAAGAGAAAAGGCAATGAT
>NW_022900917.1:38359748-38361868 GCF_012274545.1 Fukomys damarensis
TATATATATAAAGACTAATAATAGCAGTATGTTATGCATCGATAGTAGCAACAGCTTTTCCAGGTTCTGCAGTCATCTGAACAAAATTATAGACGTTCAGCACATTCCATTAAAAAAAAAACAACAAAAAACAAAGAAAAGAATAATACCCAGAAAACAGCTAAGTTCTGTTGCTGTTGTGGTACCTGGCACCACTTTTTTATTAGCATCTTAATCATCATCTGGGAAGAGAACATTCTAGAGTAATATCATTAAATGTAGCTCTGATAAAGCACGGTCCCTACTATGTATCATAAAGCAGGTACAAGATGTTTTACATTCATAGAGGTGTGATACAGTACCGTCCTACATCAATAATACTAGAATCAATTTTGGTTTGTTTGAAATTTGTTTTAGGACCTTGCACTTTTGAGACAGGCACAGTACCACTGAGATAAATCCCTGGCTTTGCTTCCAGTTTATATGAAGTACAGCAAATAAAAAATCTGTTAAATGATACCCTAAAGGAAGTCAGTAGAGAAATTCCAAATGTGAGACCTGCAATACCCCTGACCCACCTTTCCAACAAGTCAATGCCAGAGTGTGGAAAATAGTACATGAAATACAATGTGTGGATCTTATTTAGACTCAGATTAAAACAAACTAACTCTAAATAAATAGTAGGCAAATAGTCAGGGAAATTAGAATGGTAGATAATATTAAGGAATTATTGTTAATTATCTTAGATATAATATTAACACAGTGGTTTATAAGAAACTACTTTTAATTTTTAAAATAGTAAGTTGAACTATCCAGGACTGAAACATCCTTTAAGATACTTGCACAGATTTTTTTGGTAGATACACATATCTCCAAATTCCTAACATGCTTAAAACAATTTGAACTGTTTACTAACTGATGTGTTTTGGATGTTTAATAAAAGGAAAAAAAAACCCATGATTCAGGAAGTAAAGTTCCTGGGTAGGCAAGAAGTGTTGGGACTGAGTGTACGGCTGACTGCTCAGAGTGCTCCGTGGACCCGTGACTGTTTGCTGTGTTGGTTACTGGTCCTCAATAAGATGAGTAAAGAAGTTGACAGTAAACATTTAGGAGAAATCTTACAGAGTTATTTTGTGCTTGCTTAATAATTTTTGAATGGGGCTTTAAAACAAAAGGCATTTCTTGTTACCTGCAATAGAAAGAGGCATCACCAACATGATATCAGTTATTATACTATTACTGTCTCCAGTGTTTTGCTGTTGGTGGTTTTGTTGGTTTGGTGTGGTCCTGGGGACTGAACCCAGGACACTGCCCCTGGTAGACAAATGCTCTCCCACTGAGCTGCATCCTTAGCCTCTTTGCAGAGCTTCTTTTCCTAGGTTCTTAGATGTGCTTCAGGGGGACTGTGAATCCAGATGGAATTTCACAGAAATACACATGCAAACACATTCATTTTCTCACACACATGCGTTAAGAATTTTCAGCAGATTATTCAGATAATAATGACCAAAACCCTTGTCCTACAGTAACCCTAGCCACTCAGCTTAGATTGGCTTGGTTTTAAACTCCTTTCTCTCCAGATTTCAATCTTCTTAAATGTTAATTCCTACCTCCACACAATGATATGTCTCCTTCCTCTGTAGCCATTAAAATACAAATGTCTTTGGTTGGCTGCTCTGCTCACCACTCTGCCAAAAGGGAGCTCTTAAAACAAACAACTTCAAGGACATTTTGCTTCCACCATAGCAGACAAGTTCCTTCACACCCAGTCTGGGTGAGGGGTAAGGGTTAGGGAGCCACAGGCCCTGACCACTTAGCTATTGGCCGTCTCAGTTCTACCAAGCTGGCAGGCTCTTTGTGAGCAGTCCTCTTTGGCTTAGCTACCTACCACACGATTAACTGTTTAAACAAATTCCAGAAAGCACATCAATTATTACTAATGAATTCCAAGTGAAATCATCCAGAACTACAAAGGGCTGCCAGATGTTTCAGGCAAGGAGAAAAGAACCAGTGGGAGGCACGGAGAGGAGGAGGATTCTTTCCCACCATTCCATTAACTTGGATCTGAGAGCTATAATTTATCAGGCATCCAATACAAAGAGGCATCACACACACACACACACACACACACACACACACAC
>NW_022900917.1:38361879-38387662 GCF_012274545.1 Fukomys damarensis
GTTTAAAAATATTTCTTGGAGATTGTTCTAACATTATTTCACTGTGTGATATTACTTTAAATTGCTATCATATCTAATGAAAACTTTTCAGACCTCTTTTACCTATTGCCAGAAACCAAAATTACAACAAATTTAAAGATCTAAATTGCCTTTTACTTGTGATTCTGACAACACCATACCCCCCCAAAATACAGTGAGTTTCCTGATGAGCTGAGCAGAAGAAGTTGGCTAGGTAGAAAGGGCTGAGGAAAGCAGAAACAGAGAACAAAAGTAGATTGGTTGTTTTAAAATCTCTTCCCTTAATAAAACACCATCTGCACTGGTAAGCTTAAGGCCGTAGGATGGCCGTAGGTATTTTAAACTTCCCAGAGACCGATCATTGGTAGGGGGATAAGGAGCAGAGGCTCTCAGGCATCAGGATTTCACCATCAAAGACAGAAGAAAGTTTTTCCACTGTGAATCTCGTGTCAATTTATCAATAGTCAGTCACAGTAGATCTGGCCCTTTCCTCAGCTGTTTCACTTCCCTTGGAAGGTTTTTTCATTTATTACCAAGTGAAATAAAACAAAATATCTCCGTAGGACCCATGTCTGAAACAGTTAGCTGGGGGTCAGCATTGTTGAAGATATTAGTGGATGCTGCGCTTTGGGTGTGTGCCCCAAAGTTCCATGTGTTAAAGGTTTGGATGCCAACCAGTGGGCACTACTAGGGGGTAGTGGAGTCTGTAGAGGTGGGAGCCAGTGGCAGAAAGTTAGGTCCCCGGGGGGGGTGTCTCTCGGTGGGGTGCTGGTACCAAAAACCTTTCGTCTGTGCTTCCTGGCTGCCATGAACTGAGCAGTGTCTTCTGCCACTTACTCCCACCATGAGGTACAGTTATCCCTGGCCCAAAGCAATGGGGCAAATCCACCATGGACTCACACTTAAAACTATCAGCCAAAATTAACCTTTCCTCTGTTTAAGATGATTATCTCAGATGTTAGCAGAACACCGATGCTCAATCCATAATACTGAAAATAAATAAAGGATCACATGTTAATTAACTGATTCTTTTGGCTTATTGTCATCTTTATGCTCATTTTAAATATTCATATATCTCCAGAGGACTTTACATATTTAAAACTTGTGTTCTTAAATGTTGGAATGAAAAAGAATTAACTGTTAATTTCTCTCTCACCAATAGATATTTGCTCAAATAGCAAGATTTTAAAAAAGATAGATAGCAATTAAAAAAATAAGAGCACATGTTTAATATCTCAAGAAAAGTCTTTATGAAATAAAATTCATAGTAAGCACACTCTTGTTTGTCCTGTGGAAAGGCTGCTGAATAAGGGTGGATTTTTGTTTGTGGGCACAATTCATGCTGCATTCCAGCTCTACAATACATTTGATTTATAAGCTCTAAAAATAAGACATACTTTAGAGAAAGACGTGGGCATGGTCAGAGTGAAAGTAATGGAATAAACAGTTTCTGGTAATCACTAACATTCCAAAATCATTTTCCAGGGTGATGATCAGGCCAAGAACTACAAAAACAATGTTCTTTAATTTGCATTACATAAATCAATGCAAACAGGGTCTACTTACTAACTCAAAGGCATATTTTGTTTGTTTTTAAATTCTAATACCAATTTCAAAAACGTATTTTGGAAATGATGAAGTGATAGTACAATGAGAATTATACCTCCCTTCTTTCTCTTCTTCCTTTCCTCTCTCTTCTTTATTGGACTGCAAATTAATTTTTATTTAAACATTATGACAAATACACATAATAAAATTTAAGTGTGTAGCATTGAAGATAAATTTAATTTTAAGAGAAAAAATACAAACCTATGAAAATTCAGAAACAAAATACGTATCTCCATCAAGTTCCTTTCTGACATATATTGTGACTCTCTTACTCTCTACTGGGACCAGTGGCCAAATATCATGCTTGAAGCAACTGAAATCCAATGTTTTTGCAGCATATGGCTTTTAAAGGCTGTGTCATATCCTGAAGGAGCAGAAGTTCTGAATAAAGGCATCAACCAGGCCTCTATCTTAGTCACTTTCCTCCTTGCAGGGACAAAATACCCAAACCTGAAACTTAGAGGAGAGATTTGTTTTGAATAACAGTTTCAGAAGTTTCAGTCCATACTCTGCAAGCTTAGACACAGAAGCAGCACAGCAGAAGGGCCAGGGTGGAGGAGCGTTGCTATGTCATGGTGGTCAGGAAGCGGAGAGAGAAGTAGGAAATGAGAGAGGAAGATACACACTGCCAGGTAATGACCCTGTGACCCACCTCTCTGAACCAGGTCCTACCTCCTGATAGCAAATCAGCTCTATGCTCTCAGGATTTATTCACCTTCCAAAAACACTGAAGTCTTTCAGGGATATTCTTGATCTAAAGCATAACAGTTCTGAAGCTTTCATCCTGGGTGAAATCTGCCACCGAGTCTCAGTTCCTCTCTGTATGACATCTGAGTGAGAACATCCTACTTGCAGGGCTTCTGGAGGGGTAGGATGAGAGGTTAATAATATTCAGAACCCAGCACATGATACCTCACATTGAGAACTTTATTGTCATTATCAGCTTCTGTAACCTTTGGGGGACAGTAGAACACACTGGCACTCAGGATGCAGAACCAGATCCTGAATTCATTTTCTCTGTGTGTGTGTGCATGCGTGTGTGTGTGCACACATATTTCTAGGTATGTGGTATGTGTGGTCATACTGTATATGTATATTGTGTGTGTGTGTGTGTGTGTGTGTATGTTCATGCCTGCATGCATGTCCTGGTCATGGAGCATAAGAGAAGGGAAATGGTGGCTTTGCCTATACCACGGTTTTCCACCCTGGGCTCTTTTGGTATTTTGGACCAGTTAATTCTGTGTTGTGTTAATTCTGTGTTCTGTGTGTTGCAACATCCCTGTGTATTAGCAATGTCTCTGTCCTCTAACCACTGATGTTGGTAGTACCACCTCCTTCCCAGTTATGACAATCAACAAGGTCTTCAGACATTGCCAATGCTACCTGTGCAAGATGACTCCTGTTTGAAAATTATATGGGTATTTTACTGTTCTTGTTGCCAAAAAATACATCATGGAGAAGCAGATGATCATGTAGTGAGACCATATGGATGCCTGCTGTGTAGGAAAGGTTTCTTCCATGGAGATGATATTCCTGTCTCATGCTCCACCTGCTGACCCAAAGAATCTAAACAAAAATCTACTTCTAAGGAGGGATCTTGCCAATGCTATTTGCAGTCTTTTATAAATGCTCTTTTTAGCACAGCCCTCTTGCTTTTTGAGTTCCAAATGCTGCTTCCAGAACATTCTCACCATCTAGGCTATTGATCCAATGACAAATTTCTTTCTACTTCAAAAGGTAGCTCTCTTCTTGCATTTGTGCTCATGACACAATGGTGTTCTCTTCCCCTCTGCAGTGGTGAGCTCCTTTTTCTCATTCTGTCCAAGTGGACACACTCTTGACCTCTTTCTTGTTCCTCTGATCCCCCCACCCAGCTGCCACCCCAGATGAGAGCTGCTACATCCTTCCTGCCCATCACCTCCCACTCTGTCTCCTTTTACAGAATTTTTTCCAAACCCTACTCCACAGGGAAAGTTTTCCTAACTGTCTAGTAATCTCTTCCCTCCCGCGACTTTCCCATGGCCATATCTACTCATCCCTTGATGGACAGATTCTGAAGAGAGTGTCACTGGATAACATGCCTAATGAAGCAGCAAGCAAGTTCGTTAAATTTGAAGAAATACTGCACTGCTCGCTGCTGCCTTTTCTGAGCTGCATGGCACAACAGCTGTGATGAAGTTCAAAGCTGTTTCTCATATTTATCTGGGTCAAACATTGGTGTTCTCTGTCTACTCATAGTTAAAAAAAGACTAAGGTCTACATAGCAGGTGACTGGCTATTTACAAAGTCTGTTGAGTACCAGGCTTTGAATGTGAACCACAGAATCAAGCCTGTATCCTTGGGTGCTTTTCTCTTTCTCTACTCTTTGCCAATTTTGCTCTCTGATCCAAATCAGATTTTTTCAAACTCTTTCACTTTATCTCCCCTGACAGTTATTTCTTCAGTTTATAATAGTCTCCTAGTTACCTAAATTCTGTCTATAAAGTTATATGTAATTTATAGTGAGGGAAAAAAGACCTAAGGAGTTAAATGAGTTTTAAAAAGGGACGCAGATGGCTAGAAGAACAAAGGCTTTGTGGGAATATGGTGTATCTTAGGTTCAGGACCCATTTACATTACAACATGTTCATGTTTTTAGATTCATTATTACATTTACTATCAAGCCAATAGCATTACCAATGGCTGTGCAGCATCCTTTCAGGGAGATGTCTGGGCAAATCTTGTGCTTAATGAATCCAGTTAGTATATTCAACATGGCTTTTTCTTCTGTGTTACAGAGTAAAGCACTGAACTTTTATTTTGTTAAAGAAAAATTCCCTAGGGAGTATTGTGGTGTCCTGGTTTTCATTAAGCTTACATCTGGTGACACAAAAAGGAGCCATCAGCACGGTCACCTGTCTTCTGATGAAGGAATGAACAGTCCATGTGTTCTTCTTGCTGAGATTTTGGGCTTTGCACTTCTAAGAGTTGCCCTCTTCTTCCTCACATCTCCCCCATCATTGATCCCACTCATTAGGGAAAATTCACATAGCTGTTCACTGAAGCTTGTCCATTTCACCCTGAGAAGTGGTTTTGTTGACAACTCCTTTTCTATTTTTATGGATAATCTTTTAAGACTCAGCAGCCTTGTTCTCTTCAACACATTTCACTTCTGCATAGCAGCTCACCCTGTAGAAGTAGTTTTGTAGAAGTCTGATACATAAGTTCACCTATAAACCACATTTCAGAGGTTATCACTGGGGAAATAAAAAGAAAGAAAGGAAAAAAGAGCTGAGAGCTACTTCAGTCATAATCTATTTTACCCTTCCTGGTATCTGTCCACATTGGGTTTAAATCTCAGCTCGACCATTTTCTAGTTGTGTGATTTGAAATGTGGTGTCCCAGTGTTTTTTTCCTCTATGAAATGTACTTTGTAGGGTTGTCATGAAGATGAGTTAATACTTAAAACCATAGAGATGAAGTAAGTGCATAATAAAAACTCAGTATAAGTTTTGTTATCAGGATTGGGATCAGAGAACAGCGCCAAAAGAAAAGAAAGTTCTTACTATTTGCCTTGGAATGGAGCCAGAGTGAGAGATGGGATATTTCAAACAAGAACAAGTCAGGAAGCTGATCCTCATTGTCCCAAAAAGTTAGAAAATACCAACTACGCATGGTTTTGTGGAACAAGAAGCAACACTTTTTAAAGTGAATTACTCAAAACAACCCAATTTAAAAACGGACAAATGACCCGAGTAGATATTTCTTTAAAGGAGACATACAAGTAGCCAACAAACACATGAAAAGATGATTGACATGATTAGTCATTAAGGAAATGCGATGAATGCTACAGGTAGTACTGCATACTCACTAGGGCAGTTATGATACTTTTTGCAAAAAGGAAAATAGTAAGTATTGGTGAATTTATGGAGAAACTGGAACACTAGACATGAGGCTGGTGAAGATGTAAAATAGTACAGCTGGTGTGGGAAACATTTTAGGAGATGATCAAAAAGTTAAAGATAGAATTCTACCTGATCCCATAATTGCATTATTAGTATATATACAAAAGAACTGGAAACAGATATCCAAACAAATGTATGCACACGCATTAACAGCAGCACAACAGCCAGAGGTGGAAAAAACTTAAATGCCCATTGATGAATAAATAGATAAATAAAAATATGGTACATCCATGCAATGGAATATTATTCAGCTAAAAAAAAAAAAAAAGAAAGAAATGAACCATGGATACAAAATACAAGGTGGATTAATGTTCAAAAAACTTATGCTGAGTGAAAGAAGCCAGATGCAGAAAGTCACAGGTCATGATTCTGTTCATATGAAACAATCATAATAACTAAGTTCACAGAGACAGAACACACACTCGTGGCTGACAGGGATCATAGGAAAGAAAGGATCAGGAATAGGTGTTTAGTACATACAAGTTTCCTTTTGGGGAGATGACAATATTTGAAACTAGATAGGGATAATATTTGGACGACACTATAAGCCTATGAAATACCACTGCTGTCCCACTTTATTACTGTACTGAAGCCCTGAATCTGCTGGGCCTGACTAAATGCTGTTAATTTTCTTCATTTACGTCCAGCTCAATGAAACTAAATTTGTATTGTGTCCAGCTTCAATGCCATTTGGCTGAATAGTTCATATTAAAATAGTTAGCTCTGTATTATATGAATTTCCCCTCAATTTAAGACAAGAAAGTGAGGGCTGGGGATGTAGTTCAGTGGTGCTGTGCCTGCCTTGCAAGCACAAGGCCCTGAGCTTGATCCTCAGTACTGGGGTGGGGGGACAAGGAAGTGAATCACTCATTTGGCAGTGAGGGTGATTCTTCAGGTCCTCTAGTACTTCACCAGAGTAGAAGGCATACTCTCTCAGTGTTGTCTTAAGTACAGTCTCCTTTTAACAATGGGGACATGTGTGAGAACTGCACCATCAGGGAATTTTGTGCACTTACTTAAACCAGATTGCCGCAACACTCTGGGCCGTATGAGCCACAAGGCTACTGAAGCATTGTTTTGTGGAACACGACTACTTCAATAAACCGTAAGAAATACTTCCTTTGAAATGCAAAAACTCACAACCTGTAGTAAACTCTGGGCTTTAAACCATTTTTCAGAGTCAAACCTCATTCTGTGTGCTACGGTACAGCAGTGTAGCCTGTGGTCCCCCGGCTGGTAGAGCTGTCACAACATCGATGGCTGTCCCGGTTGATGGGCACGCCCTAGTCATGCCCACGTCACCCAACAGCTTGCCTGCTAGAAGAAGGAAACCTCTGGGGAAGGTGTTCTCGTTAGACTCCTTCAATACACTCTGCAGGGACACATCATGGCAGATGCCTCTCGTGCTTTAATCCAAATGGTGAATAGTGGGAGATTTGAAATGTCACAACAGGGCAGTAGTTAAAGAAGAATGGTGTTTATGCTTATTTCATACTAAATAAGCCATTATTTAGCATGCCCTTGGGCACAGGCAGCCAGCCCTATTGGAAAACTGATTTCACAATTATTTAGGAATTCCAAATGCCCCCTTTCACTGCTAATATAAAGCTAGGAGGACTCAGTGAAATCTGTTATCTTTAACCATATAAAGCTTTCCACTGCTGAAAAGTCACTATGTCTCATCAACAACTTATGTCTTTTCAGTTCAGTTGCCCTTGTCCACATTTTTGCTTTATATTGCTTCTGATATCTTATCTTCTATTTTTGCTTGTTGTCCAGCTTTGACTATTCTTCAACAGCCCAAATACTCCGGTGATGACCAAATGTTCTTTTCTTCATTGTCCAGCTCGTGAAACCCAATTGCACTGTGCCTGGCTTTGAAACTAGGTGGTTGGGTTCTTTCCCGGTGTTAATTAATAAAGAATTTGTCTTATTATTTGATATTAATTACTCTGCCTGTGTTTCAGTGAAGAACAAAAAAAGGCCAGAAAAGGAACGTGATATAGTAACAAGTCTAAATCCTGAACATCTTTCCCGCCAGCCAGGGCACAGAGTGCTTCACTGTTGGGAGGAATGATGTTGTGCCACTGAGGACAGCGGTTTACTTAGAGAATACTGAGAAGAGCGAAAAAGGAGGGTCGAGGAGAGCACAGGCAGCCACTCTTGGAGCACTGCTGCCAACCATGCCCAGGGTTAATATGGGCCATAAGCGGTGGCTTTCATGTGTTTGCTTCTGGGAGGTATGCTACAGTAGTTAAGACTGTGGACTTGGGAATCAGAGCAGAGTGGGATTTAACTCACTCTACTACTTATGTAGGCAATCTTCAGGCAGGCCATCCACCTCCCTAACTCCCTCATCCATAAAATGAGGGTAAAATTGACTACAGATCATCATTATCAGTCGGAGACCCTCATTTCCCACTTCTCTTTTTTATAATTGTCACTTTTCCACCCATGAAAAATAAATATATCAGCCACGTCTGATCTTACTATGCTGTGTTACTACTCTGGACGGTGCTGTGAGGAGAAACAAGAGTAAAGAGGACAAGGAAGTAGATGGAGACCGAAGATCACCTGGGTGGCGGTCTTCAAGCTTGGACCTCTTCCTGTGCTACACAAATTCTTTCCTGAAGTGTGCAGCTTACAAATAGTTTTAAGAGAATCAAGCCCAGTTATTGACATTCTTATATATACAGATTTTTCTTGATTCATGATGGGGTTATGTCCCAAAAACCCCAATAATAAGTGGGAATGCATTTAATACACCTAATCTATTCAATCGTAGCTTAGCTTATCCTACCTTAAATGTTCTCAGAATACTTACTTTAGCCTGAAGTTGGGAAAACTCATTTAATGTAAAGCTTATTTTACAATAAATTATTGAATATCTCATGTAATTTTTTGATGCCTGAATGCAAAACTGCTGGATACCCAAGACATGAAGAGTATCTGTTGATCACGTGGCTGATCAGGAGCTGGGGCCAGAATGTTGAGAGAGGTCCTTAGAGAATTGTCACTAGCCTGGGAAAATAGAACTCAAAATCCAAAGTGTGATTTCTACTGGATTCATACCACTTTTTCACCATTGGTAAAATTGAAAAACTGTAAGTTGAACCATTGGAAGGCAGGGGTCATCTATATATTTTTTCAAATGTTTGCCCCATAGGCTGCTGTGAGCCTGAAGACCCCCATTCCCCTCTTGGTCCTCAATGCAGTAATTGGTCCTATTTGATTCTCCAAAGAAAAGATAACTCCCATCTATAATCTTACTGCACTGTGTTGTTCCAGGTCTGACAAGCCGCTGGGTGTCTCGTGAAAGGTCAGGTTGATGGTTTATACTGGAGGGTGTTACAAAGTGGGTGATTCCCATGACCAAATAACATATATTTTGCAAGTGGTTTCCAAATACTACTGGCTCTTAATAAAATTGAAAGGTGATCTTGATGTGTAGGCAGACTACTAAAAATATCTTTGGTTACAGAATATTCTAATGAAGTTCAAGGGCTGAAACACTCTGCTATAACAAAACACCTTCCATTCTCCCATACCTGTTTATGTGAACAAATACTTTCAGTGCTTACATTTAAAAAAGGAATAAAGCTTATACTAACTTATGTAGTTATAACAATAGATATATGTATCCAGGGATATATGAGTTTTTGTGATTTTTATGTATTTTAAAAACACCTTTTCTTTGTGCCTATTAATTTTACAGAATACTGGGTTTTGATGTATTTTTTCATACATGCGCATAACATTTTAATCAATCCATCCCCCCATTACCCTCCAAGCCTCTCCTTACTCCCTACCTACATTTCCTTCCTCTTGTCTAGTAGAAGTGAATGATTTTTAAGTTACAGATAATATCAAGAGAGACATTTCAGGACCCTCCACCCCACACACATACACAGAATAGTCTAAGACCTGTCACCATTTGTATCCCTTCTTGAAGATTCTGTGGATGAGGAGAAGCACTTACGGCCTCACTCCCTTTCCAGGAGCACGCAGACCAGCTGGCAGTCTGCCTTAATGAACATAGGGTGGTGTTTAATGACAGAAAAAAGACACTGGCTTTGGTGGAAAGATGTATAAGCAGTTTGGTGAACAGTCAATTGGATTGATTACAAACACGAAAGTTTGATTTTTTTTTAATACAAAATATTTTTACCTTTAAAAGTACTCTGTCACGTTGTATATCCCATAGCTTTTGGGTCACTTGAGGCTTTCAAAACATTGGGTCCAAGCTAATCTAAAAGGAAGTATCATGTCCAGGGTGCCCAGGGTGGCAAGTGGCCTATATCATCCTACTGAGTTTCTTCAAAGAGCAAAATAAAAAATATCGAGAACCAACAGGGAGGCAGACTTTGTGAGATGGGAAGGAGATTGGGGTGTTGGAAAAAATGGGAGAGTGAGGAAAGGGAAAGGAAGTAAAGATGATTAAGACGGGATATGTATATGTGCTAATTTCTTAAGACGAGTATAATCGTTATGTATCATAAACATATACTAATTTTATAAAGAAACTTTAGAAAACACAAAAAGCACCTTTTAATGTTGCTCCTGTCCTTGGATGAGACACTGAGTGCTCTAATGCAGTGGTCATCAAAATATTTATTTCAAAGAATCTTGAAAAACATTGTACAACTCACTTTAAAACAACTTGACATCTAATTTTTTTCATCATTGATGTACTCTGATACAAAGGATGTAATTTTGATTCGAAGTATTGGCACTTAAATAGTACTATTTATTATTCTTCTAATATATCCACTGAACTATAAATAACATAGTTGTTTTCTAACCACTACAGTCAACGAATTGGTTGGCAGAGTACCAGCTAGACAGGAAAGAATTAGCAATACATAGAAAAGTTTCTCTCTAAGGGTGGGAAAATTTGCAATGTTCCTCCTTCGACTTGAATTTCCATCTCACTTCTCCCGTAGAATTTTATCTTGGCCGGGCGTGGTGGTGCACGCCTATAATCCCAGCACTCGGGAGGCTGAGGCAGGAGGATCGCTGTGAGTTCGAGACCAGCCTGGGCTACATAGTGAGTTTCAGGTCAGTTTCAACGACATAGTGAGACCCTGTCTCAAAAAACCAAAAAATTTTATCCCGTTATTTTGTTATGCTTGAAAGTTTTTACTAACCACCCTATCACACTTTCCTTCAATAAAAAGACTTATGTAAATGAAAATATTTTTATTTACCAGGTTTAAGACCCGGGGAATACATTTTAAAAATTTATTATGGAATGAGGGATCAAATATTATTAGAAGTCAATTGACCAGAACAATATCTATGTTTAAAAATATTTGATAATCATTAGACATAAATATAAAAAATTATTGGAAATGTATTTATTTTAGGGAGCCTACAGTTTCTCCCCAAGAACTGACTTCACCGTAGTCCCAGAGGGGCAGGAAGGCAAGGTCCAGGACAGGAAGTTCATTCTCTTTGGGAATGGAGCTGAATGAGAAAGAGCCCCAGTCTTGGGGGAAATACTGCCTTCAGTTTTTTTCTCACCTGACTCCCTTCAGATGAAAGTTATTAGCTTCTTTCAATCTCTTTCCTTTCTTCGTAGAGTTAATACAGTACTTACCCTGTTTCTTTAACAGAATTATAGCAAGTTTTACCTTAAAAGCTGTAAAAATGAGAGACTGTGAATGTAGCTCAGTGGTAGAGTGCTTGCCTAGCATGCAGAAGGCCCTCGAGAAGGTAATGTAAAAATGCTCGGGATCCCTTAAAAACAAAGTGCTGTGGTAATTACTATGATTAGTAAAAGAAGAAAATGCCCTTCTGAAATTGGGCCTCTGAGGCTCAGAATTTAAATGCCAGCTTGTTCATTGCAATACTGGCTTACTCTGACCAGGTATTTGGTATCACCTTTAGACCTATTCACCCTGGAGATATTAAAATAAATGTATTTTTCTAAATAAAAACATAAACGTTCTTAGGGATCCTTGAAGTAATCTTAAAAATTAAATGAAAAGCATTCTTTAAAAAGCCCATAATGACTTAAGCAGGAAGCTAGCTCTAGGTTAGTTCCCCGATTGGGACTTGAACCCAGGAGAGTCAATCCACCAGTCAACTGGGAAAGAGTCTGTGAATCACAGAAGCACACCCTTTTGTACATATAACCAGCTTCTGGGCTTAGGATATTTTTTATGTTAGGCTTTTGAGAGAGAGGGTGGGGTCGTGGAGGGAAAACACACATTGCTAAAAAGCAAACAGACAAGGAAATAGCAAGGGAGGGAAGGGGGGAAAGAAAAGTGCAGCATGTTTGAAGTTGCCTCATCTTGGCTCCATCACTTAAAGCCCCTGGAGAACAAACAAAGTGAGCTGGGCTTGTTTGTAGTCCCGGGTGGGTGGGACCCCGTGAGGAGGTGGAGGTGTGGCCGGCTCTCCCCTGACAGCCTCTACCGCAGCCCTGCTTTGAAGTTGACCTGAACCATCCTTTCATCGCGTTTGCAATATTGCTGTGGCTATAATTTAAACTTGAAACAGGAACAAAGTGTTTTTACTATTGAGTAAATTCTCTATTAGAAGAAATTCTCCGAGTGCAGATGGCTTCTCAGCTTTTCCTTCCTTGGTGGTACATTTAGCTCCCACGGTTCACGCCGGCGGTTTGGCACCCAGCTGTCCGCGAAGTGGGTCCGCTGTGGGGTCTGAAAAAACGTTCCTACGGTTCCAAAAAATTCTCTCCCTCCCTCCCTTCTCTGCCTCTCTTGGAAATATTTTTTATTCTTTTATATTCTTAAAGTATTAATAGTATTAAAGTATAGCAAATGTAATGTTCTTTATAATGTATTAAGAAAAGTGTAAATAAGCAAAACTAAACAAATAAAAATAAAAACACGTGGATCACTTCATCCAAAGTTAATCTCAGTTTACATTCTGTTAATCTGGGATTTCCATCTTCCTGCCTCTGTGTGTGTGCCTGTGTGTGTGTGTGTGTGTGTGTGTGTGTGTGTGTACTCAGTAAGGATTACTCTACTAGAAATAAAATTCCTTGTTGATAATGCACCTTATTTCCTTTAGTTTGACTTGATGCAAAGTAGAATTTTTCACTTTTCTTCTTTCATAAAAATACTTTGGCTTCATCCACAAGGAGCTAACTCTTAGACCATGTAATACAATGTGATTTTCAGGTAGTCATTATCTGAGATCAGTACTAAAGTTTCTGCTCATGAGGACGATTTGGAGTTCTGAATAAATGGTGAAGTAGAGCTTCCTGAGCTTCCTTTCTTATCTGACCTTTGCCGACAAAGTGAAAAGGTAAAGTAAGGCAGCCCCTAATGTGACCACCATATATCGCCCACCTGTCAGCCTACTTTGGTCCCTACACTTCCTAAGTCCCACATTCTGTGTGTTACAGAATCCTGGGAAGATTCTCCAGTCTAAGCTGGAGAACACCACGCCAAAGCTTTATCTGGCGTTCAGTATCACCCCAGTTTGGGTAGCTCAGACCTGGGAAGGAGGACGAGCTTGACAGAGGTGTGAGCTGGTGTGGGGATGACTGAAGGCAAAGACGGTTCAGGGAGGGAAAGAAAAGAAAGATTCTGAGCCCATGTACTTCTCCAACTTGAGGGATGTTCTAACAGTGAGGACCAGAAATTCAGTCAGCGCACACACACACACACACACACACATGCACATACATACTACAGAGTAAAGGAGGATCCAGTATTCTTAAACGTTATGAAAAAAGTATAGGAATAAAGTATAGCAGCTCTTGGGAAATTTAGAAGTGGAGTCCCCGTTCACCTTCTCTGCCTCTCTGCCTCTTCAGTCCCTCTAGCCCCCAAGCAACATCTTCCAATCATCAACTGGCCCCAAATTATCTCAGGCCCTAATGTCACCGTACACATCACAGCTGAGAATCGTCTCTGTATCTCTTAATTCCAATTTGCTACAGTCTCAAGATGGACTTGACGTTGAAGTCCCTTGGGGCATTAAAACAAAGGAATCTTGTCTTTTTAATTCAATCATAATCAAGAGGGAGGGAGGGAAAGAGGGAGATAAAGAGAGATAGAGAGATAGAGATAGATGGGGGGAGAGAGAGAGAGAGAGAGAGAGAGAGAGAGAGGGGGAAGAGAGAGAGAGAGAGGAGGTAAGGGAGGGGGAGAGGAGAAGGGGAGGGAGACAGAATGAGTGAGAACAGTAACCAGCTCATGTCAGTTTAGGCAGACTCTGCCACAGATGCTGACTAGGTGCACTTGACTGAAATGTCATTTAAGGACTTGATCTGTGGTCTGGGTGGATGGGCTTCACAGGCACATGAGGGCACTTCTGGGATTGGTTCCAGTGCTCCCTTCACCCCATTCTCTATTTGCCATTATGGAGTTTTAGCAGATATGCATACAATTAGATTACTTACTCTAGCTTAGAATCCTTCAGGTGTTCGCCTATATCTTTAGATGAGGATTGAAATCCTTAACATGGCTCATGTGGAGAGAGAGAGAGAGAGAGAGAGAGAGAGAGAGGTGAGGGCAGGAACAGAGGGACAAAATAGAATGGAAAATACTAAAGGCAAAGCTGTACATCACAAAGTCTATACAGAGACCCTGGCTTGGATTCTGCACAGTGCAATGCTAGGATTAATGCTGCCCCACCCTGGGTGCTATAAGATATAAGGAACAGAGAGAGGGTCACTCCTTGTCACTTGCTGCTTACTGCCTTGCTGCCTTCTGCCTTCTACTTGCCATGAACTGTTTCTCCTCTGTGATGCCCATCTGTTATGCCACCTCACCTTGGAGCCAGCCCACTAAGGCTTCATAAGCTGAAACCTTCACAAACTGTGAGCCAAATAAATCTCTCCTCTTTTAACTTTTATTGCTGGGTATTTTGCGCAATGAGAAAAGTAACTAAGACAGATGGATATGATAGAGAGGACTTTTGTAAATAGTCTGAAATAAAGAAGTTAAGATGAAAAGAATGTCACCAGTCCTGCTTTCCTAACCCTGACTCCCCGCCACCCTGCCACCACTTGTGGGCTGGAATAGCTAAAGATAAACATCCTGAATGAAAATGCTACATTTGGGCTAACACTGAACTGTCTTGTGATTGTGGTTTGTGATGGGAACTATGGGAATTAGAATGTCTTATCACCTAAAATGAGGCCATGATTGTAAGACTCCTATAAAAGACAGATTGTAACCCAGCCCAGGGTCAGTCATTTGGCACAGCCTTTGATGAAGGCTGACCTTTGCTAGCAAAGTAAACATTTTTTTTTTGTTTTACCCACTTCTGCATCTCTGTGTGTCATTTACCAGTTCCTTCTGTAACAGGTAAGATGAGCTCTAACTCTCTCAGACTTAGAATTCTGAAATTTCTTGGTTTGAACCACAATTCTGGGACCAGAAATCCATTCCACAGCAGGGATGTGATTTTTGATTGGAGCAAGATGGATGGATCTTGAATTTTGTTTCAGCAACACGAAAGCTGTATTATTCAGCTTTCTCTCTATATAACAAATATTTAAGTTAATTAAATTTCAAAGAGAAAAAGATTATTTTGGCTCATGATTTTTAGAGGTTGCAATCCATGATCAGGTAAAGCCCTTCCTTCCTTCCCTCCTTCCCTCCTTCCCTCCTTCCTTCCTTTCTCTCTCTCTCCTTCCTTCTTTCCTTCCTTCCTTCCTTCCTTCCTTCCTTCCTTCCTTCCTTCCTTCCTTCCCTCCTTCCCTCCTTCCTTCCTTTCTCTCTCTCTCCTTCCTTCCTTCCTTCCTTCCTTCCTTCCTTCCTTCCTTCCTTCCTTCCCTCCTTCCCTCCTTCCTTCCTTTCTCTCTCTCTCTCCTTCCTTCCTTCCTTCCTTTCTTTCTTTCTTTCTTTCTTTTGAGACAGGGTCTGTATGTAGTTCAGGCTGGCCTTGAACTCACTATGTAGCCCAGGATGGCCTTGAACTCATAGCAACCCTTTTGCCTTATCCTACCATGTGCTGGGATTACAGGTGTGCACCAACACCCTTGGCAAGAGCCATTTCATCCAGGCCTCTGCTAGGGATACCAGGTGGAATGGCAGGGAGTATATAGTGGAAAAATTGCTTACTTCATGGCCAGAAAGAAAAAGAGAACTCAGAAAAGACCCATGACCCCCCCCCAGGGTGTGCTCCAATGACCTAAGGACCTACATTTTAAAGATCCCACCACCTCTACACAGCACCAACCTGGAGACTGAGAAGGATATGGGTCATTGTCATTGGAGATTCAACATCCCAACCACAGCAGACCTTCTCCTGTTAACTGATAGGAAGTAAATGAGAGAAGTAGTTATAGAGGACCTGTGTGCAAAAGCCTAACCAAGTCATGGCAATATAGAGGACAACCACACCAACAGATTTCTTTTGGCTTTCACTACCACAACCAGGTGGTTCAAGCGACAATGGGGATTCTGAGATAATTCTTTCAAAAGAATAAGTCTAAAGACCACTTATGAGTGCACCCAGTTTTAGCTTGGGGAGTATATGGCAACTGCTGAAATAATTCAGCCCTAGACAAACTTCAAGAATTGGTACAAGTGGAAATGATGTGAAACTAACTGCCACGAGAAAATCAAAAGATCCTATGGATGGCTGGCCACAGTCATAATAGTGCAGCTCATAATAGTATCTGTAGGGTAGATGAAATAATGTGTCAACAACTAATTGGTTGGATGATTATAATGACTCCTGTAAGTTGATGAAGAGGCTTGAATTGCAGCTTTTTTTCATAAGTTTATTGGTACATTTTAGGTACACAATACAGTTATATTCACCATTGGGAACTTGTACCTTTACACGCTGTATCTCGGTTCTTATTTTTTCCCCATTCCCCTGTTAAATTGCAGCTTGTAAAAGCTGGCTCAGAATACGTCATTCATTTCCACTGAGCAAAGTGGGTGTCTCTGAGGTCAAAGATGACATTTATCATACCAGGGTGTTTACCAAATTCAGACTAATCCACCACAGCAGGTAGGTGGGTGGGTGGGAGACTTGTCAAAGACCCTTCCTCTGACATCTCACTCACTTTCCCATCTATTTCTTGGTTCACCTCCATTGTGCTAGGAAGACTTTCTCTTCTGAAGGACAGACCTATCACTTGCCATTCAACTTATTATGAAATTGCACCTTCACGAGAAGGGCTGTACTTTATTTGGTGGACAGGGGTTGATGACTTCTAACTCCTGATGTTTAATTAATGACTATCTTCTATGCTGCACATTACTTTATAAATGCCTCTATTATAAGACTCAGAGCATTGCTTATGTTTGTCTGCTTCTCCAGATTGTATGTGCATTTATAGCAGACATCATGACTCACTCATGTTTTTATCTCCAATGTCTTCCACAATACCCTGCACATAATCGGCACTCAGTACTTAGAGAAATAATTGTAGTTATGCCTGTAGGGAATGGGGGGTATGGGGAGGGGAGTGGCAATGTTTACTATCTCATAAGGACTTTGATTCCAGTTTGTTTTTGACAGGTAAAATACCCCACAATGACAACGAAAGCATGGCAGAACACAATACTGTTTGAATAAGAGTGGCACAGGAAAATGCTATGTAGAAAATATTTATCCCAAATGATGGTTCTTGAGGAGAAGAAAACAAACTGGCTTAAATGGAGAAGAATTAGGAAGGGCCTGCTGAACAGAATCAGATGTCTCGCATGATTTTAGGGATTGCTCAGAACTGATACAGATCCGGTTGAATTTTGAAGCACATAGCCTTCTTTTTCCAAACATGCCCACGCTTGTATGTTCCCATAATGTATGGGATAATTTAACAGCTGATAAGGTACATATAGGGAGAATGGAAGAGAGAATGAAAATAGAAGATTGCCTTTCGATATCTGAGCAAGTTGGAAGAAGGGAGGAAAAGGGGAATTTTTTATGAGTTGAATTGTTTTCCCTAAATTCCTGTTCTGGAATCCTAAACCTCATGTCTTATAATGTGACCTTATTTGGAACTAAGGTCACTGCGCATCTAAGTAATGTTAAAATGAGATCATTCGGAGAGGCATGTCCTCGTGAAAAGGGAAAATCTGAACACAGACATAGACTCAGGAAGACCACTCTGTGAGCACAGCGCGAGAGGCTCGGAACCCTCCTCTCTCCACGCCCTCAGGAGAAACCAACTACTGGCATCTCGGTCTCAGACTTCCAGACTCCAGACCCGTGAATCAACACATTTTTGTTCAAGCTGCCCGTTGTGTGGTACTATGTACAGAAACCCTAGCAAACTAATACAGGGATGAAGGAGAATGTATTGATACATGTAAAAGAATATTTCCTAAAAAAAAAACTACGGTCTCCTGAGGTGGAATTAACTGAATTGTGAATGTGAAAGGTCTGAGGACAAGTGCAGGAGAAGAAAGTTCCGAGGGCATTGCCAGCAGTTCCCGTGCCCGCCAGCAGAGGGGGCTGCTGATGGGATCGGCTCTCCGTGGAGGAGGAATAAAGGTCAGGCCGCAGGGGCCAGGATGAGGTCATTGCTAAGCGTCCGTGGTCCAGTATCCCTTGCAATTCTTGGAAGGCTGCAAAGGCAGGAATTTGGACTTTTTTTTTTTTTTCTGGCTATAATCTGTGCGGGTGTCATGTATACAGTGTGGTTTGTAGATACGGAGTTTAGATTTTCACTGCCTCTGACTATATGCAAATTACTAGAACATTTGTAACTGTAGCTGTGCCCTTTGTTTTTAAATATAAAACATGTAAGATATCGTATTAAGTCAAGGTACACCATATTGAGTTTTTCATAGAACAAAAACTACTCAATATTTAAGCTTGTGTATCTGATTTACTTCACTTAGTATTATGGTCCCAAGATGCATCCATTTTCCTATAAATGACTCAAGTTTATCCTTTTTAATGGAAGAATAGTACTCCATTGTGTATAAATGCCACATTTTCTTTATCCAGTCATCTGTTGATCAACATATAGATTTTGTAAGATTTAGCTATTATTTATTGTGCTGCTATAAGCATGGGTGTGCATACATTGGTGAGGTATGATATATTTAAATGAATAAATAAAATGTTAACATCTTAAGATACAGAAGTAAGCATCAGATTTAAGTAGTTATAAATGCAAGCTTTAAATATACTGTTGGCCTAAAATATAATTTTAAAAATTGCATGTCTCCTTCCAGTAAGCTTAAAAGGATAAAATTATCATCACAAAGAAAAAACATTTTCTAATGTTATGGAAGATGCTACACAAAGAGAAGGGCACAGCCAATAAACACATGACCAAATGCTCAAACATCACTGTCATTCAAGAAATGCAAATTAAAACATTAAGATTCCATATCATACAGTTTAATATTTTTTCTTTTCAAAACCTATACACTATTTGTCAAGATATTTATCACAAAAAAGTCTATTAAATTTTAATAGAAAACCAGTTGTTAATTACACAATCAGTTTTCTAGAAGAAGAATGTGGACTCTTGAAATTGCCCAGAACTAGTTTCACAGTCTCCACTTTGGGCAAATTATTTAATATCATTAAACATTTATTTTATCAACTATAACAAATAAATAGTAACACCTGTCCTATAAGCTTCAGCAAGATGAGATACACTAATTATTTAATATAGTTCCTGGCATCAAATCAGAAATAGTAGCTCCATTATTCCCAATAAATGACAGTATTTGGAGGCTTAGCGTGCAAAGAACATGTTTTCTCACAAGCAAATGTCTAAGATCAAGGTCAAAGTCATAATATGCAGCCATGGACCACATCCACACCCACACAGGCAGGGCGTGCACTCCTTTCCCACTTACTTGTCAGAACTAGATGGTGGAGGAACATTCCTCTCCTGCAAGGGGCACATTTCTTTCTGGGCTGTGTGGTACCCTCTCAGGCATTATGCCCTTTGCTGACACAGTAGAGCTGCATGTAGGAAGAAAGAAGAATTTGCTATAAAGATCCCTGCTGTGGACCAGAGGCTATTTTACCATAAAAGGAGTAAAATTACATGACTTCTTTAATGTTATCCAGATGATTTTCTCCTTTTTATTTTTTTTTCAGCTTTGCTTGTAATTCCAAAGAATTTTCTAGCAACACAGGATTAATCTGGGCACTATCCATAGCACTGCCATCATAAATAATGTTTGTTAGACTTGGCTATTCCAGCTGTGCCTTTTAAACTTTAGAATTCCATTTTACACAAGCTCCTTCTATATAGATGAATGCAACGTCATTTACAAAGTGTTTAGTGTATATGCTGAGGATTTTAGAGCTGAATGTGCTTTTTTTTTCTGCTACTGGGAATTGAACTCAGGACCTTGTGCATGTGAGGCAGGCACGGTGCCACTGAGCTAAATCCCCAGCCTGAGCTGGATGTATTGAAACGGCCTATATGTTGATCAACAGATGGCTGGATAAAGAAAACGTAGTTATCAGACTTTTTCTGTAAAGGTCCAGAAAATAGATATTTTAGGATTTATACTCTAACCATTTCTCTCTGCTGCCACTACTCAGCTCTGCCCTTTAGCATGAAAGAAGACATAAAAAATTCAGACTATGCTATGGTTTGAATGTGTCACCCAAAAGCCCACGTATAGAAAACTTAACCACAATGCAACAGTGAAGAGTTTAGTGGTGGGATGGTGGGAAGTGATGGGGTCATAAGGGAAGAGAGATTCATGGATCAATGAATGAATGAACTACCATGACAATGGTTTTATTATAAAAGCAAACTTACTGGCTGGTTTGCTCTCACTTGTCATGCAAAGCCCTCTGCCATGTTTATGATGCAGCTAGAAGGTCTTCACCAGAACCCTAAAAGATACTGCAGCTATGCTCTTAGATTTTCCATAACTCTGAGCTAAATAAACATGTATTCTTTTTAAATTACCTGGTTTTTATTTCAGCTAACAATAGAAAATGGACTAAGACAGCACAGTTGTGTTTCAATAAAACTATGGAAGCTGAAATTTGAATTTCATGTAATTTACAGAACAAAATAATATTCTTCTTTAGATTTTTTCTTACCACGTAAAAAATGTTGAAAAGTGTTTTAAGTATACAGGCCATGAAAAATTTGCCTACTTCCAAATTAGAGGGCTAAGTGTACTAAATCAGCATAGCATTTACCTTATAGAGCTACTCAACGTCCTTCATTTTATGACTGAGATTCTGAGTACTGAGAAATTTCAGCAGTTTTCTCAGGGTTGAATAATGAGTAGTTATACAGAGAAAAAAATGTCTATCTCCTGATTCCTAAATCAGATTTTAATTTTTTTACCACATTATATACATCTGCTGTGGTTTGAATGGGTATCCCACCACAGACATATATGTATATGTATGTATGTATATACATACATACATATGTATATATATATGTATGTATATACATACATACATATGTGTATATATATATATATATATATATATACACACACACACACACACACACACACACACATATATATACAGATTTTAATTTTTTTACCACATTATATACATCTGCTGTGGTTTGAATGGGTATCCCACCACAGACATATATGTATATGTATGTATGTATATACATACATACATATGTATATATATATGTATGTATATACATACATACATATGTGTATATATATATATATATATATACACACACACACACACACACACACACACACATTGTTTGTTTTGTGGTACCAGGGATCAAACTCAGGACCTTGCATTTGCAATGCAGGCATGGCACCACTGAGCTAATTCTTAGCCCACAGACCCAGATATTAAAGGCTAAGTCCTCAAAGTGCTGCTGTTGGGAGGCTGGGGCCTTTAGGAGGCAAGGTCTTGGTGGGAAATCACTGGCAGCAGGCTCTCGGAGGGGATTGTGGGACCAGTATCTTATTTCACTCCACCTCCTGTCCTATCCTCTCCCACCATGATGTGCGGCCCTTGCCACAGTCCCACAGTAATGAGAGCACTCAGTGCTCTCATTTAGGGTTCTTCACCTATGAAAACCTCGACAACTGAAACCTCGACAACCATGAGTCAAAATGTCTTTTTTCTTTAGAAGTTAATGGTAGCTTGTTACAGTGATGCAAAGCTGACTAATATAGCATCCATACAAGTATCTATTATGAACAAGTAACTGATCTGTGGACATAAAGGTCTATCTCCAAATTAGCTCTCTGACTTCAATGTGGAAACACTTAAGATTTTGTAAATTCATTCTTCACCTATATTACTTGTAGCCTACCATTAAGGTCAAAGAAAGAATGTGAGCCCTTTCTCTAGCAGCTTATGCTGTTACTTAAGTACAGTAATTTTGAATTATATATTATTATTTTGCGCTAAAAGGATTCTTGGAGATTTTTCTTGGTAGCCATGATCAAATTATAAGGGGGAAACTGAGGCCTAAAAGAACTGCTCAAGATTACCCTTTGGCAGAATCAAAGTCAAGTCTTTTAATTGCACTATATAGTCTGACACAATAATTTATGAAAAAATTATTAGTCATAAAGCATGCCTTTTGTGTTAAAGTTTAGGACACAAATACAATAATTACCATTAATTATCAGCTCATTCTTATATAGCAGGAACTATACTAGACATGTATAAATTATATAATTTAATCCTTTCCTTATCTCATTTTGTAGATCAGGAAGTTGAGGCCTGAAGAGTTTACAGTAATTAATTTCCAGTTACATAGCTAGCTGGTAAGTGACACAGCCGCAGTTCAAACCTACTTTTCTCTTTAAAAACCTGAGCTCTTTTCACTTCTCTTATCACCTCTAATGAGTGCTTTTGTTTAAACCACAGAAATTGCAACTGAAACTGGCATAAATTATAAGGAAGGTTTATTGGGGCAATGGACTGAGAAGAGGAAAGTGTTACTTCATCTATCATTCTGTCAAAGTCCTGCGATTCCCTGGCTCTGTCCTCCCTGGCTTGGAGCTCTGTCCTCAGGCTGCTTCACATGGGCCTAGTCCTCACTCACCTCCAGTAAGGAAAAAGGTGAAACCTAATAATCTATTGAACAAACACCCTAATCCCTGGGACTCTGATTGAACAAACCTCTGTGTAGTCCATAGATACACTATGAAGTGGACCCTCAAGTCCATTTCTAGAGCTTAGTGTTGTGTAATGAGGGAGGGAAAGGGATATTTCTTCTCAAAAGGAAAACCTGAGGACTGTTAGAAGAAGAAGGAAAGAATAAATCTTTTACAGGCAACAAATCTTTCAATCTAAAGTGTCTGATATTCAACAAAATACCCCATAGAAATCCAGTATTCTGACTCTGACAAATGCCCAGCCTTCCTACCATCTTGGATCACTTTAATACCTTCCTATCCCTCTTACATGGACATGTATGTAAAGCTTACATTTACAGCATTTGGAGAGGGCCAGGGATATAGCTCAGTGGTCCTGTACCTGCCTTGCAAGAGAACGGTCCTGAGTTCAATACCACATACAAAAAACACCCCCCAAAAACCCAAAAAACAAGAACCAAAAACCAAAATGCTATGGATAAACTTTTTTTGGAGATTATTTGTATTTTGATCTCCACATGCACTAATGACAGCACTGTATTTAGTATAGTACTTAATTTTACTTCTCTTTTCTTTGCATTACCATCTTCCTATACTACCTCCTCCCCTAGGCTTTGAGTCCTGGGAAGAATCTTGTCATGTTTTGGAAAGAATAGTTTCAGTTCAAGATCCATTTTGTCACTAATTAGCTTCTGTCTGTCATCTACAAAGTGGGATACTAATATTTTCCTCAAATATGCAGGATCAGATGAGATCACGGAGGTGGAGTTCTCTTAAAATTGCTCTATTCTGGACTTGGAAGAACAGGTAGATCTCTGTTTCCCTCCATAGCTTTGCCAACCTGGACAGCTTCCAAAGACAATACAGAAGAAAGGATGTCTTTTAAGGTCCGTTTCACTACTTCCTATATTCATTCACACGATGGCCGAGATGATTCTGTTCTCCAGACATCTACATAGCATGGAAAACAAAGCGACCCATTGTTACATTTGCCTGCATCTAGTTTCCAGTAAGGAGGTGAACGCCGCAGCTTTAAATGTCAGTGTCCCCCAACTTTGCCCCATCCTGCAGGAACTGGTGCTTTTGCTAGGGCCTGCTAGGAAGCTTATCTTGATGTTGTCAAGACAGTGCAAGCTTCAACTTGAGACTGAGTTTCTTCGAATGTTGCTTACCAGAGACAAGCTCCTTTTTATGTTTGCTTTAAAGTAATAATCATTTGTAGTTTTCTTCCTTTTAAAAACTTTTGTGTTTCCTCTTATGTTGCACACTAATAAAACTATCTTCGTGTTTTACTTCATTTTAGGCTTAAATTATGAAGTGAGTTGGGGTGGACACTAGGGCACTACTAGGTATTTGCACCCATGTACTCAATTTATACTTGTCATTGTTTTTATAGGCATCTCATTTCAATCTGATTATCAGTCAATATTTGCAAGAAGGACACTGAGCCCAGGTATCAAAGATCACAGAATCGGGATCTTTCTAATTTCAAAACCCAAACCTGAACACAGACTCCAGAGGTTTTTATTTTTATTTTTTAATCTGTGTTTTTTCTGAATATTAAAAAAAAAAAAAAGAGGAAGCCAAGTGTAGTGGTGGATGCCTGTAATCCCAGCACTCTGGGGGGCTTGAGGCAGGAGGGTTGAAAATTCAAACTCACCCTGGGCAACTCAGTGACTTAGAGGTAGCATGGCTCTAAGTAACTAACTACATAAATAGGTCTGGGGATGTACTTAAGTGTGAAGAACCTGGGTTCAATTCTCAATTACAAAAGAAGGGTGAGAGGTTAGAAAGAAAGAAAGAAAAAAGAAAATGTATTTGAGCAGGCATTTGCCATTATATTTTTGCTCTTGTAAGCCAGAGTTCATCTTTTCCTTTATGTCATCACTTCATGCTTTATTTCTGAAAACGAACTTGCCTTTGGGCCATTTTCCTTTACATCTTTCTGGAACTGTTCCAGATTCTTATCGAACTACAGAATAAGTATCACTTAAAGGCATTCCATAAAGCAGAAGCCTAGGCAAAGGTGTAAGGGATAAAGGACACGAATGAGTTAGTACAAAGCTGCTAATAAAACCTGTAACATGGGTAAATGGCAGAGGATATAATTTGCTGGCAAGGTTATTTAGTTCCAGCTGTCAAGAACTAAATTTCTCTAAATTGCAGCAGGAAGAGAGTTTCAGCAAAGAGAAAAACAAAAAAGCTTTCCAATTCTGAAAATTGTGTGAACTCACAAACATGAATTTCTTTTTTATTTTTGAGTGTTTGGGAAATAAACAAATAAATAAATAAATAAAGTTCAGCACTGGCCAGACAGAGTTTATAAGATACAATTCTTATACATCTCTTTCATTTCACAGCATGTTTATTTTTTATATTTGTTTGCTACATTGTTTTACTACTTCTGCTTCTTCCCCCCCCATTAAGTTTATTGGTACATTTAAAGTAAACAACACAGTTACATTTATCATTGGGATCTTGTACCTTTACGTGATGTATCTTGGTTCTTGTTTTTTCCCCACACCCCTGCCCTCCCTTCACCTCCTTCACCCCTCCCTATTTACAAAGACTTTGCTTCCATTTTTTCCTTTTTCACATTTTTTCTTTTCCCTTATTTCCTCCCCCCTTCTCACTTCCCTCTTAGTACTTTGCTTCTTATTTTTACTTTAGTTACCTTTCTAATGAGTGAAGAAAATTCCTCAACTGGAAGTCTTTATATGGGAAAGGAAGAAAATTTCGAACAAAACCATATCCATTTAAATGACTGGAGAACATACACACAAAGATGAAACTTCTAGGATACACTTTGATGGCCAAAAATCGAGGTGCAAAAATATATACTACATTTGGAGAAAAAGGGTGGGATGCATTTTAAAAGTCAGGCACGCACTTTATAAAAGTGGAAGTTATTTCTAAGGAGAGAATATGCAGTCTTGGGAAAATGGCTTCAAAAGAAAGCAGAACTCCATTTATATTTTATTTCTCCTGTTCTCATTCTTCAGTTCCTCTTAAATGAAGCAAAGTGGCGTTTTCCTGGGGCAGAAAAGTCTCAGTGTAGAATTCAGCAGGAAGAAAGGGCGCTCTCTGGTCGGATCTCGAGGGTGCTCCGTGCCGGTGCTGAAGGAGTATGTTGGAAACTGGCGCCAGGGTTTCCGGGCGAGGTCAGTTGGGTGCACATGGAGCGCAGGTTCCCGGTTTTAGGTGAACCTGTCCGCTCGCCAGCGGCCCGTGCTC
>NW_022900917.1:38388012-38410661 GCF_012274545.1 Fukomys damarensis
CCGCCTGCTTCGCCCGCGGCTGGAGGCTGGACCGGGTCTATGGGACTTGTTTCTGCGACCAAGCCTGCCGCCTCACCGGGGACTGCTGCTTCGACTATGCCAGGGCGTGTCCAGGTTGGTGGCCGGGCCAGGGTGGGGCGCCAGGCTTTGCCCGCTGACAGCTGACCTAGGACAGGGCAGGGCATAGCACCCATGACTAAAGCTCAGAGGACAGGTGTCCCCCAGCCGCTTCCCTTGTAGACTGCCCAGTCCTTCTGTCCCGGCACCCCCGTCAGGTACACCCAGCTGGACCCACCCTGGAGTCTCCCAGCGCTCTCCATCTAGTCAGACAGCTCCAATGCACCTCCAGCCAACAGAACCCAGGCAGAAGGAGCTGAAGGCCTCTGCTCTTCGGGAGGATGTGGGCCCCCTCAGCGGGAGGAGTTCCTGGCGGCCTGGATGGGAGGCCCTGGCAGGTTCCAGGAGCATGACCTGGGCAGGGCCCCTAGTGTTCATTCTGTCAACCTTCAGGATTCTTGAGGCTGTAGCGGGGTGATGAGGTCAGGAACTTGTGATGTTCTACTGTGTGCCAAATTTGCCCCAGAAGTGGCTTTGTTCTGGAGTGGAAGGTCTTGGAGGTGGATGTCCTCACCTCTGGACCCCAAAATGTAGCACAGCTAGGGGGTGTTGCCCCTTAGGAGGCGTTCAAAATATATTGGAATTCATTTTTATTTATGTGACATGATCAGGATTTTTATCTGCAAGTCCTTGCTATTTTTTAGGCTGCTGGTTTTCCTTTAGGGTCAGTTTTTATCATCGTTGAATTTTCTACAGTTTCTTTCCCTCTGGAGGGCTCAATAAATGCTGGTTCAATTAAACTAAAAGGGAAAGGAAGAAAGGGTAAGTATAAGATCTAACGAATAAGGTGTGCTCCAAAGAAGCCAGCTCTGGAAATCAAGTAGTCCTGTTCCCTGCCAATCACATTGCCCCCAGAGGCATGCATACGTTAGGGTTTGAGCTCAAGGAGCCCAGCATGTGGGATGTTCAGCGTGTTCCAGGAAGAGGAGCCCATGGCGCTGTGCCATCCCCCAGCAACAGGATGCCCAGTAGGGACGAGCACCTCTGTGCCTGGCTCTTTACTGGGTGAGGAGGCTTCCAGGCCTGTTAATGAAATCACACAGTTAAAAACGTTAATATTTGGTGACCCAGGCTGACAGCTAATGCTTTTCCCTGTGAGCAGTGATGCTCACTTACTCTTTTTAGCAAGCTGCTTTGCCTCTCCTGCTGTAAGGCCGCGGTATCTTACTACTAAAGTAAAGTGGAATGGTCAGCTATTTAGGAGGTGCAGCACCTTGGATTCCCCAGCCCTCCTCACAGTGTCCTAAATTCCAGTTTGTCTCACTTACCTGGGAAACTCAAGGAAAGCCTCTGGCAGAAACACTCTGTCATGAGGGACTTGCCTACATTTTAAAGATTTTTACGGACTTTGTGTAACCCAGATAACACACCCAGGTCTGAGGCAAGTGCAGGGATGGGAAGATGATGAAGAGGCACTCTCTGCTCCTAGGAGTTCATCATCTGCTAGGAACACAGGCAAAACTACAGGCACCATGCTGGGGAACGTAGCCCCCATTTCCTGCAGGCCGTATGTTCCAGGGCACCCAGGGGACACCTGAAACTACTGACAGCACCAACATCTCTATACTGTTTCTTCCTGTGTGCTTTGCAGTGTTATTTCATGGTACCAGGGTTAATCTGTCTTCCGTGTTTTATGCCCCGAGGCCTCTTTTGCACCATTATATAATTATTCTTTCACTTGGGTTTTTTTTAAAAAAAGAATAAAATAAACATTATTTTGACCACAAAACACTACAGTACCACGACAGTGGACCTGACAATCGAGTTCATTGCTAAGTGGCCATCAGGTGTTGTCTACAATATTGATATTTTGGATGAACAGATGACCTGTGCCCAGGTGGGACACTGCCGGACAGTGTAAGAGTTCATCATGCTGCACTGAATGGCATGCAGTTTAAAATTTATGACTTATTTCTGGAGTTTTCCATGTAGCGTTTTCAGATGATGTGAAAACAGACTGTAAGTGAAACTATGGAAAGTGAAAGTGGAGAGAGATAAGGGGGAGCTATTTCCAATGTAGGTGGTCCCGGGTGTGATCTGGGAGGGAAAGCTTGAAAGACCTCAGGAATTCAAGGAAGACTTCTTTTTTGTGTGTGTGTTTTCCTTTTGTGGTTACCTTTTATTTATTTTTTTAATTGAGTTTATTGGTACAATCTAGGTATATAATACAGTTACATTCATCATTGGGATTCTGTACCTTTACATAATAGATCTTGATTCTAATTTTTTCCCCTCGTCCCTGCCCTCCCTTCACCCCCTCCTTCCCTCCCCGTTTACCAACACTTTATTTCCATTTTTTCAGTTTCTCATATTTTTTTCCTCTCCCTTATTACCTTTCCACCACCCTTCCCACTTTCCGTACAACTTTAGCCCTTTACTTCGCAAGGAAGACTTCTTAGAGGAAGTCATGAGCAACCTAGTCCTGGAGAGTGAGCAAGAGGTCTCCGGGAGAAGAGGCAGGGTAGAGTGCTCTGGGAGAGAAGCCTAAGGTCATTGTCCAAGAGTTACCTGGGAGATCAGTCTGTGTGCCAGACCCTGTGCTATCCCCGGAGGCTGAAATGGTGATGAGGACAGAGAGAGGACGTGGCCAGGTCTGGGAAGATTCAGGGACCTGAGAGTGATGGGGAACAGACAAGGAGTGTGTAGTGAGAGGGATTTGCCACCTGATGAGGCCTAACAGCGCTATCATGAGTTGCAAAACCCTCAAAATCTTGATTTGGTCACAAAGAAATCCCTTATTTTTAGTCTAGGAGGTAAAAATAGTAAAACCAAAAGCAGTCATTTAGGAGTAGGGATTTATTGGGAGAGCACAGAGGAGATGAGAGATGAGGTAAGCTTACTGTCTTACAAAGAACTGAGAAATAAACCCCAGCAAGTGCTTACCCAGGACAAGGGCTGAGTGGTGGATGGAGGAATCGAGGCCAGAGAAGGAAACTGACAGAACTCAGAAAGAGCATGTTCAGGAGCCCGAAATGTGCTTTCCCAGAAAGTCAGCAGAGGACCTTGCAGACCTAGATAGAAGCAGCTCAGGCTGAAAAGGCTCCTCCTGGTATCTGTACCTGATGTTTCTTGTGAAGGGAACGAGAAAATAGACGACAATGGAAGCTGGCCCCTTGGTGAGACTGATCTGCTCGCACTGGCAGAGTGAGGAGAAAGGAAAGCCCTATGGCCCTGAGAGCCGCTCCTCAGCCTGGGCCGGTGTGACTGTGCAGACTGTGGCCTTGTAGCCTCTTTGCCCGGGGCCTGTCTGCCCTGCCCAGAGCTGCCTGGGTGGTTGGATGCTGGCTGGGGGCAAATCTTGAAATGAAGGCCTCCATCACTGTAAAAAAATTTTCTCTCCAAATAGTTACTGTTTACTTGTGAATTTTCCTCCCAGAAGTAACCCAAATGCCTCAAGATTTACCCTAAAAGTGAGAGAATACTAGGCTCAATCTTTGCCCTGCCCCCTAGTGGCTTTGTGACCTGGGTCAGCTCTTGGAATCCAAGGTGGTTCATTTATAGAAGGGGAAGGATAAAATCAGCGGGTAGGATTGACAAGTAGGTGATGCCTGCAAAGCCCAGACCTGGAGCATGGCAGGCACTTTGGTGGCACATGTCCTGTTGGTCAGCTCTGCACCTGTGGACACCAGTGGATATTTTATTTTATTAAGTATTTATATAATTTTATGACAACATAGTAAAATGTGTTAGTTAATATTAAGTCAAATAGATTGAAAATTTTTTTCCTAACTCATTTGGTGATAAAAATCTCATTTCCTGCACTGATGGAAGGCTGTTGATAATCTTTCATTTTTTTACACTCAATCTTAGCCAAAAGGCCAGGAAATGATAATAATCTTTTGTTTTTTAATCCCATGCCATGTAAACATATTTCACCTCAAAAATATTAGCATGTTCAATAAGAGTTTAACCTAGTCCTGGGGAGGAGACATTCAATGCAAGGTGTCTACTCCCAATGCCCCAGCTAACCTGTTATTAGCATTTGTCTCGCAGTACTAGGGATTGAATTCAGGGCTGCTCTACTACTGAGCTGCATGGCCAGGGTCTCAGTACATTACCCCAGCTGTCCTTGAACCTGTGGTCCTTTTGCCACAGACTGCTGAGTAGCTGGGATTATGGGCATGCCACTGTACCTGGCTATATTAGCTTTTTACACAAGGTTATATCAACTTTTGTTGCTGCCCATAGCCTTTTTGACTGATACTACATTCATTGTGAATGAAAATTGTAACTGCATTAGTTTAACTAAGCATATTTTACTTCTGTTTCTTCCGCTTTTTTCATCTTGATAAACAAGTTTTGGAAGAGGTATAGCTAAGAGATGAAATATTGGCATTTCTTTTTCTAAGTAGAAGAGTTTTTGTTTTTTTGTTTTTGTGTAAAATAAAAAAAAAAATAGCTGGCTACAGTACCATGTGCCTATAATCCCAGCTACTCGGGAGGCTGAGGCAGGAAGATTGCAAATTTGAAGCCAGCCTGGGCAATTTAGTGAAAATTGTCTCAAAAAAAAAAAAATAAGGGTTGGGAATACAGCTCAGTGACAGAGCATATGTGTGAGCCTTGAGATTTAATCCTTAGTGCCATAAAACAACAACAACAAAAATCCTGTGATTGAAGCTGTAGAATAAAGAAATTTCTTCTGAAATGAATTATCTCAGAAAATCTCATTATGGTGACTGCATTGATTTAACACCAATAATTGTACCAACAGTTCCTTCCCATTCTGTCAATAATTGCTTAATTAATTCTTCATTGGCTGTGCCTGAGCAGGGATTAGGCAGAAGCAGAAGAGGGGACAGATGGAGTCCAGTTGCCCTGGAAGAACATTTTGGAGGACTTGCTTACCGAGTGTTGCCACATCCTAATTCACCAGCTGGGTTCAGAAGGTCTGCATTAAGGGCTACCTGCTGTCTGACAGGTTGCTTTGGATCATGGACAGTGACATAAGGAAAGAGTAATAATTATCTCACCTAGAGCAGGACAAAAATTGAGTTGTATTTATGTTGTTCTCTTAGGTTTATGAGGAGTCCAGAAAACAGTGCCAATCATTTCTGGAAGGAAAAGGGATGCTATGCTTTAAGATAAAAGACTCCAAAACCCACCTAGGGAAAGGATGTCTCAGCGTGTGATGATGTAGAAAACTGAGGCTGCACCCAAGCCAGAACCACCTGAGGGGCATTGTTTGGCTTCCTCTTCCTTTGCCTTTGCTGAAAAACAGAGCAAGGCCTGGAGCTGGACTTGGCTCAGCAGCATTTGGTTGCAGGCCTCGGGTGTGGAGCTTATGAGGATGGAGCTGTTAGTGCTCAGCTGGCATTTATTCTGTGCGAGACACTCTCCCAAGCACGTCATAGCTGTTCACTTACGACAGTCTCCCAACCTGCCCACATTATTGTCCGTTTTGGGTCTTATTTTATGGACTAAGTAATCAAGGTACAGAGAGGTTAGGGAATTTGTCAAAAGTCACACCACTAATAAGTGAGACAGTGAGATCTGAACCCAGAAAATCTGGATCCAGAGCTCAAACCTCTGAAACATTGTTTTTCTGCCACAGAGAAACAAAGCTTTGTGAGAACTGTGTGCTTTACCCCCAATAAATACTGTGTGCTTAGGCCCCAAATGAATACTAATGGAATGAATGAGCCATCTTTCCGTCAAATCTGTGTTTTGGGGGAGTAGCTGTCCCACCCTACACCATAACCTTTCTTTTGTGTGTGTGGTGGGATGCTGGAAATCAAAGCTGGGCTAAATACATGTTCTGCTACATACCTGACCCTCTTTGTAATCCTTGATGGTTATCACAATGCCATTTAATGTTTGCTTAAAGAAATGCACATCCTTGAAAGTGCAAGGATCTGAGTTTGATCCCCAGTACCAAAAAAAAAAAAAAAAAAAAAAAAAAAAAAAAAAAAAAAAAAAAAAAAAAAAAAAATTAAAAAAAACCATGCGCAGTCATTGGAGATATTACCCATCATGTCAGAGAGCATGGCCATCTGGGTGTACCCGCGTTTCCTTTTTTAAATACCATTTTTCTTCCTTGACCACAAAAAATGTATTTGTTGCAGATAATTGGAAGATACCAAAATGCATAAAAGAGGAAAACAACTCACTTGGAAACCTGCTACCTAGGGAACAAAAAAGCATCACTGTCTTTAAATTTATGTCTTTCCCCTCCTGGGTTTACAGGGTGTGTAAAATTTCAGTTGTCTAATGAGGCACTCCATTTCATTTCTTGAAATTATTCAGTTAATCTCTCAAAAGAAAAATCACTGGGGGCCAGAAAATGTGCTTTCTGCAAGAGGAAAAAATATTTACCATTATATTGAACCATTTTGAGGGTCAAATAGGCCTTTGGGCAATATAATCACTCAGATAAGCTTTATCTAGTTTGCACATATATAATGATACAGATGAAGATAATAGATTCTGTGTATATAGAAAAGAAAGGCAGACACAGGAGATGGATATGTCTCTATACACTGGGAGATAAAGGAGTTATTTTGTTTTTCTTTCAGATTGTTAAGGGCAATATCTACAGGTATGTGGGTACTGCTGTGTGTAGAGTGCAGAAAGAACATTTCCATGGCAATGACCTATGCCTATTTGGACTTATCAACGTGAAGGAGAAAGCACTTGGTCGTGGGTGGCTTTAAACTTTTAGAGAGCCAGGCAGACTGGGCTGGATTACAAAGGAGAGTGCTTGAGTCTCTGTGATTAACTAAAGAGACACAGCTACATGAAAACAATAACAAGGTCTTACACTGGGCAAGAAATAATCCAAACATTTAGGAAACGAAGGGCTCTTCCCTAGCTAGCAGTTTAATTGTTGCTTTGTGTGCATGCATGGATTTGGTATAGTCAAGAAAAACATTAGACAAACACTTTAAAATAATTACCCTTTGGCACCTGCAGAATGAGAATAATGTGCCCAGTCTTGTTGGCACAACTCACTGAGCTGGGAGTGGACCTGGAGAAAATCCAGCGGTAACTCTGATATCCACAGAAAGATGGAGCTGGAAAGGGTCTCCATTCCAGAAGTCTATGCTGGGAGGCAGGGGACATATGGAAACAGGAAGATTATGAGTGGAACAGATAAGAGAGATATTTTTTTTTCACCATTTGCTGAGATTTTGAGCGAGGAAAACTGGGATCAAATAAAAGAAAATACTTCTTCATGCTACAGATAATAAAATTAAAGGAACTTATTACTTTCAAGATATGGTACTGGCAAGAGATGTAGAAGGATTAGAAATGATTTGAAAGGATTGTAGATGCCAAGAAAGGCTGGATCTCTCTTAAACATAAGGCACAGAAAGCAATGTTCCTTTGGTACTCACCCTCCGGGGCTGCTGCTACCAGGAGAGCCTACACCTGCTGTCCTGGATTGAGAATCCCTATAGGTTTGGCTCTGAGAGTTTCTGAGATGCTCCAGTCCTTTCACTCCTGTTTCTTATGGTCAATGCTTTGATGCAGCAGCCTAGCATCTATTCAGGGAAGAGGACTTGACTTAATGCCACTTCATTCATTCATAATTCTACAAACATTTCTTGAGCACCTCCCATGTGACAAACACCAGGCAAGAAGTGAAAAAAAATTATCATGGTCCTTGAGAGTAACAACAATAAGCAAAACAAATATATAATTAAGAATTACAAGGCTATTACAAGGCAAGGAACACCAAGCTCCAAGAGGAAGTGCGTGTGTGTGTGTGTGTGTGTGTGTGTGTGTGTGTGTGTGTGTAGAGGGAAGGCTGGGAGACTACCTAGACAAGCTGGTCCGAGAAGGACTCTGGAGAGGAAGCAGTCCATCTGAGATCTAAAGGGTGGGTGATATCCAGCTGTGCTCAGTGTGAGGAGACTGGAAACCAGGAGTGAAATGGAAACATGTACTAAGGTCCCAGGGAGCAAATGAGCTGGCTGGACTCAAAGCTAAAAGAGGCCAATGAGGCTGGAGCTTGGAGAAAGGTGGGCGTGGGGTGGGTGGTTGTGCCAGGCCCCAGGTGGGAGTGGAGGTTCAGGCAGAGGCCAGGTCACCCGGGACCTCATAGGCCATGGCAAGGGATTTGGATTTCATAATGAGGGAGTTTTTCAAAGTTAAAAAAAAAAATCAGCGATTCACCTCTTAAAGTTTTGTACTAGGATTGTATATGACTCTTCAGCCCTGTTACACCACGTGCAAACATACTCTACTCTTGTGTTTAGGTTGATTACTGAAATCTACAACTCTGTTCTTGGCCATTCTCCTGTGGCCATGGAGGGGATATCTGATAATCAGAAAGCTCTTGAGGAAGGAAGACCAGTTGGCAAGTCAAGAAGGAAAGAATCATTTCTTAGACTCTGAACCCTCCAATGGTCTGAAAGTTAGAGGGGCCCCTGGCCTATGGTGGGAACTCAGATGGTCACACACTGTGTCTCTTCATGGTAGGTCTAGCGATCACTTCCCAAATAAATTACTTGCATTCAAATCTATAGCTCCTGGGATGCTTCTGGGGAAACCCAGCCTGAATATTAGGTTGAGTTTAAACAAAGAAGAAAGATTCCTGACATCCATTAATTCTAGGTTTCCTTCCCTTAAAAAAGGTGGGGTGTTGGCATCAGATCCTATCTAGTAAGCAGCTGGAAAGCAGTGACAAGCTTGGAATCAAAAGCACTCATATAGCTTTTTCACAGTTTGACTGGCTTCATTACTAACTGATAAAACTAGACCTAGGGATTGAGAAAGTCACAGAGTAAGAAAGAATATTTCGATATGCTGAACATAAATGTGAATGAGATAAGCTGCAGTGGGGAAAGGGACAAGAATACTAATGAAATAGTTCAAAAGGAAATTTGTGTCATGGAGATGTAATATATGACTCGTGGTAATAAATCTGTCTGAAGTTTCTGTACTTCCTATAACCTCTGCGACCAAAGACCTTTTGTGATCTTTTGATGGTTTGCCATCTAAATAATCAAAAGTTCACAGGTGAATCAAGAATAGGATGTTTGGCACCGAAGAGGAAAAATAAAAACTCAGATTATTCTTCCAACACAAAATATTTGGTGGCACACTTTTTTATTCATATAATTTTATGTGAGTTTTTTCCCCTTTTTGTCTTACAATGAAGCCACTGTCCTGGGTTCTAGAACTGTGATTGTACTTATGGGGCTTTAATTTTTTTAAAAATGGGGCCTCACTATGTTAATTGGTTCACAACTTCAAGAACCAAGTTGCCTCTGCCTCCCAAGTAGTTGGGCATACAGGCACCAACACCACACCCAGCTCTTTACAGGACTTTTAAAGTCATGGAAAAACAGGAAATAGCATTTTGCTAAGGACAAAACTTAACCAAGAACAACAATCCACGCAATGATTTTGTGACTTTGTAGGAGTGAACCACATAAAATAAACACGGACATGAGACACAATAGATGAAATCCTAAGAGGTCATACAGATTCAGTCAAAATGCTCTTCCCTTGTCATCTTTTACCACATAGAGAGTCTGACTCAAGGCCGTATTACCCAATTATTCTGTTGGTTAGTTGGTCTACTTTTTGAGACAAGGTCTCACTATGTAGTTCAGGTTGGCCTTGAACTCACTATGTAGCCCTGCTGGCCTTGAACTCACAGCAATCTTCCTGTCTCAGCCTCTTTAATACTGGGATTTCAGGCATGTGCCACCATGCCTGGTTATATTACTTAATCCTAAATTAATGCCATGGCAAAGTTTTATTTTATAATGTTGTCCAGATATTAATATTTGAAATAAATGCATTTAAAAACCAAATATATCATTAAGTATTGTTCAAGTCTAACATATAAGACCAGGACCAACTGGACTCAGGGATGAAGAGGATTGGAGGGCCAGGGATTTAGCTCAGGATTCTGCCACCTTCTTTGCAAGCACAAGGTCCTGAGTTTGATCATTGGTACCAAAAAAAAGAGGGTTGGGGAAGGAAGTGAAGTATTGAAAGAAAAGAACTAAAGGAATCTTTCTCAGATGGCTCCCAGCCTGAGGGGGGGGTGTCTCTTTAAATCTATTTCGTTCAGAGAACCAATGAAATAATAGTGTGAAATAAAAAAGGAGGGGTCAACAGGAGATGAGCAGAGCAGAAAGTCACCTAAGGATGTATGCATGGCGGACCTTGGGAATGAAAACTAATGTGGCTCGTTCTTGCTTCTTTAGGTAGTGGACATGCTATATGTATGGGATTTTAGCTGATGGAATAAAACATGCTTTAAAATAGAATCAAAATTTTTTAGTTACAGATATTTATGTTGTGTGTGACTCTTTAGCATCAGGGGTAAGCTGTGTGCTGCCAAATGTGTTCTCCCTAAACCATGAACCCTACACTAGAGTACACTGTGAGGCAAGCTGAGTTTTCACACACAGACTGTCAGAAGTCTACATCAAGGTCTCAAAGAAGCCAGAGTGACTCTATGAACTTGAAAGTATGAGGTTGGGTAGGGAAATTGGGTCTCACTTTGTGGGGAAAACAAGCTTCGGCATCTAGTTCAGGGGCACATCTGTCTTCTCTATCTTTTCTTCTCATATTTCATTTCAAGTCCTGAAATAATTCAATTTGCAAATTCATTACAGTCCTTTTAAAAAGCTCAGATCTTTCAATGGGAAAGCTAAATGTGAAACCAATTGATTTTATAGTTGTGCTGAAGAAACTGCAGTTTTAAATTCTGTCTTCAGATTTGCTAAGCAGACTTCAGAATCAATGAAAGAAATTGGCTTGACTTCTCCACCAGGTAACTCCTAAAGCTTGTCACTGAACTGCAGTGCGTAGCACATGACTGGCTGCTAGATGCCAGGAGAGGTCTGAGGTCCACCAAACACTCCACAATAGAAAGAGCAGGATTTTAGGGCACTGTCTAGAGCTTTGCTCTACTCTACCTCTGCGTGTGTGACTATGAGTACTGCTTACTCCGCTGAGCCTGGAAGCTCACCTTTTAACTTCAGCTGCCATAGTTTATGAGTTTGTGAGCCAGGAGGAAAACACAACAAGTGGGAGAAGCCTAAAGAAAAGAAGTTCCTGTGTGTGGCCCTGAGCCATGTGTCCTGTAGAGACACATTTGCTGAGAACTGACCCGGGTAAGAAAGGGTGAGTGAGGTATATTTTCGTTTTTATGCTTCTTTTTTGCCCCCTATGTTTTCTACACTGAAGACATATTGCTGTTATAATAAAAATGAACTGGTCAAGGGAGAAGGAGGGATGGAACGAGGATAGTGACTGGGTGCAAGGGTGCAGTTCATAGGAGAAATACCTTCTATTGGTCTATAGCACAGTTTGGTAACTATGGTTGGCCACAATGAATCCTGTGTTTCAAAATAGTGGAAAGGGGCTGAATGTTCCCATCACAAAGAAATGACCCTTTGAGATGGTAGATTGCCAATTACCCTCATCTGATCATTACTATACATATGTATCCAGATATCACAGTGTACCCTATAAATATGTGCATGTGAAATAAATGGTCTGAAGTGGCGGTGTGTGTGTGTGTGTGTGTGTGTGTGTGTGTGTGTGTGTGTGTGTGTGTGTGTGTGTGTGTGTGTGTGTGCGTTATGGGCAGGTCCAGATAATATCAAGTACAAAACAGAAGGGAAGATCTTATCTGAGGGTGGAGGATGAGGAAGTGCTCTGGAGGAATCTGCTTGGGTGCGTGTGCCTGGCTCAGAAACACCCTCAGCACCCCAGGCTCTCCCCCTGCCTTACAGCGCCCCCCCATTATCAGTTACCCAGGGTGGAGTCAATATCAACTGGGACCTGCAGAGGCTTCGTGAGTCCCCTGGTCAAAGTGAAGTTTCCATGAGCTAAACTTCCTGTTTGTGCTGGCCGGGGGCGGACTCAGGTGAGCCTCCTGCTGTGCTGTTTTGCAGCTCGCCCGTGCTTCGTTGGGGAGTGGAGCGACTGGAGCGGCTGTGCAGACCAGTGCAAGCCAGCGACCCGGGTGCGGAGGCGCTCGGTGCGCCAGGAGCCCCAGAACGGCGGGGCGCCCTGCCCATCGCTGGAGGAGCGAGCCGGTTGCCTGGAGTACGCGACCAGGCTCGGCCGGGACTGCGGGCGCGCCTTCGGTACTGTGCTTCCCGGGTGGGGCTGGGTTAGCTTGATGACTTCTTGGCCTCTTCAGCCCATAAAAGCTCACGAGCTGAGCAGGGAAAGTTCCACACCCTGTGGGGAGTGGGATGGGCACGTCTGCCCAAAGTAGATAGGAAGCTCAGGAAACGTTTAATAAAGGAAATGTTGGCCATCTGAAAAAAGCCTCCCTTTCCCTCGCTTCCCTCAGCGTGTGTTTTTAACCCCATGGCCCATTCTCACTCTGCATGGGCTCAGTAATAGACCACATGTGTGCAGCCCCGCTTCCCCAGCTCTGCTGGGAATTGAACTCAGGACCGCACGATTGGTAAGTGCTCCACTGAGCTACACTCCCAGCTGTTCATGAGTGTGGCTTTTAGGTGATGGAGGACGTTAGATAGGATGATGCTATTTCGTGAAGGCTAGTACTTTCACTTTCACTGTGATTATTCATTAAGCAAGGGTTTAAACTAGCACATATGTCGGAGATTTAGCTCAGTGGTTCTGCCGTCTGCCTTGCAAGGCCCCGAGTTCGGTGCCTGGTACCAAATAAATAAATAAATAAGTAAATAAAATGTGCACACAAACAAACGTGCAAATGGTAGAAAAATGATAAGGTTGTTTTTTGTTTTTTTTTTTTGAGACTGGGTCTCACTATGTAGTTGAGACTGACCTGGAACTCACTATGTAGCCCAGGCTGGTCTTGCACTCACAGCAATCCTCCTGCCTCAGCCTCCTGAGTGCTGGGATTACAGACGTGCGCCACCACGCCCGGCTGAAAAATGATAAGGTTTTAAACAATGATAAAATGATTCTCTTAAAACACTTGCCTCCTAAAGCTGACAGGACTGGGTGAGGCCAGTATGATCTGATCTGTGACTTGAAAAGATCACTCTGGTTGTGAAGCAGACAGTGGTGGCATTAAAAGCAGTCTCGTTAATGACTAGGAGCCCCATGAGTCTCACAAGAAAGAATAGGCCAGGACCGATGTACTGATCTGGATTGAACACAACAGGGCAAAACACTGACATATCGGGATAGCAAAAACCCTGTGTTTTTTTTTAGGAGCAAGGAAACTTTCAAGCCAGCACATCTTTGCCAGCCATTTAATTCCTCCTTTTTCCCACACATAAATATTTATTGAGAATCTACTTGATGCCTGATGTGGGCTGGGCACCCAGGCTACAGTGGGGAGAAGAGTTGATGTGGAGCCTGTTCTCATGTGGGTCACAATTTAATAGGCAGGAAAAAAATAATCATATAGGGGCCAGGAATGTAGCTCAGTGGTGCCCTGCCTGCCTGGCAAGCGGGAGGTCCTGAGTTCTATGATGTGGGGGTGGGGGAGGGAGGAGAAAAAGAAAAATAAATCATATGTCCCAAGAAATTAATCCCAGAAATATACAGCTGTGGCATCTGGTACAGCTGGTATTAGATGAGTGAACAGTGCATGGAGTGCTAAGCAAGTATATAAGCTCTGGGGAGAGGAAGGGGCAGGGGCTTCCCTGGAGATGGGGCTGAGAAGTAGGTAGCTGTGGAGGCAGACAGATCAGCATGGTCAAACCTAGTCTTCCATGCAAGGGAGTTGAAGGATTTGAGGGGTGATCAGGAGCAAACATACAAGCACAAGAGACAGTAAGGCAGCAGGCGTGCTTACTGGGCAGTGCTTACTGGACAGGGTGGTATGAAAGAAGAAATCCTCACAGCATGGACTGTGCAGATGGTTATGGTGGACTGGGCTGGGTGAGGTACCATGAAGAAGGGGAAGAGGGCACAGGAGCACCCAAGGTAGAGGGCGGTTGAAGAGGGACCTTCTGTGTCTAGGTGATATCTGGGTTATAGCAGGAGTATCTGCATCAGAGAACTTCAGAGGACAGAGCCAGCTTAGGATCTTTCTGTTTTTGTTTTTTGCAGCACTGGAGATCGAACCCAGGTAGTACTAAGTTACATCACTAGCCCTTTTAAAATTTTATTTTATTCTTAAATTTTATTTTGAGACAACATCTTACTAAGCCACAAGTTCTGGATATCTTTTGGGGATTTTATTCTCCCTACTGTAGGGAGGTGGACGAGATTATTCTCCTTAGTTTACACGGGAGGATATTGGGGTTCTGGGAGTTGACAGCACTTGTCAAGTCTCTCAGAATTTAGACTTGGATCTTGTGGCTCTAAACCTATGGGTTTTCCCTTTTCCTCTTGTTCTTCTGTTAACTGTCATCATTAGTGTGAAAATGTGATTATAGATTCTGGTAACTAAGTAGAAATATAAAGGCTCCATAAAGCCAATGGACGAAACATGATCAGTGAAACTCTTGTCGATGAGCAAGTAGCTGTTGAATTTCTCCTATTTACTGCAAATGATTATATTTTATCACAAAAACAAATGCAAGGAGCTGAATTATTAAATTTGTTGCACATTACTGATGTCTACATAAATTTTCCTCCTAAATAGAGATCAGTGTGCATTACTATAAACTACAAGTTTCCAGGTAGCTATTATTTGTTGGATTTCCATTTTATTCTCTTCTGTACTCTATCTATACAGACCAGGGATTCTCAGCCTGCTTTTGTGATACCCTATTGTGTCCGAGGGCTTACAAAATTCCCAAGGCAAATTTAATTTACTTTTATGTTCAGAAGAAATACGTGCAGTGCCATGCCTTTAAAAGTGGAAGTTGCTGTAAACTGAACAATGGCAGGCTCACAGATTGCCAGAAAAGTTGGCAAATGGCCTGTGAACAAAGAATATATTACATTTGAATATTGTTGTCAGGAAGGGGAACGGAAGGGGAGCTAATATTTATGGAGAGAGTTTGTCCCAGGGCACCAGCTATGTGTTTCTACACATGAGCAGAAGTGGGACCAAAGGCATAAATAATTTCTAAATCATTTAACACTCTTAAGTAATGAAAATGAAGTATGTGGGGCATATTAAAAAGTGGCGCTGGTTTGGAGAGCTCCAGGCGATCTGGCTCCCAGTCTATTGCTAGCAACTCGTGTGTAGGGGGAGGATGCCCTTGCAGTAGAATGTGCCCTTGATCCAAGCCCTGGAGCTGCAGGGGTGAGGAGAGAGTGCAGGCAGAGTGCTGTGTGACTGGCTTACTTTCATGATGTGCCATAACTACAGACATTGTGCAGAAACGAAGCATAGATCATAAGTCTTAAAAAAACAGAAGATGTCTTCTGTGTTGGGGCCCTTTTCTCTTCATGGAAACTCTCTGAGTGTGAAGAATAAAATTGGCATGAACACATCTTTACAAAGTTTTTGTGAAGGGTGGGAATATATATGAAATTACTCTGTCATTTCTTATATAAACACAAGGGGCCATCGTAGTTCAGTCTGAATCTTTGCCTACTCTGGGCCTGATGGGACTTAAGAGAATCACAGGTTAAAATTTCCCCTTTTCATTTCTTAAATCTGTCTTCACATTGAGGGTTGTGATTTGGGACAGAAAGGGAAAATAGACCAGATTTGACTACTTCATGGACAATAGGCTGCTCAACAGTGGAGCTCTGCAATCTGCATTATGATAGGGTGATTCTGGAGCACATGATTTGGGAGACATTGCCTGCCTCCACCATATTTAGATTTGAGCCTGGAACATTACTTTTTCTGTACTGGGGATTGAATCCTGAGCAGCATGCCCAGTCTTTACCTCATTTTTTTGAGCTGTCCATTAAGTTTGGTACCTTTGAACAATGATATGTACAGTACAAATTAGGAGAGTGTGTAAATTATTTTAACAAAAGAAATACCCTGAAAATATTTTAGTCTGATGTGTATGATGTTGCAAGAATTTAACAGTTCATTCATTCTTCACTTAGTGAATAAACACTTGAATATTTCAGAAGAACAGAATTGAAAACACATGGGAAAACTAAAATCCTTTAGATGTTTTTGTTGCTGATCATTAGAGAGACAGAGAAGAATCCGGATACATGCACTCACTTCTTAATTTTGTGGATTTAAAAAATGCAAAGCTAGTCTTATTTAGAAGCATGACATGCTGTTTTTGGGAAAACAGTTAAACATGTCAGTGCAGCAAAAAAGAGCCCCACAAGCTGGGACTCTCGGGTTTGCTCTGGGGTGGATAATTTTCATACTGGGGAGATTAGGCACCAAGCCACATGAAACAAGAACCATGCCTTCAAGTGTTAGGAACAAGTGACCACCTGGCATTAGGCTGCTCTTGTCTTATATTTCCTAGTGCAATAAAAATGACTCTTCATTAAGAAAATCTAAAAAAGAATTGAGGCCTGCCCTCTTGTGGCAGCAAGGAGCCAGGCAAATCAGCAGGCAGGCTCAAGGCTTTTTTTCCCCAGCCAGTGCGCTCCTGCGGCCTTGCTCATGTTGTGAGGATGACCTTGGCATCTCACAAACCGTCTGCTTCTATCTACGTTTCCCAGGGTTGTCCAGTTTCTGAAATAAAAGGTAGCAAGGACTGTTGAACTATCTCCATTACAAGGCTCACGACAATCAGCTCTCCATATCCAGAGTCTACATCTGCAAATTCATCAGGTCAAGAATTGAAAGTATTTGGGAGGAAAATTGCCTCTGTACTGAACATGCACAGGGTTTTTCTATGCCATTCCCTAAACAACATAGTATCACAACTATTTATTAGTGTTTATATTATAGTAGGGGTTATAAGTAATATCCAGAGATGATTTAGAGCATGTGGTTGGATGTCCATAGGCTATCTGTAAATTCTGCGCTATTTTATTTAAGGGACTTGTGCACTTGAGGACTTTGGCATTCTCTGGGATTCCTGGAAAGAAACACTCATGGATAACAAGTAATGACTTTTATAGGAACAGAAGGCCACAAGGAAATAGGACTGTGTGCTTTGGTGGTGATCCCATGATTTTATTCAAACAGTCATTGAATGGACAATGCACTCAGTGTGAAGACCCTAGGTGCAATCTCGAGTATTCACCTCTCTCCCCACAAAAGGACTGGGAATGTAGTTCAATGGTAGAGTGCTTATCTAGCATGTGCAAGGCTCGGGTTCAATCCCTAGTAGAGTACCATACCATACAGTAAAGTGAAATGAAATGAAATAGGTCAGAGGCAGGAGGAAAGGTTCCTGGCTCCTTTCTTTCCTCTGCCCTATAGTGTCAGAGTCCGGGGCTGCTCGGAGTCTCACTGTCCTGGCTGGCACTGTGCAGTGGGCAGAGGGTCAAGGCTGTGGTTACTAGAGATTCCTTCCTTTGCTTCTGTTTTTGTTCTTTCTCATTTCTCTGTTTTCTCTCCTTTCATCTGCTTTTATATCTTTGATTTCTTTCTTACTTTATTTTTCCTATCTTTTCCATTTCTTTTCCTTTAGTTTTTAAAAAGGTCCTTTCTTTTCTCTTATAATCTCTATTATCTCACTTTCCTCCTTGCTTTTCCTACATCTTTTTATTATTTCCTACTGGTTTTTCTTCCATGTTCCTCTCCTTTGTTTCACAGTTTTGTTACTGCACACAAATGTGCTTGTCAGAGACCTGCAGCCCCTTCTGTGTCATCTGCATGTTCATGAACCTTTAAGTAATTTAGTTCTGCAGACCTTGTAATTTAGCCTCAGTTCACTGCTCTGTGGGGGCACCAAGATTTTAGGACTTAGAAATGGGAATGTTAGCCAGGCACAACAGCAGGTTTGAGAAATCTTGTTCTGACACTTTTGGCTGCATGGATTTAACATAATTTTGTTTTATAGTCCCTGCCTTTATAACTACTTCTGCATTCAACAAGGAGAGAACAAGACAAGCTGCATCTCCACAGTGGTCTACACACACAGAAGAGCCTGGGTAATTGGGTGTTTTTAGTATTATTATGTTTTTCCAGTCGTGTAGTCAAGTCTATCCAAGTCTATTATTTGCTGTGTCTGTGTTTTCTTCTGTGACTTGCTCACTGACTTCCAGTAAAACATGACTCTGCTCTAGAGTTGAGAAGGTACTTTCCCCCCTCCCTCTTTTAGTGGGGCCATACAGATTTGGTGTCTCTGAGGTCTGATCTCCAACAAACACTGACATAAAAAGGAGGTATTATCTGATTAAGAACAAGGATGCTCTCCCTATAATCTGTATAGAGCCATGGACCCCAGCATCATCTCCACAGATAAATTAGAAAGTGACCCACACTTCAGCCCAGAGGATTTCCTATTGAAGAGGTCTCTTCTACCATCAGAGGAGACTGGATGGCTTTATGCTCAATAGCCATAATTATTCCACCTCAGTTGTTTTGTTCTTGAGAAGTGAGATTATTAGTACCTACCACATGGGGTTGACGTACTTAATGAGAAAATAGAATTGCAGAGATGTTTGGGCTGGGTGAGGTTTGACGGAAGCCGAATCGTAGCACTTTTGATTTTATAACTAAAGGTACTAGGTAACTTTAGTTACTATTAAGCAGTATCTACCATTGTTAAACATCTTTGGAGCAGATTCTTCAAACACTTCCCATTTAAGTGGGATCCTATTATAAATCATTATTTGATGGATAAGAAATTAGCTTATTAAATTAAAAATGCCATGTTTCTTCTAGGACAATTAGGGTTTTTACTATTTTGTTCTCCTGAAGACTCGGAAAGTTGTGTTGCTTCTATATACAAGCTCTCAAATAGTCAGCACATCTGGATACTTGCCTGAGGACTTCAGCTCTAGTCACATGTTTTGCACGGCTCTGTGTATGGTGACACCAAGCTCTATCACAGAAAACACCACCCAGCTTCCCATCTCTGCTTTCCTCTGTGATGCCTGATATAAGTTTGGTGCTTGCTTTCAAGTCAGGACTCATTGACATGACCTCAGGTCATGCAGGTGGGCCTGGGGGTGTGTGTAGGAAAGGCTTCTAGGAACTCGTGGGGCAGAACAGCACAAGTGCTAGCCTGGATGTCAAAAACAAGCCTACTAAGGGCTCCCAGTTAAGGGTTCTCAGGCTCACGCCTGAATTTATGTAATTCTTTAGAATATCAGCAAAGTTCTCCAGGGTTGTTTTCCTACTGAAATATCACTTTTATAGACAGTTTAACAGTCTGAATGGACAGGATACAGGTTGTCCAAATCTGAAAATTCATTTTGACCAGATAATTCAGTCATGGATTAAAAAAAAAAAAAAAGCAAAAAAATTTCCTTGTGTTCTTTAGTAGTATGTTGTAGTTCCACAAATCAGAAACCATCAGCTTTGTGTGAATCCTGTGTAACTTGAGAAGTACTCATTCCCTGCTCAAGTTGGCCAGGTATCCTGGAAAGTAACAGATTTTTAAGACTTTCTGTGATGTTAGACCATCTCTAATTACAGCAAGTGAAATCCTGTCTTGTTTTGCTCTAGATACTGTATGGAGTTCAAGACCAAGTCCCTGACTCCTCATTGTGCTCTGGAAAAGCAGCCCCTGACTCGGTGGATGCAGTATCTCCGAGAGGGGTACACAGTGTGTGTGGATTGTCAGCCGCCAGCTATGAATGCTGAGAGCCTTCGCTGCTCTGGAGACGGTCTGGACTCTGATGGGTAAGGAGGGAAATGGATCCAAGGACTCAAATGCTTGTTACTTTTTCTGAGGATCTGTCCCCTCTTCATCCTGAGCCACTGACCACTATGTGACATAAGCCATGATCCGAGCAGTGTGGAGAACCATCTGTCCAGCATCCCCGAGTCCAGGGCTTCGGTTCTTACTGCAGGACTCAGAGGCTCTCTGAACATGGTTACATGGGGCTCTTTGGACACTGGGGTTCAGTTTAGGCTCCCAAATGACCACTAAAAACCTGATTGCTCCACAGCAATATTCTGAAGACCATTCGAATCTGAATCATTTTGAGATGGAGAATGAAAGTATGTAGATTCCTGATCCCACTTCAAATCAGTTAGACTGGAGTCTTGGAGAGGGGTGAATTTTTTTTTTTTTTTTTTTTTTTTTGGTGAGACAGGGTCTCACTATGTAGTTGAGACTGACCTGGAACTCACTATGAGGCCCAGGCTGGTCTCAAACTCACAGCGATCCTCCTGTCTCAGACTCCCGAATGCTGGGATTAAAGGTGTACACCACCATGCCCGGCGAGAGGGGTGAATTTTTAATATTCGCTTAGGTCAGAGGTCAGAAAACTTTTCCAGTAAAATGCCAGAGTAGATATTTTCAGCTTTGTATCCCATATGGCCTTTGTCACAGCTCATCAACTCCAACACTATGGCAGGAAAGCAGGCCTAGATGCTACCAAAGTTTATTTATGGACACTAAAATTTGAAATTCATAGAATTTTTTGTATCATTATGTATTCTTTTGATTTTCAACTCTTGAAAAAAGAAAAATGAGGAGCAGGCTAGAGAAGGGGGTCACAATTCGCTCAGTCTGCCCTGTGATTCACACCCAAGCCGGCATTTCAAAGCCAGGCACAATGGGGTTTCTTCACGAAATTATGACCGAGAGAATGGTGGGCTCTGCTCTATAGGGTGATAACCCCATATAAATCTATAGATTTTTCTGCAAGAATTGTCTCCAAAGACATTTTGCCACTCTGTAGATGGATCCCAGTCCTTACTTACTTATCAGTTAAATCTGGTAATACCATTTCTAATTAACAGAGGGTCAACTTATGCTAGAGCAGTTATTGGACAGGAACCAATTTAGGTCACACATAGATTATGGTTTTCAGTATGTCAGGTATAACTCGTCAAAATACTGATGGAAAAGTAAAATATTGACCTTTCTAGTTAATCATTATTCCCATTTATGCTTCAATACTTAATGATATGAATTTATTAGTCACTTGTGCCTAAAAGCCTTTATTGAATAAACCATATGAATAATAAACTAGGTAAGGAATTCATATCAAATGAAACTTAATATTTAGACTTAATATTTTTCCTGAATACCTCATCCATATTTTGACTTTAAATGAATTTATAATTCAATTTGAACCCAATAAAGGGCTTAAACCCCTTGCTAAGGTACTAGTAACTTTAAAAATAATAATCTTAATAATCTGGCTTTGCTCTCTTTTCCATTCTCCCATTTTTTATTACAAAATCAAAGACTTGGAAAGAAATGAAAGAGATCATTTGGTTTAGACCTTCCTATTTATTTATTTATTGAGACAAGGTCTCACTTTATAGTTCGGGCTGGTCTTGAACTCACTATGTAGCCAGGTTGGCCATGAACTCTCAGCGATCCTCTTGCCTTCCAGGTATGTGCCATCATTCTATTCAGGTAGACCCTCCTATTTTTTTCCCCCAGCATCAGGGATTGAATTCAGACCTTTTGCTTACAAGGCAGGCATGGCTCGATTGACCTAAATCCCTGGCCTGCCCCTCCTAATTTAAACATGCATGAAATAGCCATTTTCCTTATGTGGTGCTTTTATTCAGATAAAATGGGAGAAATGAATAAAGTAACCCCAAGAAACTCTTTCAGAATGAAGGTGTTCTCAAGCAATAAATTGGTAATTTACTTTGACAGACTGTAAGTAAAGGAAAGTCCCTTTCACTGAAAATTTTAAAAATTTATAATGCACTTCAAAACTGTGTGATCAATATCTTTAAAAAAACCCCAAAAAACAAAACTTCCATTTTCTAATTCTGTAAACCAGAACTTACTTTGGTTTGCTTTTAGTGTAACAACATTTCCAAATTATCATTTCAGAAATCAAACCCTTCATTGGCAAGCAGTTGGCAATCCTCGATGTCAAGGGACCTGGAAAAAAGTTCGGCGCGTGGACCAGTGTTCTTGTCCAGCTGTTCACAGTTTCATTTTTATATAGATTTCCATGTAAAGATTTGAAAGTGTGTTTATAAATGTGCTAAATAGTTTTATGTTCATCACATCATGAACCTTCACTGTTTGGCTGAGGTTCTGGAGCAAGTGTCGTTGCCACACATTGAGGTACCCGAGAAAGAAAACATAGGGCTCATTCTCAACGAAAACAACGTCTTTTTTTATTAAGATGAGGACCCACCATAAAAGCTCCTGTGGTCTTGTGTCCTTGACCTTCCATCTGGTCACAGAATATAGGTCTTGTCTACACTAGAATTACGACCATGTGACCCAGTCCACTTTTTGGTGAGCTGTTATTTCAGGTTTTCTATTTTTATCACACATGTATTTCCCATTTTATTCCATAAGTTGTGAAATAATTTCAAGAAAGTTATCAGAAATAATTTCCCACAGGACAAGTTGTTTAAAATTTCTAGAAGAATTTTGTAATAAGAAATCAACAGCTATGCTGGAATATTTTTTGGAGAAGAAATTTTCTTCAGTTAATTGAAAAGAGCAATCAAATGCTCATTCTAGATTGACAGATTTCCTTGAAGAGAGATTTTGATATCAGCGAATAAACAATTGCTTTCATTATGAAAATTCTATCACCATTCCTAGCTAAGATCATTCCCTAGGCTTAAAGCCTAAAGCTGAATAAAATAATCTTTCAGAAACCAACTTCAAATTTAGTTGAAGGGTGCTCACTACAGTACTGTTTTCCTATAGCATAATATATATATATATATA
>NW_022900917.1:38410885-38411736 GCF_012274545.1 Fukomys damarensis
TTGTTTGCGGTTGAAGGCAGAAGCACTCATGATAGAAGGCTTAGATTCCACTGCAAAATGCTATGATCACACACACAGGCGAGAAAGCTTAGTCTACTTATGAGAACATAATGAGCTCTTAGGGAAGTGGCCTGTTGAAGGCCCTGAGATAAAAACTGATTCTGTAGTTAGTCATAGGACCTCGCCTGGGCTCCCCATCCAGGACTCGCTTTCAGGGGAAAGCCTGACTATGCCAGTCTGTGCTATACAAGCTAAGCGTTCTTTAGTTTTGAAGAAGATTTTAAATTCAGAATATTTCTTTGGAGAATTGAATCTTGAGATTTAACCTGTACAAAATTTCTTTGTTTTCAATTATATTACATAGTTATTTGATAACAAATGGTTTACTAAAATACGTATTTCTTGGTATTTATGTAATGACAGAATGATAATCTTAAAGGATATGGGAAAAGTCCCCCAAATTTAACACTGAGCGTAGCAATATTTCTGACTCTATATTCTTTTAACTGTTGTTTATGGAAAATTTAATTCTTCAGAAATTAATAAAAAAACAAACTCATCAAGGCTAGCAACCTCAACTATAGGTTCAGTACTAACATTTTAAGGCTTTTAAAACCATTTATAAAGCAGCGTATCTGACAATATGTTTGAGCACTTTTCAATGTTACTTAAAATTTTTATAAACTTTTGTTCACGTTTGTAAAAATTTTTCACTTGTTTGGCTAGAAAGTAACTCAAAATGGGGCTGGGGATTTAGCTCAGTGGTTCCGTGACCTGCCTCACAAGTGCAAGGGCCCAAGTTCAATAACCCGGTACCAAAAAAAAAAAAAAAAAAAAAAAAAAAAAACCCG
>NW_022900917.1:38412519-38414357 GCF_012274545.1 Fukomys damarensis
AAAAAAAAAAAAAAAAAAGAAAAAAAGTAGGGGGGGAAAACCCAATCCAACATGAAGTATAACTGCAGCAGTTGCTTAAGAGTTTGGCTTTAGTTAGTTTGAGAATGTCATAATTGAGCATAAACAGCAATAACTTAAGTTGTTTTGGTCTCTTCTGGTATAAAAATTTTAATCAGTCATCTTTTTTAGGTATGCACAAAAATGATGTAACATAAGCCCTAGAGGGTTTCTGCCCTCTGGGAATATTTTAGTGAAGGCTCATACAAGCAATTGCAAATTTCCTGGCTTTACAATCCCAGAACTGGAGACTGAGGCAGGATTGCTGGGGGTTTTAGAGGTCAGTCCTGGGCTACATAGTGAGTTCAAAGCAACCTTGAGTAAAGAGTGAGACCCTGTCTCAAAAACAAAAGCAAAAACACCCCAAATTTACAAGTTGACTTAGAAAGCAAGGCCCGAACATTCTGAGGAAGAAGCAATCAGAGGATGAGCCCATTAAAAGAGAAGTGAAATTTTTAGGTCTAGGTGACTGATACACACATTTACCCTTTCTTCCTAAATTCCCCTTGAGATGTTAGGACTCACCAAAGAGAACAAGTCATCCGTAACATAGATAATAAGGGTGGTGGACAGAATTAGTCCAGTGATTCTGAAGATCGAAAGCAAATGAGCTTCTACTGACAGATAAACTGGAAGTGGATAGAGGGACTTTCTCTTTAAAATATGGAAAGAAGTGGCCCTGTTGGCACAGGGGGCAGCACATCAGTCTCACAAAAACATGTAGAGAAGAAGGTAGAATCAGAGGTGGGAGTCATTCTTTCGAGAATGAGGAGATTCCACTGAGAGCGAGATGAATTTAAAAAATTTCATCCTCTAGAGGTAAATCTGTGAAATTGAAAATCAAGGATAAAGAAAAGAGAGAACATAAAACTTTTCAGAGAGAGAGAGAAAAACAGAATACAGTGCAGGAGCAGGAGTCCCTGATCAGCATCAGTGCGTATCTGAAGTCTAATAGATTAAAGCAAGCCCCCAGGCTCTAGAGACAATGTGAACCTGGCATTCTGTATCAGCCATTACTAAGAAAGTGTGAAAGCAAGATACAGACTGAGGGACAAGGACTCAAAAGCTTATTAAAAGGCCCTACTGTTGTCAGGTACCTCTTTCTAAAAGTGGCTTGCCAAATAAACATTATTGGGTTCTGGGTTGCTTGCCTCTCCTTGTGGAGCTGGATTTCAGGTTCTTCACATATCGAACAAAGAGTTGAATGAAGTGAGCAAAAGGCAGTGACAGTTTATTGCAGAAAGTAAAAGTGAAAGGTGAAGGAGAAACTGACTCTGCAGAGTGAGCTTGGGCCGAGTAAAAGAGGAAAAAGCAAGATGAAAGTACACCCAGGAGAAAGCAGGGCGGCTGTTGTCAGAAAAGCCACAATAGCAGGCTCTTCTTGGTGTCTATGCCCTTTTATGCAGTCCATATCTGGAGGAAACCCGTGAGAACTTCTACACATGGGTCCTGAGGGGTGGTGCTTGGATCCCACGCCTCAAGCTGACGACAGGTCCAGGCCATCCTGTTAAAAACCTGCTGGAGTTCTTGTGAGAAATCCATGTGCGGGACTCTGGGAACTGTTCTGTGCATGTGTCTGGGATCTCCTAATTAACAGGTCATGCCTACCTCCCAGCCACCTTTGTCACGCCCTAATCTCCTATGTCACTACTTCTCGAGAGATCTGATATCTGAATAACATAGAGTTCTCTAAGGCCCACTGTGTGCCTGGCTAATTTGTTTTCTTAAAAAAAAAAAAAAAATCACACTAAAGTACAGTATCATGAAATTCCAGAAGGGCT
>NW_022900917.1:38414410-38419601 GCF_012274545.1 Fukomys damarensis
TTTAACCCCAAAAAAAAAAAAAAAAAAAAAAAAAATCCAGATCGTCAGATACAGAGAAGAATCTGAATACTTCCAGAAAGAAAAAAGGAAGCCACATGTAGCGGATCAGTAATTAGAATGGTATCAGACCAAAGAAACAGTTGAAACAAGAAGATAACAGAGCAATACCTTTGAAATTAAAAAATAAAATATTTTCTACCCTTAAATCCTACATCCAATAAAGTATTAATCCAATTGAAAATAGAATTAACAGATTTTTTAAAAGTGTAAGACACAAAGTGTTCCATTCTATGGATCTATTTTGGGAAAGTTTAGGAAGAGGAGGTGCTTAACCTAAACAAAAGTGTAAAGCAAGAAACAAGACAAAAAAAAAATAGGAAACATGCTGAGAGAGACAATGGGGATCCACGGGCACAGAGAAAGCATAATTTAAACCCGACAGTGTGCAACAGCTGACCTGTGGACTACCCAGGAGGGACAGAGGGCTGAGATGGGGTTCAGTGGTGGAGCCACTGCTTACCTTGCACGAGGGCCTGGCTTGGATCCCCAGCAACACAAAGCAAACAGGAGGGATGGCACCAAGAATACAGCTCAGGATAAAACGACTGACATAATTCACCTTGTCCAGAGATCTTCAGTTCAGTCAGAGAATTTGGAGACTAACAAGTAATAGGCATACAGAAACTACACAGCTCAGTTACAACAACAGCAGAGTCACAGTGTCATGGTATAAACACTGACTACTCATTTAGCCCCAAACTGACAAATATGCTGGGAGGTGAAAAGAAGCACACATGCACGCGGAGTGTGTGTGCACGGGATGTGTTCTGGGGAGCATGCAAGAGGCCGAACACTTCATTTTACATGGCAAGAGGTAAATAATATAATATCACAATTGAAAAGTAACAGACGTGTGAGTATGTTTTCATGGTGGTGCACACCTGTAGCACAACACTGGATGGCTGAGGTACAAGGGTCCCAACTTCAAGCTCAGCCTGGGCAATTTAGTGATTGAGAGCCCATCTCAAAATAAAAAATAAATAAAAAGGGCTGGGTACGTAGCTCAGTGCAAAGGCCCTGAGTTCAATGTCTAGTATCAAAGAAAAAACAAAACAAACCTGAAAGCTAAAAAGGTTGAGCAAGGTCCTGCTGAAAGTTGATAAAAGAGAAGAGTATTTTCCATTTTAACTCATACAGGACAATTTCAGCTTTGAAATTATGAATATGGATTAATTTCATAAAAATGGGAGTAATGTTTCAGGACAACTATAAAAATATGAAGATAAAAATATCAAATACAAAAGATGATGAAATGCAGCATAACTTTGGGCTGCTGAGGAGAGTAAACAATAAGAATGGAAGGTATTCACCTTGCCACCTGAGTTGTTTAACTCTTGTGATAAAGGATACTTTTTTGTTCATTTGAGACAGGATCTCATAATGTATATAGCACAGGCCATCTGATGCTGGGATTACAAGCATGCACTACCACACCTGGCTGGATTAAATTTTTTTGTAAGTTAAACATACTTCTAGGATTTAATGTGAATAATATACTACATAAGCATAATAATATAGGTTTGTTAGCTTCTGTTTTTTTAAGAATAAACCCCTCAATCCTAGCACTTGGGAGGCCGAGGCAGGAGGATTGCTGTTAGAGGTCAGCCTGTGCTACATAGTAGGTTCAAGGCCAGCCTGGAACTTATAGTGATCCTCCTGCCTCCTGAGTGCTGGATTAGAGGTATGTGTACTAAACTTGGCTACCAGTCTGTGTACTTAAAAAAAAAAAAATCTATCTATACACACACACACACACACACACTCACACACATGTGTGTGTATATATATATATGTATGTTTATGGCTTGAGGAACACTGATGGAGGCACATCTTGCCTGGAACTTATAGTGATCCTCCTGCCTCCTGAGTGCTGGATTAGAGGTATGTGTACTAAACTTGGCTACCAGTCTGTGTACTTAAAAAAAAAAAAATCTATCTATACACACACACACACACACACACTCACACACATGTGTGTGTATATATATATATGTATGTTTATGGCTTGAGGAACACTGATGGAGGCACATCTTGTCTCTGTGCATCTATCTATACACACACACACACACACACACTCACACACATATGTGTGTGTATATATATATATGTATGTTTATGGCTTGAGGAACACTGATGGAGGCACATCTTGTCTCTGTGCTCCTGCTGCCTTCACTAGGCACCGCACACAGTGCACTTAATGTACCACACTAAACCATGATTCAGAGACCCCTGCGACCTAAGAAGCGTTTTACACATGTTTAAACTACTTCCTATCCAAGTTCCAGATTTACAACACAGACATAATGTCTCCCCCAAATGACTCACCACAGGATTTCTATAGGTAACAGCGTATGAAAGCTGTCACTGTTGCTTTCGCTATTTTGTAGTGGTAGAAAGGGTTGGGATTAGGGTAGAGCGAGTCTGCCTGATGTCACTGCCAACTGCCAACTCCCTACAGAGGACATAGTACCTCAGATAAGGGAAATACACATTTGCGAAGAACATAGTCCACGTGCAGGAGCATTCTGAGGAACTCCCATATTTTCTACCATCGTGCAGCTGCAGCTGCAGTTAGGCAGAGTCCTGTCCTGGGCTTCTTTATGACAGACATTACCACGTATGGGAATAAAGAGGAGGAGAATTCTGCCCGAACAATGAAGTGTTCTCATTGGGAAATATCATCAACTAAATAAAAGTTGTCTCTTTTCAGGGCAATTTGGGGCAAATCTAAATAACTGAAGCGTGATTCCTCATCTGTGACATGCAATTAATACCATCCTGCCTATTCATCAAGGTTTCACAAGAAATGAGATAATCAACGCAATGCAAAGCTCTGCACAAACTTATAAAGTCTAAGACAGATTACATGCTCCTCTAAAATCTCAAGTGGAAAGGGAAAGGTAATAATTTTCTCTTTATCTCTTGTAAATAACATAAAACAGTAGAAAATTATTCTTTTCCTGTGAGAGTTGTAATTTCAGAAACCACCACATTCTTATGTCAAATTATCAATTTTTGCTGTCAACACAGGGATGGTTTTAGATGAATTTAAAGCATTTTGACATATAAAGGTGCGTGTAGGGGGTGGCAACTGGGTGAAAACAAGCACTTTATATAGTAGTTATCAATTTATTGGCTGTTTGCTCCACGTCCCCCTTTCTTTGCTTGGTTTGTGATGGCCGGACCAAAGCTGGACTCTAAACATCTCTTGACAAGCAGTTATCAGGCTAACAGCACTGATGTCCTCAGTATTATTATGCAGTGAGACTGGGGTGCAAATGAGGTCTAGCTGTGCACATTCATGATTGCACATCATTACCGCCTGAGAGCTCTGGCCACTTTGTTCACCACCAGCAGGCTGTGATCAAGGAATTTTAGCCTTCGAGGAAAGGGGAGCCTGTATATATTCCATAGTTCCTTTATTGTCCTTTCTTCAGCAAGAGCCAGAACTCCAAACCTAAGGCCAAACTGAGGTGGAAAGAAACAGGGACAACAGAGGGAAATACTGATCCAGAAGTAAATGTCAACCCTTCCTTCACCCCAGTTGCTTTACAAGCAATTATGGGAGCTCTGTCCTAAGACTAAGAGGTTGTCATCAGTCAGATACCTTATGCATTTGCAGCCTAAATTCTTTACTAGGCCAGTTTTGGAAATGTAACCCATTAATTTAGCTTAAAAGTTGTCTTGGGCTGGGGTTGTAGCTTAGTGGCAGAAAGTGTGCTTAGCAAAAGCAAGGCCCTGGGTTCTGTCTCCAGAACTAACTAACTAAATGAATAGATAACAGCTCTAACCTTGGAAAATTCTAAACCTGGAAAACATTGCAATTAAAAGTAATTCCCAGATTTGGAAATAACTTCTGGTCAGACCAAAGTCCAACAGATTTTAAAGGAAAACAAATCTGTAACTGAACAGCAAGGGGCAGCAAACTGCAGCTTGTAGGCTAAATGTAGCCTGTTGTTTCTGTAAATAGTTCTACTGGCGTATTTCAGTCATTTATGTACTGACTATGACTAATACCAAGCACAGTAGAGACTGTATGGCCCATGAACCCTAAAATATCTGCCACCTGGCCCTTTATAGAAAAAGTTGTTGATAACTCCCCACACCCCAGGGCTCAGATAATTAGCATTTAACATAATTATTGCTGGGGATGGATTTAGATTTGTCATTTTTTTCAGGTTTGTCTCTGGGGTTTGGTTTTTACTTTTCTCTTTCTTTTCTTCAGGTTTGCTTTTAGATTATTCAAATAACTTCTAGTAATGCATTTTAATACCTATTGGTTATACATGTATCATTTTAATGGTTGCTCTAGAGATTAAAATATTAATACCTGAATTTTTATAGTTTGAGTTAATTATTCCTAACATTACTTTTTTTTCAAACTTTGTATGAAATATAAAAGTTAAGCAACCAAAAACTAGGGACAACTCTTGAGACTGAATATAAAGACAATGGGCAGAATATATGGCAACACAGCTCTGACCCATAACCAAGCCAAATCACAATGTGCAGGGGTCCACTCAGAATGGTCAGGGCTGGGTCAGGAGCTGTAACATCCAGTGTTTGCCCACTTTTAACTCAGGACCAAGGAGAGAAAGCCAAACATGTTTCCCAAACGATCAGAGGAAATATCTTGTCTGCTATTTAGCTGGGCACCAGTTTTGCATAGCAACAGCTTCCAAGCAGAGCAGGTCTGAACCAGCCATTTTATTTTTTCCCCTCCCCACTGTAAAGCTGTATCAATATACACCGGTGCCTACCAAACACAAGTGATCATGCCTCATTTCTCTAGAACTATGGCAAGCTTGAAATAGTGTTTTCACTTTTGGATGGTCTTTATTTCCACAAATCAAATGTTTACCAGAATAATAAATATGATACCACATAATGCATCATGATGGAGAAATGCAAATGAGTAAACTACAGCTACAATTTGTATTGTATAAGCACATTGACAGAAAAAATGCTAGGAATACTTCACAGTATTTCATTCAATTTACTCAAGTGTCACAAGTCCAAAAGCATAAAATTGGGCTGGGGATTCAGCTCAGCGGTTCGGTGGTCTGCCTTGAAAGCCGAAGGACCTGAGTTCAATCCCCGGTACCAAAAAAAAAAAAAAAAAAATTTCCCC
>NW_022900917.1:38419713-38440645 GCF_012274545.1 Fukomys damarensis
AAAAAAAAAAAAAAAAATTTGCTCACATTTGCAGACTCAGCATCAGGGCACTCCTTCAACACTTGGCCAAACTAATAATTGTCCCTTAGGCCTTTGCCTCCTAAAGATTAAGTCAGAGACACAGGTCTCAAGTCCTCTCAGGATGTTAGTGAAAATGTGTCCAGTCCTTGACTATGTGTGGTTTTCCAGACTCGGTGGTATATATCGAAGCCCTAACTACTCCAGACTTTTTTGGTCTGTCTGCCCCGTCCAATGCCTCTACCCTCAGGTTGCTGCAGGGAGCCTATCTTTAAATGCTTCTAATACTACCTGTGAAGTTGGTCCAGCCTAGACAGAGTAAAACAAAGGAAGAGCTCTGACCTGAACTTCAAGAAACAACCAAATCAAAGTGCACAAGACACATTTCTGTGAAGGCAAGATCTGCACTATAGTCTTTGGCACCACTGAGCTGCACCAGGAACATAGGCTGTTGCCTTAGGAGCTAGAAAGCTAGAAATAAAAGGTTGTAGGTGAATGAGAAAAAACTGCAGAACTCTTTAATCATGATTTAGTAGTTTGTTCACTAAGCATTCCCCTGGTTGTTCAAATGTTTTAGAATATGTGTGCTTACAATTTTCTTTTTAAATATACAAAAGTTAGATGGAAAAATGTTATGTTTAAATAAATCTAAAATAGTTTTTAGTAAGTTAAATAAATTTCTAATAAAAAGCATCATACTATAATTCATTGTGATTTTTCATTTTTGGCTTTTTGAGACAGGGTCTTGCTATGTTGTCTAGGCTGGACTTGAACATGCAGTCCTCCTGCTTTGGTCTCCCAAGTGCAGGATTATAAGTGTATACCACCCACCACTATCTGGCTTGTGTTTTTTAATTTGTATACAAAATAATAGCACATCTTAAAATTAATGGCATCCTAAATCTGATGAAAATGATAAAAACTTAAGAAGGAGCTTGACTTACAAGTCTGTTCTGACTCACGATGACAGCTTTGGCATCAATCCTCAATGCTGTGGCTTAACACTGACAGTACCTCATAGTGCAACAGGATACACTGCGTCATGAAGCACAGAATAATCATTCATGGGCAACAAAAACTCAGGAAAGGAATGTAGAAAACATAAAAGGAAGAGACTATAAAATACAATATCATTGTATGATTTGTATATACTTCAATGTTTTAATATTTTCAAACATTTGCAAAATAAAGTGCTTATAACTCACTGCTAAATAATTGAGTCTTTGTTCAAAGAATAAATTGTTGGTAAAAACTCAAAACTTTTTAGTAAGCCCTGACCTTTAGTTACTTATAGATGTCAAGATAATCACAGTTCATACAAAATTAAACCTTTACAGAATATTATTTAAGCCCAATACTGATTTATTAATTCAAAATATCAGAGGACCCTTATCAAGTTATAAAGCTTTATTGAAAATTATATTTACTAAAGTTTTAATACTTAAATATAAATATATATGAACTCATTCCTAAATGAAACACAAAGCTATTCTTGGTAAGAGTACAAATACTGTCCTATTGTCATTACTGTTTGCAAGTCTTTCCCTTAACATAAAACTTGGAAAGAAAAACTTAAGCATATCAAAACTCAACTACTCAGCGTAGTTATCATTCTACTAACAAATGTCTTAGAATTAAATAATACATTGAAGCCGTAAATCAACATCTCATCTCACAGGACTATCACTACTCAATTATTTAGAAAATCATTTTTATGTTGTATCTTTGAGGCTGAGGCTAGCCTACAGAACTATTTTGGTAAACAGAACTATTTTTTTTCCCTTTATAAAGCTTTAAATTTTTTATTGAAACAATCTGGCAGTTAGGTCTTAGATTTGGGTAGGGTGTATTTACATTTTATCAAACAGATTCTTGAGGAACAAGCTGATGGCATATAATTTTACAGCACACATCCTCATTACTTAGGCTCACAAAAACAATGCTTTAAACAACAGTTTTAATATTCATCAATAACCAGCAAGTTTCAAATATAATGTAGTAATCAAAATATTAACTGTCCTGTTATTAAACTTTGACAAACACATTCAGTCTTCACTGTCTGAGCAAATCAGCTTTAGTTTCTTCATGGTCCGCCATCTGTCTTTTAACATGACACTTGTTCGGTTGTTGAATTTGTAACGTAACAGTATTTTGGTCCAGTTTCCCTCTCCGTATTTCCTCACACCCGATTTCAAATTCTTGTCTTCTTCCCAAAGCCATGGCTTTTGATAAAAAGTAGAACAGTTACTCACACAAATATTTCTTTGAAAAGTACATATCTGGTGTAATATAACTAATTTTAATAAAAATGAGTATAATTTCTTAAAGAAGGAAGAATTTATATAGTTCTTAGATTTTTAAAAGATATTATCTTTATCACACAAATTTCTAGTGTAATCACTGTTCATTTTACATAATCACAGTTAGATGGGAAAGCTAGAAAGTGACAGAGCTCCTGGCACCCAAGCTGTTCAGCTTTATGCTCACACTACCTGCCTATGTAGCTAGAAGTACAGTACTACAGATTGAACATAGGGCCTCCACACTGAGCTACATCTTTCACCCCATTATTATTTTTATTTAAAAAAATGTTTTTGATACCAGGGATCGAACTCAGGACCTTGCACTTGTGAGGCAGGTGCAGCGCCACTGAGCTAAATCACTGACCCTTCTTTTGTGTTTTTGAGACAGTCTCCTATTAAGTTGCCCAGGCTGGGCTCAAACTTCCCATCTTTCTGCCTTAGTCTCCTAGAGTCTGAAATTACAAATTCATGCCACCACACCCAGCTCTCATACTTCCTACTAATCCTTTTACATAATTCGTAATAGATTCCTTCATAATTCTAAATAATTCATAAATATTTAGTACTTCTTTAATAGACTCTGAAAATCCTGTTCTGTTTATTTTGGGGGAAGTACACACAGGATATAAAACTCAAGTCCTCTAAAAGATTTTCAAAAACTCAACATAAATTTAAGGCATACATTTTATGTTGGAGGAAGCAACTGTAATTTTTAAAAAACAAAATATAATCCACATATTGCTACAAGTGACTAACTCTTCTAATGACATGCAAAAAGGAGATATCTGACCATAAGAGTGATTATTTACTATGTTTGCACTAGAAGAAGTACCCCAGCAGACTTTCACATTTTTAAAGAAAATCTAATTTATCACCTCACAGTATTAAAAAAAAAAAAAAGCTCATAATCCTGGCACTTGGGAGATTAAACAAGGAGGACTGTGAATATGAAGCCAGTATGGGCAGTGAGACACTGTCTCAAAAAACCAAGCCAAAATAAACCAACTAACCAAACTGAAATTGTTGGGGATACAGAGAAAATGAAACCCATATGTTTACTGTTGGTGGGAGGAGTAAAAATGATGTAACTACTATGGAAAATACGGCAGCTGCCTCAAACAAAAAAAATAAAAGTACCATATAATCCAGCAATTCCTAATTGGGGCATATATGTAAAAGAACTGAAAGGAGGGACTCTAAAAGATGTTAGGACGCTCATGTTCATAGTTGCATTATTCACAATGGCTGCAATGTGGAAGCAACAAGTGCCGATGAATGCATGAATAAATGAACAAAGCAAGATGTGATATACAGATAGAGTAGGATATTATTCATTATTAAAAAGGAAATTCTGACACATACTATAACACAGATGTATTCTGAGGACGTTTTACTAAGTAAAAAAATGTAGACACAAAAACTACTATGTAATTCTGCTGATATGAGGTGCCTAGAAGAGTAGCATTTAATTATGAAGTAGAACGGGAGGGGTGGCAGTAATGCAGCTCAGTATAGAGCTGCCTAGCATTACAAAGCCATGGGTTTAATTACTAGCACCACTAAAAAAAAGAAAGTAAGCAAGTTAGTTCATTCTGTGAATAGGTAGTGTTATGGTGATGGTAGAACAATAATATGAATGTTTAATGCTACTGAACTATACTCTGAAATCATTAATGGTAAGTATTACATTTTTTTTTTTTTTACTACAATTAAAGAAAAAGTCAGTTTAGGTGTCTGATGCAATATCAGAAAAATTCAAGGAGACTCAAGAAGGTGAACATATCTATAGATGATTCAATACCATAAAAATTTTCAATGAACTTAAACCATAGCCTATGTGGAAGTTGGAGTTGCCGTAAGTCTCATCCCTATGCCCTTACTGTTTATGTATATTGTGACTTTAACCCAACGAATGTTCTCTTCTATACCACTTTTGCTGTTGCTTGTCTATGGCACTCCTATCACCAACTATGTGGCCTAAAAGTTCCTGGCTACTCAGTCTCTAGACAAAGACTGACACCCTCCTATGCTTGTCTATTACTGACTCACTCAACTTCTAATCCTGCAAAGCCTCACTGCTTGTCATTAACAGACACAGAAGTCAAAGAGAAGCCAGGGGTGCTGTAATCCCAGCATTCAGAAGGCTGAGGCAGGAGAATCTTGAGTTCAAGGCTATCTTGGGTTACATAGTAAGTTCAAGGCCACCCTGGACTACAGTGAGACCCTGTCTCAAAACAAAACCAAACTAGACCAAAAGACAGAGATGTGTGAGGTGAGTCTTTCCCCCCTCTCAAGAATAAATCATCTGCTTGAATTCTACGGAGGTTTCTAGATGCACCAAGTTTAAGCAGTACTTTCGAGTAGATCTCCTACTGAAGATCAGTTTAACAAGTTTTTACAGTATATCAGTTTTTATAGCTTATGAGATAAGAATCATTTTTGCATTTTTAAGCCATTTAATGGGTTAGGAGTGTAGCTAGTTGTGAGGTACAGTGCTCATCTAGCATGCGGGAAGCCCTGGTTTTGACTCACAGCACCACAACAAACAAAAAGCCCATTTTATATGTTTAACTTATTGTACTGCATTTCATTCATAATGACAGGATACATTTCAAGATATAAACTAAATAAAACCCATGCTTTTTACTTTATTATCTTTTGTTTTTCTTGAAATATCAAAAGTAAAACAAAGCATAACCACAGCTATACTAACAGCTGCACACAACAAACTAAAACACACCATACTTTTTCTTTCCTATGATTATCTTATATAACATATATGACAAAAAACAATGCCTAATAATGGCTTCAAAATGGTATCACTTATAGTAAAATACTGTTATAGTAATTTCTACTACAGATTCTTTATGCGGAAAAAGTCCTCATTTTTAAATGGCATTTAGTTCTCTTCCTGGATGGAATAAATTTATAAAAATAAACCTCTTTAAACTGTAATGAGACAGGTACAACCACTTGTCTTTTTAACAGACAAATGAAATAAGAAAAACTTGTTCAATTAAGCATGAATTACTGCAATTAAAAAATTTTCAGAGAACTCCAAACCTCAAGACAAAGTAGGTCTATAACTTATTGCCTGAATCAAGGTTCCTATCAAAAAGTCAAGAGTGGACTGCTGAAAAATGAAACCAGGAGCTGGTTACATCCACAAAACTCTTTTTTGGGCACAGGACAATGACAGAATACAAATCTATATTCCACAGATTACACAGTTTCTGATAGATTAATTTTATTTTGAATACAGAAAATATAAACTTATTAATGTCAAAGAGCAAACTGCCTGAAAACTAGATATACACAGATAGAAGCACAGGATTCTGAGAGCAGCGCAGGATTTACTGGGAGCAGAGAGCCAGGAATAGCTCATGGCTGGAGTCATCACAGGTAGGAACAATTGTGGCCAATGAGCTGATGAAGGCTCAATGTAGGTGACCTTGAGAATGAAAAACTCTAGGGGTCCAGTACTCTTTAGAGTCTCACTTCCAAGAGATACAGGAGGCCCACCAGGTTTCAAAGTGATGATCAAATACTCCACCCCCACTTCCCCATCTGAGAGGGGAAGGAAAAGTAGCCAGTCGATCATGTATCTGCCGCATCAACAATGCAAACTGTAACAGGATGCGAAGAAGCAGTATACACTTTGCCTTCAGCTCTCACAGAGCCCCTGTACGTAGTTCTCCAGAGGTGCACACCCTGGAGTGTTCTCTAAATCTCCTGTCTGCAGTAGCAGGAGCTCTCCTCCACCTATTACTGCTCCAAAGGCAGAGATGGCAGGGCTGCAGGGGACCGTGCAGACCAACAGTATGTACAGGAACTGCTTGTTATGTTATTGAGGGAAAAATCAGGGCCAAAATAACCTTAGTCCCTCATAGCCTGCAACTTTCTGTTAGCTGTCACAACTCAATGTGAACCGTTTGCAAAAAGCTTAGGAAAACCAAACGTACCTCAAAGTAAAAAGTTCTAGACAAAATAGAATAACAAGACCAGACTTATTTATCTGCTGTAAACAATTTAAAAAAAAAATAGGAAATACATCAAAGAGTAGTTTTTGATATTGGACTGTACTCACTGAGAATGGAAACAAATGCATTAAACTCTAAAATTAACCCACCTTGAAAAAATTCTGATTAAAGGGTATAATTTTCTTTAAGTACAGAGGATCCTATTTAAATTGGACCTATCAGAAAGACTCGAATACAAAAGTTTGTAATGTAGATGTCACTTTCACCTTATATATGATAAAAGTACTGTTATAACTTTAATGTTCATGAGTATTACTCAGATATAATACAAAATACCTGTTTTTTCCTATGTCGCTGTTTTTCATGAGTTACTGGTTGATTTGTTGAAGCAGATCTTTTAGTACCTCTTCTGTTTTTCTTCCTTCCACCTAAAATTTAAAAAGATACCATCAAAAATTGTTTCACATTAAATGAAAATGAGGAATTATATTTTTGAAGGTTGCAATAGGTTTGAAGTTCCTATTTATCTTTTTACCTATTCTAAGAAAAAGAACGCCACATATCTAACTTTTTCTTTCAAATCTGGAAGCGTATGATATGAGGATCACAGTTGCTGAAAATCAGAGGAGTATTTTATACCTTGATTTTTAAAATGCCTTAAAAAAACTTATCTCCCTGAGCCTGGTGAAGAATGTCTATACTCTCAACACAATGGGAGGCTAAGGAAGGAAGATGAAAAGGTTGGAGCCCAGCTCAGGGTTGGGGCCCTGAGTTCAATCCCTAGTAACCACCCGCTCACCCACCCATACAAAAAAATCCACAAAGGATTTAAGTTTCCTTGTAAAAATATTTATATATACTTGACAGTTATGTCAAGCACAACACTTTCTTCTCTCCTTTCTTTTTTTTTTTTTGGAGACAGGGTCTCACTATGTAATTCAGGCTGGTCTTGAACTCACTATGTAGCTAACTATGTAGCTGGCCTTGAACTCTTTGGCAATTTTCTTGGCTCAGCCTTCCGAGTGCGGGATTACAGGCATACACAGTATGCCTGGCTCTTTACTCCTTTCACATTCATAGTCAATTTAGTAAGCCAAGAAATAAATGTGTATATCTAACAGATAAGAAACAGAACTATAACTATAAAAAGATGGTAACTGCATAGAGAAAAGAATCTGCAAGTAAGTAAAATAGGTTGGCTACAAGACCAATATACAAAAGGCAATATATATATATAGATATATCTATACATATATAGGTATATGTATAGATATATCTATAGCTATATATTTATGAATAGGAAGACACAATTGTCATTTTGTATCAAAATGGTCTAATGTTGTAATACAGCTTCAAATAAAAAAAATTCAGCAGAGTTTTGTATAACTTAACAAGATTCTTCTAAAAGTTTTTGTGTTGGCAGAGGTAGTCTACCACAAGTCCTGAGCATTTCTGCAGTTCCTGCTTAATGTACAAGGCTTATTCATTTGTGACACTGTACAGTCTATAGTCAGTCAGGCAACTTCAGTGAAGGAAATCAGTGACCACTGTGGAACTGCTCTCTCCTAAAGAGGATACTAGTTTGCTATTTGTTATGGTGTTTTTGCAGCCTACTTAAAATATACCAGCCCTTAGCCTCAGCTCCTCATGTAAAATAAAACTTGCTTCCTTCATAACATCTACCTTGGTTGGGTGTGGTGGCACATGCCTATAATCCTAGCACTCAAGTGGCTGAGGCAGGAGGGTCACTGCAAGTTCGAGGCCAGCTTAGCTACAAGAGTAAATTCAAGGTCAGCCTGAACCGCATCGGAAGATCCTGTCTCAAAAAACAACACATAGCACCCACTTCAGCCTATTGCATTTCCATGAGATATCAGCACAACTACACTAAGGCCAAGATGCAAGAATTAAATATTTAGAAATTAATCTAATCAAGGAAGTGAGGAACCTCTACACGGAAAACTACAGCATTCTGAAAAAGGCCACCGAGGAATACATCAGAAATTGGAAAGATATACTGTTATTGTAGAACCTGTAATTAAAGTGGTCATACTTTCCAAACTGATACACAGATTTAATGTAATCCCAATCCATAGTATTCAACACAGAACTGGTGAAAACAATCTTAAAATTCATACAGAACCAGAAGAGACCTAGAATAGCAAGAGCAGCAAAAGCAATAATGGGCAACAAGAGCAAGGCAGGAGGCATCACAATCTTGGATGTCGTTATAGATTATAGAGGTACAGAAATAAAAACAGCATTGGACTGACTCCCCCAAACAAAAACCAGATATGGATCAATGGAACAGAACAGAGGATGCAGAAACAATTCTAGGCACATTCAGATACCTCATCTGGGACAAAGGGACCAAAACATATACACTGGAGGGGAGACAGCCTCTTTAACAAGTGGTGCTGGGAAAAATGGCTATGCATATGTAGAAGATTGAATCTAGACCCATATCTTTCACTATGTACTAAGCTCAAATCCAAATAGATCAAAGATCTATTTGGAAACAAAAACTTAATCTGCTGGAAGATAAAATAGGCAAGATACAGGCATAGGCAAGGTCTTTCTGAACAGAACCTTAATCACACAAGATATAATACCAAGAAACAATAAATGGGATCATATCCAATTAAAAAACTTCTGTAAAGCAAACTAAAAAACCAACAGAATGAAAAGACAATCTACAAAATGGGAAGATTTTGACATTTCCTCAGACAGAGGACTCATACCTAGAATATACACAGAACTCAAAAAATTGGATCCCCCAATATAAAAGACTCAATAAAAAAATGGGGAACTAAAATGAACAGATACTTCTCAGAAGAAATATAAATGGCCTTTAAATATATAAGAAAAAATGTTCAAAATTTCCGGCCTTTAAAGAAATGCATATTAACAATCTAACAGTTTCCCCTGAATGTTACTCAGGCAGGTGTCATTTCAACCAGTCTATTCTTGTTTTCATGAGATACACTCATATGCGCTAGCAAAATGCCAACCATACATGAAAAATTATTGAATTTGATAAAATTGTTGTTTTTATATTTCCTATTATATTATCTTATAAAAATTAATACAAAATGCAATTTTTGGTCTTTCTGTATTTAAATAATTCGACTGGTAAATGGTTAAAACAACACTGAAATTTCATCTTATTCCAGAAAAAATGGCTATCATCAAGAAATAAGATAACAAAAAATGCTGGTGAGACTAGAGGAGGGGCTTCTGTATTGTGGAGGTACTATAAACTAGTACAACCAATATGGAAATCAGAATGGAGATTCCTCAAAAAATTAAAGACATAAATTCTATCAGACTCAGCTATTTTCTTCTATGTATCTTCCTGAAAGAGGTAAAGACATCATATAACAGTGATACGTAATACCCATGTTTGCAGCAGCACAATTTGGAATATCTAAATCTTGGATGTGGCCTATATGTTCATTAATAGATGAAAAAAGAAAAAATAGTTCATATACACACACTGGAATACTTATCAGCCATAAAGAGAGATAAATTTGAGTCATGTGTAGGAAAAGGGATGCACCTTGATCACACTGTTAAATGGAATAAATCAGACACACAAGTACAAACATTGCATACATTTTTCATGAGAAACTCAAAGTATAAATAAAGAGCAAAATAAAAATATAGATAATACAAAATAGGAAGGAGTCCCTGCAAATGGGAAGGGGAACTAGCAACAGAGGGAAAAGGGAGGAAAGGAAGAAGAGGAAAAATAGAATTAAAATGCATTATGCACATGCACCAATACCCCATGATGAATATCTCAACATGTACAGCAAATGTACTAGTGAATATTAAAAAAACTGTAGGGTACAAATAAAAGAGTATAGAGTGATCTATAGCACTAAATGTACATTTTAGGAAAATGTGGGCATAGAAGAAAAAGCAAGCCAAGCACAGTGGTGCACACCGGTAATTCCAGTATTCATGCAGGCTGAGGCAGGAGAATCACAAGTTCAAACTCAGTGCAGAGAATTTAGTAAATTCCTGTTTCCAATAAAAATTTATAATAAAAAGCAACTCATATACAAAAAGAGGAAAAGTCAGGTTGATATCAGATTTTTCTAGGGTAGCACTCAAAATTAATGCTTGCAAAGTTGTGATTAAAAAAAAAAAGAAGTACTTCTAGGGCTGGAATTTAGCTGAGTGGTACCCACACCCATCCCGTAAGCACAAGGAACTGAGTTTGATCTCCAGTACCAAAAAAAAAAAAGAAAAAGTCCTTCTACAGAGCATTTCATTTAGGCTAATCTCTTTTTAAGCAAAAAGAATTGATTTTGTGCATGTAAAATTCAACAAATTATAGTAGCTATAAGGCACCAAAAAAGAATAGCCAACCTAAAAAATTATCAAAATGAGGAGCTAATGAATGAAGGATGCTTGGTCAAACAATTCATGAAGAATAAATCAATTTAAGGTTAAACTTTTATAGAAGTCATGACTAAAACAATGTAATAGCCTTGATTATATTAAACATAACCAAGAAAAAATAGGGACTGCTGGAAGAGTCCCTAAAACCACCAGCCTAAAGTTTGTATATATATGTACAGAAGCAAACTAGATCCAATTTTTCAAAGTATTTCACATTCTCTGTTCTTGATATTGAAGAGATCATGCAGGTAGGTAATGATGTATTTCTTGTAAAATTATGTTTATATAAAATTATCAAGTGCTTGATTCGGCAGCACATATACTAAAATTCATCGAATAATTCAGACTTATACTCTCACATGTAACTGGATAACATTTTTCTAACACGTAATTTTACTTGCTTTAAATCTATCCATTGTTATTGAGCCAATTCTGGCTCAGACATCAAGAATATGGGTTCTAGTAAAGATTGATTTCAAATTCTGACTCAAGTTTTGTGTAACCAAAGTCATTTTATTTAATCTCTTTTTGCCTGAGTTTCCACATCTGTAAAATGGGCATGAAAAAGTTTACAGATCTCCTAAGGTTGCTTTGAGGATTCAAATGCATTTACATACAAAAAACTTTTAACTCAAACAGTAATCACAATTTTGCCAAATGCACTTTTTCTGCATACCAGGGATGTGGATGATTTTTTTCCTTCAACTTTTCTGAATCACTTTATTCTGTTCCTAAGCACATGTCAATTAACAAAACACAAATTTGTTTTTGTACAAGTGCTATCAAGGTGAGTACCACAAATGTACATTTGGAAAAGAATTAAAAGTTTTCGCAGACAAAACTTTAAAGAAAGGATGCTTGGATACTACTTAAGCAAATAGTATTATAAAAAAAATGTATATTAGAAAAAGGTCAAGAATGTGGTGAAATTCACAAGACCTTATAAATCAATAGCCACACTGTCAGCCACTGTGCCATGAGTTGATGGTTTTCATCAGTTTAACTACTGAGTAAGTAGAGTGTCAGCAAGTCTGTGTTAACTGTTCCTTAAATTTTGTACTATGAAATTAAAAGGCCAAGAATATAATTATAGTTTGAAACTGTAATTCCTAGCCATTTTGCAGCAATAGATTCTAAAACCAGTTTTAGAATCTACCAACATTAGGCAAATAATTTCACTGTTTGTTTTCTTATCTTTAAAGTGGGAGTGATGATAATATCTATGAATGTGTTTTACCGCTATACAGTATTCACAAATATTACTAAAAGTGGCCATGTCCCTAGTCATAAGTTATAATAAATAAAGCTGTTCAATAATATTAAGCATAGGCCTATTTAGCATATGTTTAGCATCAAGCTGGTACCTTATGAGCATAGAAAATAAACCTAAATTCATTATATCTCATTTTTATTCTGATCAATGATTTTAGGTTTGGATCTATAAGGTTTAAAACTCTGCATTAATACAGTATTTAGCATATAATGTGGGTTAAATAAATGTTAAATGAGTACATACCAAGAATGAACTTATATTTTCTAAAATCTGTCTTAACTCCAAAGTCCATATTCATGACACTTTCAGAATCATTGGTGAACATGCACAAAGTGACAAAAATTTGAATCACTGGATATAATGTTCATAGCTGAGGTTAAAAAGGTAACATTCTGTCTACTTTAATGCTTATAGTAGTTAAGTTTCTTTTTATTGGTTTAGCAACACAGTTTTTGCATTTTGGTGCTTTTTGTTGGCCATTTCGCTGTTTAAAATTGTCCCCACTTAGCTGGGTATGCTTGTGCATACTTAACCCCAGCACCCTGGGAGGCTGAAGAGGAGGACTGCAAGTCTGAGCCCAATCTGGGTAACTTGGTGATTAAGACTTTGTCCCAAAATAAAAAAAATTAAAAAGGGCAGGGGATAATAGCTTAGTGGGAAAGCTCTGAGGTGAGCACCCAAACTGTCTGGTGTTCCCCAGTGCAAGCGCCTATAGTGTACTTTAGGTTTCAGAAAATGCATGTGTTACAAAAGCTGCAATCATTACAGTGCTGCTGGCACCAATTCAATGTTTATGGATTGACGATAAAATATTTTTAAATAGAAATACTCTTTAAAACAAGGTTACATGCTGATCAGCTGATAAAAATGTTGTGACCAAAGGCCCAAAAGAATCTAACCCTACATTTCCTGTAAGGGTAATAATTCATTTAGTATTTGCTATTTCAACACTCTTGTCTTTATAGAATATAAACATTTGTGAATAATGAGATTTGACTTTGTTTGTTCCAGAAAAGTAATTATTTGAAGTTCCTGAATATAGTTATGATAGACAAGTAATATCACTACCATAGCAAAAGAATTCTAAGCTAGAATTATAGCTTTGTAAATTAAACACCACTTCAAACTTTTAACATTTAGCTCCTTCGGTGCTTTGATTTTCCAAAATATGTATTTTTTATTACAGTGGTGAAGTAAGTCAATGGTTGGATCATTTAGAGACACATCATCTTTACTACTCACTTTGAAGAATTCCCACTCTCTCTTTCTTATTAAGGTCCTGCTGACAGCTTCCATACTTCGACTTAGATAAGAAGAGATTCTTGGGAGACCTAAATAAAATGCAAAAGTTTGTGACAAAAAGACTAGTAAAGATATGGAAAAAACAAGACAATTTATCTTTACATCTGGCCTGCTTATTTTGGTGCTTTTCTTGCCTACTGTCCCATGTTAACCTTTAGTCTCAAGAGTTTTGTTGTTGGGCTCTTCTTTCTTTTCTCCATCTCGTCTACTCAAAAATCAAGACTGTTGGCCTTCAAATTAGATCAAGAAAAAAAATCCTTCAAACTATATATTCTTACCACTATAAATATTCTATTCAATCACTATATATTTCATCACTACACATATTCTATGCAACCAGATAATGATCTTTTGCCTCTTTTCCTCTCCCCAAAAACTTTCCATTGTGCCCTCTAGAACGTCATTCTCAATCCCTTTACTAGTTCCTCTATCTCTCCTCTTGAAACAATATTTCTCTCTTTTGTGCCCTTCTCAAGTAGGGACTGGATTAATCTTCCATCCTCCATAACTAGAATGCCCCAGAAAAGGGTCTGTAGAGTAGTTGATGTCTTGTAGTGGTGGGAAAGACCCAGGGCTTCACACACGCTAGGCAAGCACTCTAGTACTAAGCCCCAATACACAGTTTTCAATTCCTAATGAATGGTACTTCCAGAGCCCTACTGCCAGCCCCTGAGGAATCATGCTCCTGAGATAGTACCACCTTTTACATTCTTCATAGCCATTTACTATTCTTCCAAGCAATGCCTGTCATTCACAAATCTTTCTTTTTAAATTTTTTTATTGGCACTTTCTTATACTAAGTGTTGCTATTATGAATTACTCCAGTGTTTTCCTAAACAAACCATATAAAATCCTAGCTTATCAAATCCACATCTCCAACAATCTCCTCCATATCAAGTTAGCACCCCCTCCCCTGGTTCTACCTAGCATTCCAACTACTCTATTTAAATCATCCACACAGATCTTCGGCTCTCTACACATGTTAAATGTAAACCCCTGCTCCTTCATCTTATTTCTATGATAGGGTAAGAGTTTACTAAACATGTACTTTAAACTCAAGTACTCCCTATGTTGTTCCAACAATGGCCTTGCATAAACAACGTGAAACAATCCAGGACCCCCAGAAGAAGGACTCTATAGTTTGAAATTTCAACACAGCAAGATCTTGGGTATCTACGGAGGTAAGCAAGATCCTGAGATATTTTTAACCATACCATTAACATGGCAGTTATAAGAATATATTTAAGGTCTAAAGACAGAGAAGAAAACTGCCGATGTACATCACCTCAATAAGGTTACTTTACCGTCTGAGGATTCAGTTATGGCAGACTGTCATTAACACTTTAAAAGAAGAAGAAAAAGTTGTAAGACTGTAAAAAGAAGACACTTTGCATCAGGATAGTACTTTCCGCATAAAAAATCTTCTGGACTGCTCGCTGCCTTGCAAACACAAGGACCCAAGTTCGATCCCTGGTACCAACAAAACAAACAAACAAAAAATCTTCAGGACTATAGCCTGGTTACAACATGGCTAATTTTTGCCCAGATATGCTTCCAATAGGTACAAACCAAACTTCCCCAGACAGAAGTTAAGCATAGCTAAGGTTGTAATATTGAACATTCACAATATCACTGTTTCAAAAACTCTTCAATTATTTCCATGTATTCATTTAAAAGCTTTACTGAGGTATAATTTATATGCCAAACACACTGGGTATATTTAATGTATATCAGTTAATGAGCTCAATTTTAATTTCTTGTCTTACTCATCAGTCTCCAAGTGAACTTTTAAATAGATTTTCCTTTGATGTAGTTAAAATAGCTTCCACAAACAGAGCATGATTATTTGCACCTCCATGCCTTCAATTATTTTATTCCTTCCTGAAATGACATTTCCTTTTCCACGCATTCCTAAAAATCATAACTACACTTCATGTCCTCTCAAAACTAACTTCTCAGTGAGGCTGTTTATCTCAGTTCCTTCAGCATTTAAATTTATCTATGGACTTTAACAATAAATTATGTATTGTCTGCTACCATTTGTTTCCTGCCTATCATTCTGACTGCCTTGAACAGGCAATAAGCTTAGCTAAGCAAAATATTTATTTTACTAAGTCTTAATAAATGAAAGCTTTAATTTTTTTCTATTTTTCTGGCGTTTGTAGGACCTCACAATCACACTTCTGATGCTATGCTTGCTTCATTTGCATACTATAGATTAGCAAGACAAAAATTCCTATTGGTCATCTTTGAGGTAGACCTCAAATAGCAAGTAAGAGCTTTCCTAGGAAAGAAAAAACAAACAAAAATAAAAAGGGAGTCCAAAATAGAAGGTACTAAGCAAGGTTATAAAGAAAAGTATTTAAAAGTCAGTGAGAGGTTCTGTGTTGCTACAAAGGATCACGCATGTGGGCATGGCGAGAGTAGTCTCCCCCCTTTCTACTAATACATATTGTAGTACGTATTGTTTACATTCCTTGTGGAGAGTAGGCACACATGCGTAACATCATAATTCCTTTTCTCATCCCCTTTCCCTTCCCTCCCTTCTCCTTCCATCTAGCTCCTGATCTTTTTTTGTCATGTTTGCAAAACACATTTACATTCCCTGTGTGGAGATGATACATGTACGTACACATCAATTCTTTTTTCATTCCTATTTCTTCCTCTTCCTCCTCCCTCCCTCCATCTCTTCCCCTTGAGAAAGAGCTATTTCCCTACTATTATCTCCCCTTTATTTCCCTCTTTATATTTTGGGTTCCTCATCTAAGAAATCATGCAATATTTATTGTTGGAGGGTATGTTTCAGAGCCCTAGTGGATGTTTGCAGCTAAGGATAATACAAAATCACATGGAGTGGAGGTTTCCCTCATCCAGTTTTAAATTTTGAAATTTCAGTTACTAGCTGTCCACTAGAGCCTGAAAATATAAAATAGAAAGCTGCACAAGTAAACAATTCATAAATTTTGCACTTTCTATATGGTGTGATAAAATCCTAACTCCTGTCCTACAAGGGACATGTTACCAGTGCTTGTGTTCAAGTAACCGTTTTGAAAAACTGCAACTTTATTTGCAGTGCTGCGGGTCAAACCTAGGATCCCACATGCTATACAAGGACTTCACCACTGTGTACACCACTCATATATATTCTCCAAGGGCCAGGGATATACTCAGCAGTCAAGTACTCATAGTGCTGACATAATAAATGGAAGGAAGGAAGGAAAAGGAAATTCATACCAGTTTTTCTAATGCACATCAAACTGCAAATTTACTGCCATAGTGCATGATAAGTACTTAGTTAAGAAAAAGGTTACTAAATTTGTGAGTAGAGCCAGGTGTGATGGTACATACCTGTAACCCCAGCACTCTAAGAGGCTGAGGAAGGAAGACTGCAAGTTCAAGCCCAGCCTGGGCAACTTGTCCAGCAAGACCCTATCTCAAAAGGGGGTGGGTGGGACAGGATGCTGGGAATGCGGGTTAGCAGAAGGACCTGGATATGATCCTCAGTACACAAACACATGTGGGTGGAAGACATGAACAGAAAAGATGCTCTACCTAAAGGTGACATATCAATTCCTAAAGCACTCTATATACAGCAGTCTTTTATACCTGGGAGATACGTTCCAAGGCCCCCAGTAGAAGCCCAAAACTAGATAGTACTAGATAGTACTGCAGTACCTTCTGCAGTTTGAGGTGTCAGCAAAACTCACATAATTTTTCTTCCTGCACAATTTCACAGTGCTTAGTAAGGTCAACATACAAAACTTTTCTTCCCTCATTAGGGCAGTAAGTTTCACACCTTTCCACTTAAAGGAAATTTCCATTTTATGGGTTTTCTGTGATATATCCAAACAGCCAACATCCCTACTTTTTTAGTTTGGGCCATTATTAAGTAAAATAAGGGTTACTTGAATAAGCACTGTAATATTCCAAATATCAACTGAGATATCAAATGATAACTGAGATGGTTAAGAAGGAATGTGATGGACAAAAGCATGATTTAGATCCTGAGCAGCACAAACGTGAGATTTCATAAAGCTACTCAAAAGGTACACAATTTAAAACTTATCATTTATTAATTTTGGAATTTTCTGTCAAATATTTCTGAACCATTGTTGATAGCTGTAAGTAAAAATATGTTTAAGTGAAAACTAAGGGGGGAAAAATCCGAGGACATGAAAGGCTTTTATATGCTACATCAGTAAATTCTGACATATCTAATAAGAACAGGAGCCAAAAAGTTCAGCTAAGTGAACTAAACATTGACTTTTGTGAAAGCTAACTCTGGAAGTTGTACTAGAATGGAGTAGTATAGTACAGACCTACGTGATGATCTAGGACATGCATGATTAAGAAAAATGAATTGCAGAAAGCAGTTTTCAGATGGCATTCTAATACTTGGAGAGACTACTAGGTATGTGAGGAAAAGGCAGACACAGAGGCAGAGGAGAATATGAAGAGATATTTTATACTAACTGCACTATGTCAGTGTCTAGGAGAGCACCTGAAAATAATGGGTGGTATTATGTAAGGAAAGAATATAGGAAATATATTCCTAATCTTCTTAATCTTCAAGAACCATGCTATAAATTTTTATTTTATTTTATAGGAATATTACATTGGGCAGGAAGGCATGGCTACATGAATGTATTGGGTCTCAAAACAAAATTAAGTAATGGAGCCAATAAAATGAAATTTCTATTTTTCAGAATCAATGAGAAATAAAACTTCTAAGAACAGAAGCCAGTATAGTGTTTAGGGGAGATGAACCACTGACTTGCAGGCATGCAAAATAAGAGGAAACACTCAGTGTAGTATACATTGATTTTGGATCCTAATCTCCACCTCTAAATAAATGGTTAAGATAGGCTCCCTGTAGCACTCAAGTCAGGGTCCCAAGAGGAAACAGTGATATGCTTGGTGCCAAATATACCCATTCATAGACCACACGGATTTTACCATCTGACCTTGGGTTGGTTAGAAGAACAGAGAGAACAGGTCATGGGTTTAATAGAAAAGAGGATCTTTTAAATGCTGGAGTTCTAGTTTATTTGGCAAAAGATAAAAATCACCCTTAGGCTGGGGATGTACCTCAGTGGTAGTAGAGTGCTTGCCCAGAATGTGCAAGATCATGGGTTTAATCTGCAGTACTACAAAAAGATAAAAACAAAATTACCCTTGAAAATTCCTAAAGAAAAAATAACTTTATAGAGACTCAACTACTGTCATTCAATATGTAACACAACCTGTTTTCCTCTAGCAGTGAAGCAAATCTCTTTAGCTAAGATGGAGCTGTTAGCCTACTTTTAGAAAATATATATGAACAATAATTCTTAATACATAATGAATCACATAATGAAGATATATGGGATCTGAGCACAACTAAGGGGCATGAATTATTCAAGTTTCCAATCTAAATCTTGTTTTCTAAGCCCACTTTTGCTGAGAATAGTAAATAAAATGACTTACATTATTTAAATGGTTGTATTTTCTCATTCCCTAGTTTTTGCACAGCATATATAATTTTTACAAGTCATGAAATAACTCTATAGTACTTCAAATATCCAAATATCATTCATCAGTAAGATAACATAGTATTAAATATTTACACAGTATTAAACATTTTTACTAATAATGACTCACTAGCATTGCTTTTACATAATATGAACGTTCAGAAGACAAAAAAGAATTAATGAGTTCACAAACCTTTTTCCTTTATCCAAATTAGCTTCTGTTTCTGTTTCATCATTACCACTAGGTTTATCCTGAGAAGTTATTATTCTTGTTTTCTCACTTCCCACTACTTTTGCTGCTGCCTTAAAAAAGAGGTGTGTGCATAGAGGAGGGAGAGAAAATAATGTGTTAAGCCAGTTTAAATGAAGCTCATTAAATTAAGTCTTTTATTAACTGGATAGGAATAGCTGAAAGTATCTGTTCACCACTCAATAAAGAATATCATGGTATTATTTTTCATCAGTAATTTTAACAATGCTGGTAACTGTTTTAGGTACCTGTTTGGTTTATAAAACTATAGAGATCTTTCCTTAGACACAGTGCTTATGGGAAATTTTAAGATTAAAAAAATTCCAGATATTCCAAAATAAACCATCTCTAAGTATGATGTTCCACTGTAATAACAAATTAACTTCTATGAGGTTGACAAGAAAAAAATGTTATTTTTAAAAAATGTTAAACCAGGCATGTTTATCACAGCACTCTGAGAGGTTGAGGCTTGAGGATTGCAAATTCCAACTTATCCTGGGAAACTTAAGTGACTTAGGGAGAACTTGACTCAAACAAAAAAACTAAAAAAAGGTTGGGGGATGTAGCTTAGTGAGAAGGCCCTAAAATCCATCCCAGGTACTGCCATAAAGGGGGTTAGGGGCTGGGCACATAGCTCAGGGATGGAATACTTGGCTATCATGTACAAGGCCCAGGGCTCAATCGCCAGTACTGGAAAAAATAAAAATTCAGGAAAAAAAAATCCTTCTTGAACTAAACTTTTTTCCTAAAAATGTTTAAAATTTTATTGAAAATTCACTTAAATTAAAACCAAAAATTAATTTTCAGTTATTTCTTAATTCACTGTTTTTCTTCTCAACTTTTAGTCTGAAAATTTTCCCAACTAATATTCTGAAAAATTATAGGGCTAGGTATAGCTCAGGGTAGAATACCTACATACCATGTGAGAAGCTCAAGGCTCCATCTCTAGCACTGACTGCCCCCCACCAAAAAGTAGCAAAAAATCCTATATAGATCATCTGTAGACCTTTCAGGTTCACTAATTGTAGTAGTATTTTACATTCTTCTACAAAGTGAAATCCTGATTAGTTATGAATGTTTCTATTTGAAATGTTTTCCTTTATTAATGTCCAAGCTAGAATCCTTGAAATACCTTCATTAGAAAAGTTGATGATTTTTCACTTAGCACACAATTCACATAATTTCTAACTTTTTCCATCATGTGGTTGTAGCTGAAGTGTTGAAAAAAGGAGTGATATGGATCTTTCTGAGAGATGATCATAAGCAATTTCCTTTCCAAGGTCTAGAGAAAAATAGGAGAATTATATTAATTAAAATTACACAAATAAAATTAAAATAAAAAACATGTCATCTTACTATTTAACTGAAAACAATCACTTTATTAATAGACCCAGATATGATTAGGAGTTTAAAAATCCTGAATTAAATGACCTGCCAATATATTTTTCTTTTTATGTCCCCCACCCCTGCTACCTCTAGTTTTCAAATCTTTGATATTTTAAGACACATACAAGAGGATAAAAAGAATATTATGGAGCTGGGTACAATGTAGCTCAGTGGTATAGCACTTGCATAGCATACATGAGGGTTCAAGCAATCCTGGCAACAGCAGAAAAACGCCCCCCAAAATGTTTGTCCATTACTCAGTCTAAAAATAAAACATTATCAATATGGTTGAAGTTCTTGTTTACTACCATAAACTGACTGTATCCCTTCCCTCCCCTCACCTGTAACCGGTTTTCTGAATTTAGAATTTATCATTTCCATAAATTCCTTTATACTTGTACTCCATATGTATGTATCCATAAATCTGTAGCATTGTTTTACATAGTTTCAACTTTAAAGATTTTTCTCATGTACAGTACATGAGAAAGCTTTTTTTTTTT
>NW_022900917.1:38442897-38479807 GCF_012274545.1 Fukomys damarensis
AAATATATGAAAAAATGTTCCACATCACTGGTCATTCGAGAGATGCAGATGAAAACAACACTGAGATTCCACCTCACCCCACAAAGAATGGCTGCTATCAAGAAATCACACAATAACAAATGTTGGCAGGGTTGTGGGGAGAAAGGAACCCTCCTCCATTGTTGGTGGGAGTGCAGACTAGTGCAACCACTATGGAAATCAATATGGAGATACCTCAAAGAGCTTGGACTGGAGGTTCCATTTGACCCAGCCATCCCTCTGCTGGGTATCTTTCCAAAAGAACTAAAAGAATCATATCACAGAGAAGTATGTGCACCCATGTTTATAGTGGCACAGTTTGTAATAGCTAAATCTTGGAAACAGCCTATTTGCCCATCCGATGAGAAAGCTTTTTTTGGTACTGGGGATCAAACTCAGGACCTTGCACTTTCAAGGCAGGTGGTGGCACCACTGAGCTAAATATTTCCCCAGCACCTTCAGTTCAAGTTTTTTTGGTAAGTAGTTCGTTCAATACTGGATATACAATTTAAAAAATATTTTTTCCCCATGATGCTAGGGACTGAACCTAGGACCTTCACCTGAGCTACATCCCCAGCCTGTTTTCCTTCTGACACAGGATCTCACTAAGTCATTAAGTTGCCTAGGCTGGACTCAAACTTGTGATCCTCCTGTTTAGCTTCTGAGAGGGCTGGATTATAGGTATATGCCACTGTGCTTGGCAAAACTATATAACTTACAAGTAGAGTTGTAAAGCCTGGGCTTGACTAGATCAAATATCTCAAATATCTAGATTTTTGTTTTTGTGTTTAAGTCTTTATGGCTTTAAAAATATGCAGTAAAAGTGCAGATAGGTATTTCAGGATCTTTAGAAATGGAATTGGCTAGAATGCATGCTTATAGATTTTGGTAAAACAGTCTTCAAAGTTTATGTACAAATTTACACTATAGTAATGAACTTATAGCAGACAGTCTAATCATTTCTCCACTTCTTGAACCATTGGTGTTCTAAGACACTTTAACTGTTGCCAGTCTGAGGGATGGGAAATTGTATTTCAATATATAACAGTACTTGGTTTTGCCTTAATGGGTATGAGTGAAGTCAAGTACTTTCTCTCAATCTCTTAATGTTACTGGACATAAGTTTTCCTCCTTATATAGTCACTTATTTCCTTATTTATTTTTGCAGTCCTGAGGACTCAACCCAGAGTCTTGTGCACACTGGCAAGAATTCTACATCTCCAACGCTTTTTATTTTGAGACTAGGTCTATGGAGCACCTGAAACACTCTACTGTACTACTGGAGCAATTGACATAACCACCTGAGAAGACTGGCAGTATCAACTACAGCTGAGTATGTGTAGATGATTTAAGAGATGAAGGTCACACTACATTCAAAGCCATTTAATGTGTACCACACTACCTTGATGTACATTCTTAGACCCACATTCTTTATGAGGTGAATGGGGAATAACTGCCATGTTTATGCTTCTTTAAAGGTTGAGTAAATGAGGCCAGGTATAGCAGAGCATGCCTGTAATCCTGTTTACTCAGGAGGCTGAAGCAGAAGGATCTCAAGCTCAAGGGTAGCCTAGGACAAATAAATACACGAACAGCTGAATATGTGTACAGCTATGACTCATGAATTCTAGTCCTAACTATATACAGAATAGAAATACATACACTTGCCCTACAAAAGATATATGTAAATATGATATAGCTAAGGTGGGTGTGATGGTGCATGCCTATACTTCGAGCACCCTGGGAGGCTGAGGCAGGAAGATCCCAAGTTCAAGTCTAGCCTTGGCAATCTGGTGACTTAGCAAAACTCCATCAACATAAAAAATGAAAAAAAGGGCAGGAGATGTAGCAGTGTGAAGGCCCTAGATTCAATCCCCAGTACTCGGAAAAAAATGTAGACGAACAATAAATAACTATTCACTATAATAATATTCAATGATTTCATTAACTATGAAAATTTTCCAAAACCCAGTGATACAAAACAAGTAAAAACAATACAGCCTCAAACTGGAAAAAACTTACACATAAACCTGCTATATGATTCCACACTAGAAAGTTCACAAACTAGTAAAACTAATCTTCAGCAGTATTACGGCAGTGATTCTCCTGAGAAAGTACCAATTCTCAAGTGACTGGAGGGTACTGGTAAGGTTGTTTCTGATCCAGGTGCACCACAAAGGTGTCCCTTTCATTAAAATACATCTACTTATCTACTTACCCTAAGACACATGATTTCTTCAGAGATATGCCATGTTCAATAAAAATTTCTCCAAAAATATGTATTAAAACTATTTTTTCTTTCTTTGAACATGCTTAACTCTCTCCAATAACACCGGTATTTTAAAAATTGAAGCCAACTGATCATAACATTTTGCGAATACACACACACACACACACACGCACAAAATCACATAAAAAACTCCAGAAAAACAAGCAAGATATACTATACCTGTGCTTCCTATTATGATAGCCCTTAGTTACAAATGGCTGCCAAAACCCTGGACTACTTAATGTGAATTTAGACATACGACACATATGAAATCACACCAGATTTTGAAGATTTGAAACAAAAAAAGAAATGTAAAATACCTCAGTGATTTTTATGTTAATGCTAAAATATTTTTGATATATTAGGTTAGATAAATCAGTATTACATTAGATAAAGTAATACTTTTGCCTTCAATTTTCTTTCAGTTTTCCTCATTCCATATAAAGTTCTAAAGTTCTATGGTTTTAATTTAAGCAATTACCGTGTGAGAACATGGGTCACCAAATATTCTTTCAAAAACTTCCTCTGCTTCCTTAAAACTGCCATGCTCCATACAAACAGCTATAGCCTTAAAGACAAAATAACAAACACAGACCTTAGACTGTTTTTTAAAATATGCATTAATTGTTATTATGGAAATAAGTCAAGTCTGAAACACTTCATTTAAAACATTTTTATATGACAGGCATGATAGCACATGACTATAATCCAGCATTCTGGAAAGCTGAGGCAGGAGGAGTCTAAGTTTGAGCCCTGCCTGGCAACTTAATGATTAGTTAGATCCTGTCCCAAAATAAAGAGAAAAGGTGCTGGGCATGTAGGTTAGTGTGGAGGCCCTGGTTTCAATAGCCAGCACTGCCAAAACAATTTTTTATGAGCTTAATACTTTTTATTTGATAAATAGCAGTTTTTCAAAGATGAACTATCTGTGGCTTGACATGAAAAAGAGGTATGAAAAAAATTTCACTGTTCCTGAGCATACTTACTAATAAATGATCAGCATTCTACCTCTAATTTAGGTTAAACTAAAAGCTGGCATTAACAAATCAGAAGCTAATTGATGCATATTTAGAACCTGATTAAATATGGTAAATCTCTGACTTACAAACATTTGAGTTGACAACTTTCAGATGCAAACAGACCTCATATTTGCTTTGTTTTGTTTTGTTTTTTGTACCAGGGATTGATCTCAGGACCTTGTGATTGTGAGGCAGGTGGTGGAACCACTAAGCTAACTCCCCAGCCCCATCTTTGGTTTTTTAATGCTTTCCACTGTAAATTTGTGTCAAAGGTATAGTCTAATATTCACTTTGTCAGACTTACAAATGATTATCAGGAAATGGAACTTGTTCATAAGTTAGGGACTTACTGTATTAATCTTCAGTGGAAGACAGCTCGGAGAGAACACAGATGCTGTTTGTGATGGTAAAATTTGCTAGTCAGGATTCCAAGAAAATCTCTACTAGAAACCTAGCAAGTCAGATATTTTTGAATGACCATTTTACATACTGGCCTTTCTGATATCACAATGTGTTAATATATGGAATGACAATTATTAACACCTGAGTAATTATATAAACTTGGCAGGCTAAGCTCTTGGTGCCTCAGTTTCCTTATATCTAAAATAGTGGAAATAATAGCACAACTACTTTACAGAATGGTTAGGAGGATAAAAGATCAAAGTGCTTAGAATAGTGCCTGGAAAAATAGTAAGCAATGTAGGTACTAAACGTTTGTTATATACTTTATTTTTACCCACCCAACTTTACAGCAGCAGCGTAGCAACAAAGGTCAGCTTTCTCTAGGAACCCAAAAGGTTGGATATAATGAAAAACTTCTTTGTCCCAAGTTGAATTCTTATAAGAAGTGGTCATTTTTCTGCCAATTCTTTTCTCTTTAGGTCTAAATTCTACTTGACAGTCACTATAGTAATTCTTGGGAAGGATGGAAATCACCTGGGTTTTCTGTCTTAACTCATAAATTATTATTTTTTAATTCTAAAAAACTGAGGAAAAGTTTAATTGAGAAAGTCCACAGTATTTGTTTTGACTGCTAGGGAAACATTCTTTTCTATTATATCTTTGGATGACTTTTTGGCTTCTCACTCTACTAAAATTCTCTCAACATGGTTAACATTTTACATCTCGTTCACAAAGACCAATGATCTATTATTAATTAGAAATATTGGGCTAAGATATATGTCAGTGATACAGCATGTCATGGTTAAGGCAGAGTATAAACTGGGATTGGTGGAGCACACTTCTGGGTATGTCTGGGTGAGTCATGAAGGTGTGGATTTGGGGACTATGTCTGGTCTCTTGCCTTTCCCGTTCTAGTACTGTTCCTGGCTTTGCTTCCATGCCACCATGAATTAAGCAGCTATTCTTCACCACACCTTTCCACCATGTTTTTGCCTTAGAGCCAGATGACCATGGAGTGAATCTCCTTAAAATGTGAGCCAAATGAAGCCTCTCTTCCTTTGAACTGTGGGCATAGGGTATTGTGTCTAGCATGGGAAAGCCAACTTCTATAAAGTACACACTTTGAGTCCCTGGATTCAAACCCTAGTCCCAAATAACTCACAAACAAAAATATTATATTTCTGTTCATATGTATAATCCTTAAGCTGAAATTAGGAGAGCACAAACTTTTGGTTTTTGAAGGCTGCTTGGCAATCTTTAAAATAGATCCAGTATTCTGTATTTCCTGCAACATGGGGTTAACACATACCCAACTATGGAATACAGTACTGAGTTGTAGGCCTTGGTACGTATGTCAAGAGTATAAACCAAAGGTTACATTTCTAAAGAAAAAAACCTAACTAATTTTTTCTTTGGATTTACTGGCCAACTTCCATTAAGTTTCTTTTATTTTGTATATATTTTCATGAATTAGCAAAATAATAATAATAAGCACAAAGTAATACTCATACCTGAATTTTAATTAAATTCTGTATTTTTTCATGAAGTTTGTCATGTTGTTTTTCAATTGAAGTCCAAATCATCAGGGCTGATTCCAAGGGTGTAATTCGCTCATCACTTTCAAACTGTGCATCTTTTAAAAACAAAATAAAAATAAGTAACTTAGAAAGCTAAGTAGAGGCTTATGTTGTAAGCTTCCTTGAAACATTCCTTTGAATATTTACTAAACTGTATACTATGCAGTGATCAAAAATATGGTAAATGTTTAAAATATAAAAATGATTGTAATAAAAGACATATTGCTATTAATCCCTCAAAAATCTCTAAAATATTTCCCCTTGCTTTGTTAAACACACATCACTCCTGCTACTGTCTGAAGCAGTTCTGGAAGATCTTTTTCCTGACCGTCCTAGCTGCCTTGATATCCCAAACTGATTAAACGTGTTTACATTTCATAGTCATTTTGACTCTGTGGAAGAGCCAGATGTTGCATGGTGTCGTCAGAGCCAGTGAAACTGGGTGGATGAGAACATGAGCCTGACTTTCCATCAGAGGGTGCTTGGCAGTGGGATTCACTGTATATTTAATCACACCTCATAAGACACAAAAGAGGACTTCCAGAACTGATTTTGAAAAAGGCAAGAACAATGGGGTGTGGATTAATGGCAATGTGTCTTGTACTGTAATACAGTACATTTTTACAAATTTAAATATAAATCATATTTTTGGATCAGTCCTTGTCAGGCGCCAGGCACTGTTTTGACATATGCCAGGTTAGGGAACTGATTTTCTAACTTACTCATTAAGATTAATTTTTAAATGGGGTGGGGGGGCACCCTGATATTCTTTTTTAAAATACTGAGTTGCTGTGTTTTGGGCTTTTTCTTTTTTGTTGTTGTTGTTGTTGCCATCCTGGGGTTGAATTCAGGGCCTCATATATGCTAGGCAAGCACTCTGCCACTGAGCTAGATCTTTAGCCCAAAAATACTGATTGTTTTTTCCCTTAAGTTTTTGAGATAGAGTCTCTGTGTAGTCCAGGATGGGCTTGAGCTTGTTGAAGGTCCACATTGGCTTTAAACTCACAATCCTCTTACCTAAGACTGCTGAGCACTGGAATTACCGACTTGTATGTGTGGTCTTAGTAAAATAATGATTTTAAGGGGTAAAATAAACTATATTTTACATAAGATATCACAGTAATACAATTCTTAAATTGTTTATAAACCTAACTACATTATACTAAATCTCAAGACAGAGCCTCAGTTTTCTCACTTAAAAATTGATGAAAATAATTTTATGGGACATTGGTGAATACTGAATGTAACAGTTGCACTACTGCTGCACTTTCCTAAGAATGAATTTTGGTCAGGTTATCCTGAACAAAGACTCAGAATAGCTAACTACTTAGTAAATTACACACTTAACAACTCACTTTAGCACTTGGGAACCTTCACTATGTATGCCATGTATGCCTTATAATCTATAATTTAAGCAATAAATATTTACTGATGACTATGTATAAGCACTTGCCTAAAAAACCACAAGCATCTCAAGGAGTAAGACGAAGTACCTATTCTTATAATGCTTATTATACGCTATTGGGAAACAAGCAATACATTAGTAAATGGTAAGGGCTACAAGGAAGAACAAGGGCACTGGTAATAAAGAAGTGTAGAGTCATGCAAGCTCTAGAGTAGTTTGAAATGGCCTCTCTGAGCAAATGATAGGGGAGCTAAGACTGACACAACACAGTCACACAAGATCTGAACAAAAAATATTCCAAAGAGGATAGTAAAAACAAAGATCCTCAGTAGGGTTACAGTATTCAAAGAAGAAAAAGTAAAGAGTAGGCAAGTTGGATATGTGTCATCAGATTGCAGATGAGGTATGTAACTTTCCAATCTGGAACTTACTGTGAATAGAGAACATTCTAATGGATTAGATGTGGAGTGTGAGAAAAAAAACAGAAGATTCAGGTTTTAACAAATGGATAAATTGTGCTGACACTTACTGACATAGGAGGTCTGGGTGAAGAGCAAGTTTAAGATAAACATGGAGAAATCAAGAAATCTATAATCTAAATAAAATGCAGTTTACCAAATAATGCTGAAGTTTTTCTTTTGTCTAGAGTGTCATTTTTATATTCTCTTTCTGACAAATTGTAGCAACCCTTCTAGGCAAAGCATAAACTCCACTTCCTTGGATGCATTCCTGATTCCAGCTAGAAACTAGGAAATTTCTTACCCCCACCCCTACATGTTTTCTTCCCCCCAGTACTAAAGATTGAACCCACAGCTTTTGCAGCGAGCTAATCCCTGACTTTCATTTATTTCATGATAGGGTTTATGGTAAGTTGCTCAGGTGGGACTCAAACTTGTATTTCTTCTTCCTCAACCTCTTAATGTTGGGATTATAGGTATGTAGTACCCCATCCAGCTAAAAATTTTATCTCAATACTTGTCTTTCCTAATACATGCACTTTTCTTACCTGACATTACTTAATCCTGCTCAATAATGTGCTCTTCTCTTTATAAATGTAAGATATGGAAAAATATATGGTAGACCTTCAAAATTTAACCATTTAGACATTCACTTCCAGTAGGCCATAGGATAGTGTAACAGATTGAATATGCCCACTACAACTAAACAAACAAACAAAAAAAAGACTGAATAAATGCACAATTGTATTAGTAAAGACATGGGATAGCTATGGAAGCAATGAAAATGAGACGAACTAAAATTTCAGAGTTAGTGAATCCTTTGTGAGGCAAGCTGATCATGTGTATCTGTTTTCTTCCTTGAGTTTATTAGCTAATTTTGGACAAAGAAGAATACAGTATACTCAGGCAGCAGGATTTATGGAGCGGGGGCATAGAAATAAAAGCCACAGGTAGTTTCTTTGGGGCTGGCTTGGTGGATTAGAAACTAGATAAACTGTCAACATGACTGGCTTTTCCTCAAAAGATGCACTGAGTTCTGAGGCAGGGTAGGAATCTGGGAAATCTTTCAGTCTTATAGATGATAAGAAATAAAGACCCATGAAGAGAAAAAGTCTGGCATAAACAAACACTTACCCCTTTGAGACATCTGCAGTATTTTAAAGCCATTATGTAGGATAAGAAATAAAAACCAATACGGCAAACACTAGCCATGTATAATTACTAAGCAGTTAAAATGAGGCTAGTCCAAACTGAGATGTGCTTTAAGTAAAATACATACCAAGTGTTGTAGCTTGTGTCTAGACGTCACCCTAAAGTCTCATGCAGTCTTTTTTGAAGGTAGCTGAATCTGGAATGTATGATGTTGGGATTAAGGGCGTGTGATTACTGAACCACTATGTGTGAGTGATTGGTTTGGCACCATCCCAATCCCAGTATCTGGATGGGATAAAAGGCAATGAAAGACTCTGTTAAGGTCTCTTGTTGCTTTTTGCTGCTTCCACTGCCATGAACTGTTGCCCCTCTGCACCCTGACTTGGAGCCAGCAGATTATGGACTGAAACCTCTATGAACTGTAAGCCAAATAAACCTCCTCCCCTTTTACCTTTGTATGTTGGGTATTTTGTCTCAGCAATGAGATAAAAGTAACATACCGAGTGTATCATAAAAACTTACTACAAAAAGTAAAATACATCATTAACATTTTTATGTATTACTTCTTGACATGTTTTAGAAATACTGGATAATACGATTAGAATTATCTTTTTATTTTCTTTTTTTTTTTTGGTACCGGGGATTGAACTTGGGTCCTTGCACTTGCAAGGCAGGCCACTGAACTGCTGAGCTAAATCCCTGGCTTTTTATTTTCTTAATGTACCTATTTAAATTACACATCTCTTAAGCAGTACTTATATAGAGCAACCACTAAAAATAGTATAAAAGGTTACATACACCAAAAATCCAATCTAATTAAACTTTAACTGCCTCTTTATGTGAGTCCATTATAATAAAACATATTGATCCATGACAGCTGACCATGGCCTATTGTATCTAGGATATATACTCAACAGGAAATCTTTGTCAACTTCAAGATGAAACCATGGGATTGGGTTGGGAATATAGTTAAGTGGTAGAGTGCCTAACATGCACAAGATTCTGGCACCACAAGAAAATAAAACTTTGGGATCTCACATAAAATCTGGAACTTGGATGTTCCTTTTTTGGTGAGAGAAAGTTATCCAGAAAGAAACTAAGATATACTGAACAGGGCTATATATAAAGCACTGTTGGGCACTTTATATTTTTGTTACACTTTATTTACAAAAGAACCCTATTAATAATATTATCTTATGGTCTGCAAAGTCTGGAATTTTCCAATTGTGCCTATACCAACCTGTTTTTTCTCTTTAGCAACAGGCTCTGATGTCTGATCTCTTCCACATTTACTCTGCTCTAGCTCTACTCTTCAGATCGAACTTCAGGCCCTAAATAAAACAGGCTACATGAGCCAAAGTTGATTTAGTGAGTACTCTGAAAGTGGTGCTAATACTTAGGGTTTGTGTAATACATGTTTATAAGTTAAGAGTTTCATGTAAATACTGTCCACTAAGTAGGACTGTAGGGAAAGTATTTTTAAATTGTAAAAACCAATTATTTCCACCAAATTATACTTTGACCATGTAAATAAAACTGAACCAAAATTATCCAGTATAATCTAGTATGAACTGTGGAAATAAGGGAGAGAGATTGTAGCTATAAACCACATTTCTTTTTGTAAGTGTCTACATCAAGTTTAAATAAAAAACTTCAAATATCAGTTGGACATGATGGCAATAAGCCTATAATGCCAGCATTCTTGGATGCTGAGGCAAGAGTAGCACAAGTTACACCTAGTTTCGGCAACTTAGTGTGACCTATATTAAAATAAAAAATAAAAAAAGAGATGTAGTTCAGTGTGAAGGCCTTGAGTTCAATCCCCAGTTCTGCAAAAAGTTTCAAATATCACTAGTCAGTAATAGTGTTTAATTGGCATGAGCACAAAGTTATATAATAATAAAATTTAAAGTCTATGAGAGAGTTTGCCCACTATTGTATCAGAAACACTAAAGAACTGGGCTGAGGATTTAGCTCAGTGGCACTGTGCTTGCCTCCCAAGCGCAAGGCCCTGAATTCAATCCCCAGTGTGTGTGGGGGGTGGGGGGGACACACACGAGAACTTACTAGAAACGTAAATCCCAGAGGCCCATATTCATCCCTCAGATTAGAGAACTCATGGGGAGAGCAGGATTCATCATTGTTATTTAAGAAGTTCTCTGAATAATTCAAAAGCATACCAAAATTTGAGAATTGCTGCTGTAAGAAGATAGAAACTATATTTCTTTTTTAGTAAAACTTCAGATTGCAATTTGTTCTGTACAACTACCAAACATTTATAATAAATTTTAACTTGATGAAGGAGCTATGTCCTGCAATATTAGTACATCATGACAATTGTCACATGATCTGAATACACACACACACACATACATTATCTCTCTCTCTCTCTCTCTCTCCCTACTCACTCACTTCCTTCAGGATTGTGAGTGATCATCTCCAAATATCAAGAGGTCATGGAGATCTGGACTATGGAGGAGGAGCAGAAAAAGGCAGAGGCATCCCTTCAAATCAAATTAGAGAGATACATAAATGGTGTAAAACAAGTGCAAACGTTTGTTAAAAAAGAACCATCTGAATAAGGCTGTAGCAGTGCAAGCAATGAATTTGTTTACCAACAGTACAATGTTCTCTCTCTCTCTCTCTCTCTCTCTCTCTTTTTTTTATTTGGTACTGGGAATGAAACTCAGGACCTTGCTCTTGCAAGGCAGGTGGCAGAACCACTGAGCTAAATTCCCGGGCCCAATGCAACATTCTCAAAAAGAGGCAAACGCAAGTGTCACTGGATAGGTTCCTTCTTAAAGCTGCATGATAAGAAAAAGATTCCCGAGCCAATAGACAGCAGTTGGGGGCCAGGGATTTTGCTCAGTGGTTCTGCCACTTGCCTTGCAAGCGCAAGGACTACAGTTTGATCCCCAGTACCAAAAAAAGAAAAAAACAACAGACAGCAGTGATTCCATTAATAATAGTGAAAGTCATTCTACACAATAACCCTTCTCTCTTCTCTCTCTCACACCAGCCACAAAGATTTTCAAAGGTTAGGGCACGTTAATTTGTTCACTTTTTTTTTTTACATTTGTATTTTCTTTATTATTTTGTATTACACTACATTACTGTAATCATTTTTATATGAATATTTTTGGGTTGTGAAATGAATTAATTAATTTTCCAGAATTTCTTACGGGGAAATTCATTTTTTATTCAAGTGCTTTGGATTACAAGCATATTTCACAAATGAATTATGCTCACCAATGTTTTACTTTATGTGTTCTATTTTGTTTTTATTTTTGGTACCAGGGATTGAACTTGGGTCCTTGCGCTTGCAAGGCAGGCCACCGAACCGCTGAGCTAAATCCCCGGCCTACTTTATGTTTTTTAAATGTGTGTGTGTGTATTGGCCAGATACATATAAGCAAACCCTGAAAAAAAAAAAAAGTTTATAATCTCTTCTGATTGTTTTATATTTGAACATAAATTATTTCCAATAAAAGATTAAAATACATATTTACCAAGAGATTTCCCTGCTGCAATTCTTGTCAAAAACTGGCATATGTACACAGTTCTCAACTGATCAGCTGTGAGACTAGGGAGTCCATGAATAATAGCTGGAAAAGAAAAAAGTAAATTTTACTAAAATGAAATCAAATAATCTAGTAGTGGTTATATGTGGTTAATAGATTATAAACATCTCATTAAAATTACCAGAAATTCAAAGATGTATGTTTTAGCTATTAATCTTTAAAAATCAGCACAAAAGTGGGGCCTACTGGTGCACAACTGAAAGCTCATTGCTCTAGGAGGATGAGGAAAGACGATTTCAAGCTCAAGCCTAACTTGAGCAACTTCACAAAACTGTCGCAAAAGAAAGTAAAAAAAATGGCTGGCAATGTAGCTCAGTGCAAAGGTCCTGGGTTTGATCCCCAGTACCACAGTTTTCCAAAATACAGTTAAGTCCCTGACTTATGACATTAATTCAAGTTGCAAGGTTTTCACAGAATAGACCTTGCATTTGGATTTTTTTATGCTTTACATTGTATTTCTGTCAAAGGTGTATAAGACTCACTTTATTGGATTTACAAATGAATCTGACCTACATAAATTCTCCAAGAGCCAGGAATGGTTGTGCATGCCTGTAATCCCAACACTTGGGAGACAGAGGCAGGAGAATTGTTTCAAATTTGAGGCCAGCCTGGGCTCTGTAGTACATTTTAAGGTTAGCCAGAAGTACAGCGAAGCATTGTCATAAAAAAAAAATAAAAAAAATCTCCTGGAATGGAATGGGGATTCAGTATAACTGACTTATACATGCAGAATAACAAATATTTAAAATTATTTTCAAAGTATTATTGTACACTAACAAAAAATATTTAAATCTGTATTAAAATGTCAAATCACTAGTTGAAAAGTTATTTTATAACATGAAATTCTTCACACTATAGGAAATAGTTTATATTATTTCTGTCAAAATTGCAGTTATGTGACTGTTCAGTTCACAAAGCTATATTTAAAAATATATTTATTAATATTTACCTCACAAACATTTGCCCACCTAGATGTTGTACCAGGCAATGAATACACACACTGGCAAGTGCACTGTCTTCCTGGATTTCAGTGAGCTGGCTTATCAAAAGACAAATGACTGAACTAGTAAAATAAAAATGTGAAACTGAAAAAGACAAGTGCAGAATGCTAGGGCAGCATACCCCAAAGAAATCTTACAATGTATTTAAGTATCTTTCAGGGGAAAGAACTGTTAGGGAAGGCTGTGCTGAGGAAATACCATAATGTCTAAAATAAAGTGCCTTTGTACTTCACCCAAGGTTTGGTTGGTATATATCTGTATATATAACAGTATGTACGTGTGTGTGTGTGTGTGTGTGTGTGTGTGTGTGTGTGTGTGTGTATTATAGCATAAACATCTAGCAACCATTAAGTAGATAAAACAATACTCTTACTCTTTTCCTCAATTCTACAATGGCATAATCTTATGATGTAACACAGATGATATGGGCCAAATATAGTTAAAATTAATTAAACAGTATTTAAAGAGAACAGATTAAAGTTTTAAAAAGCAACTAAATATTTAGTGAACATCTACTGTGAGCCCATCTTAGCAGCTGATAACTGAGGGAGAAGACAGCCAATCCCTGATCCTTATGAAGTGTTTTCAGTCTGAGAAGATACAAGTTAATTATGCAAATGACTAAAATTTTAATGAGTGTCACAAAGAACAGATACAGTCAGCCCTCTGCATCCACAGTTCTGTACCTGCAAATTCAACCAACTGAAGATCAAAATGTCTTAAAAAATAAAACACTTGTACTTAACATGTAGTATTTTTTTCCTTCTTATACTTTAAATGGCACAGCATAATAATTATTTATATAATACTTACATTGTATTAGGTGTTATCAGTAATCTAGAGATGATTTAAAGTCTATGGGGAGAATGCTGAGGTTTTATGCAAACACTAGGCCAAAAACTCAAGTGTGGTGGACACACCTGTAATCTCAGCATTTGCTTGGCTGAGGCAGGAGGATCATAGCGAGATCAAGGCCAGCCTGGATTACACTGAGAGACCCTGTCTCAACAACAAAAATAATTTTTAAAAGACTGGGGGTGGTGTTCGGGTGAGGGTGTAATTCAATGTAAAGGCCTAATGTTCAATTCTTGGGACCACAGAAACAAACGACAACGAATAATCTTCCCATTGCGTCTTCGTCTTTGTTCATTATTTACAGGCTAAGCCGATTTCAGGTTTTTTATTCTGAGGACTATACTCAACAAACAGGCCAAAGAAGGTTTAAATATCTCACAAATCAACATAAAACATTGATGACTGGGGCTGTAGTGACTGCAGAATAAATATCACCATAATACCACTGTGTAGCACTCTGGGAGGCTGAGGCAGGAGGATCACAAGTTTGAGATCAGCCTGGGCAACTCAGCGATTAAAGAGAGACCCCGTCTCAAAAAGACCCTGAGTTCAATTCCAGTATCTTAAAAGCAAAGCACAGTTTAAAAACCACCAAATAAAAGCTCCTAAGAAGCCAAAACAAACCGCACCCTGGGTTGGGTGCAATTTTATACAATGTCTAGTCTAATCCTCGTGTCCACCCTAACCGGGGGGTCTTATTTTCATTTTACGGAAGAGAAAAAGAATCTGAGGGGAAAATGAGGCGCTGACAAGGGCGGAACCGCGACAACAGGCGAATGTGGCCGGGGCTAGCGTGGGTACTGGAAACTGCCCGGCACTCACCCTCTGCGCTGTCGCGGATGCGGTGGAAGTCCTCGGAGCGGCCGTCACGGAATGCCCGGCAGAGGGAGAGGCAGAGGAAATCCAGCATCCACCCGGCAGCCACGGCCTCGGCCTTCGCCACCAGGTCCTTGTCCACCTCTTTCTCTTTCTCAGGGACCCAAAACTCCCCCTGGCAGTCCAGCAGTTTCTGGCACTCTATGTGCTCCTGGTTGTCTCTGTCCTCTATCAGCGCCGGCTCCCTGGCATCCTCATCTTCCCCATCCGCACTTCCCCGCGGGCTCTGGACGCCAGAGGAGGAATCATCCGCCATGTTGAGCCGCTCCCGCCTCCAGCCCCACCTCCACCCCCCTCTCCCCAACGTCTAGCGCTGCGCCTTGATTGGATCCCGGTGAAGGGCGCAGGGCGTGACCGCGCGGAGTCGCTCCGCTGGCGGAAAATCACCCAATCACATAGCCAAGATGAAAGAAGGGGTCGAGCCTGGTTTCTGATTGGCCGAAACCTGCTCGCTTCTCCGACCTCGAATTTCCCGCCAGTCTGGGGTGGGCGTGGGGCTACTTCGTCCTCTTTTTAAAATACAACCTTGATGGAAACAAGCTAAGTTAAAATGGAAACACATTTTTCAGCAGCTACTTCCAAAGGAGATAGGTCATTATTCTTGGTTACTATCATTCAAACTTAATGCTTTAGGTGCTAAACTAATTCAACAAATGCATTTTACTAGAGTATTATAGGCAGCTAAATTACTGTAGTTACAGAGGGATTAGAAATCAGCACAAACAAATAAAGGCATCAAAATTGTGGGTGGAGGAGCCCCTGAAGAAGGCCAGGTCTCAAGATAAAAGATGCAAAGGCAAGGCCTAAGAGACCTAAGAGATAAACAACAATTTGAGATTATACCGTAAATATTGCCACCTGGTCCAGGAAATCCAGCTAGCAATCAGACGCCCAGGTGGGTGACCAGAGCATCTGGATTTAGCCGTTCCCCAAAATGCCATTGTTCCTTCCATGTACCTTTGCTATTTGACTTGTTTTCATATAGGTTGATTGTAGTTTGATCCACATTGTGTCCATGTTGTGACTTTGCTATATAAATTACCCAACATAGGGCCTCAGTGGCCACCCTATCGGGAACCCTCCAGGAAATCCAGGAGCTATTCTTCACTTTATTTCCAATAAAACTCTCCAAATTTCTTCCATTGTTTCGAGACTTCATTCTTAAAGTTGAGAAGCCGCGAACTCAGTACATTCGGCGTCTAACATGTCGGGAGTTATTTTTTTCCTATATCAACAGGATCACAAACCAAAACTGTTCTAAAGAAGTGACAACCTTGCCTTTGAACTCTAATACACATCATAATCAGCCCTGGCCACATTGAAACAATGGCTCCACTTCTGGAGCTTCTGGGTTCCACTCCAGAAGTTTCAGTTCTATAGTTCTGGCTAGGGGTCCTGGAACATGCAAGTCTAATTAATTAATAAGTTCTCTGGTAATGCTGAGGCTGCTTATGTGAAGATTACATTTTGTGACCTACTGCCTTAGGAATAGTAGATTACTATGGAAGTGTATTTTAATTGGGCTCTGAGACTATAGAATACATAAATGAATGCTTATTGTTATCATTTTGCAGCAAACCTAGGGCCTATGTATATGGTAGGCAAGTGCTCTAGCAATGAACTAAGCCTCAAGTCCCTGAATGCTTACTTTAAATTTTGCATCTTACCAGACAAGAGGAGATTCTGGGTAGGTGGGTGTGGCCTGGGTAGGGGGGGTGGACTGGTTATTTTCTGTTTCTTGATGTGGTTGATAGTTATGCTCAGTTTGCTCACTTTATGAAAATTATTTGAACATCATTTATGCCCTTTTTAGTATGTATTATTGAATAAAAAGTTAACTTTAAAATCCTTTTGTTTATAACATATATATATTAAAATTTTTTTGTATTTTAATTTTACATATATATTACTATCTTTTGGCAGTAGTATTTCATGTCTTTTTTTCTCTTTGGGGACTCTAGGGGTTGAAACTAGGGCCTCACATTTCTACACAGGGGCCCTACTACTGAACTGAGTCCTCAGCTCTTTTATTTTCAGATAGGGTCTTAATTTGCTCAGGTTGGCCTTGAACTTTGGATCCTCCTGCCACAGATTTCCAAATGTGGAAGCTAAACGGCAGAAAATGAGTTAATCTACAGTTATAGTAGTTACAGTAAACCTAGCCTCTTACTCCATCAGGCTCCTCTAAACTGGCACATACTAAGTGGCCATAATATTTTATATAGTGTAAACTATATGTAAAAGTAAATCATAAGCACACCTTTGATGTGGAACACACATATTTCTTCTCAATACCATGTGACCTTTTTCTTGGAGTTGATACATACAGGATCTTGATACTTAAAGCCTTCTGTGAGGGCCATAGTAGTGGACCATGTCACACTGGCTCCTTTAATTATTTTTGGCATGTTACATCTACTGCTGTGAGATAACTAGAATGTAAGCTGACCTAAAAAAAAGCCTTCCTGAGACACTTACTTTCATCATTCTATATACCTCTCATATTGTAAACTCTTAGAAAAACCCAGCCTTTCTTCCTGATAGATTCATCCTAATAACTCAGCCACTATGCTCTTGCAGTTATCAATAAACTCTTTATTTTTCTATATTCCTTGACTGTTGGTAAATTACTTTATCACTCATGAATCCAGCATTTCACATGCTGTGCCTAAATTCATATGCTGAGACTTTAACTCAAAGAGATGATGTTAAGGAATAAGACTTTTACTTTCTTAAAAATGTACCTGCTGAGCTCAATGGTATATGTATTTTTTTGAAATACTATGTCAATGTAGTTACGGAAGATAACAGGTTAAAATAGGTCATGAAGATGAGGCCCTCACAATGAAATTAATGTCTTTACAAGAAGAGGAAGATTGCAAGTTCAAACCAGACTGTCAAAATAAAAAAAAAGAAATAAATAAAGGGCTGGGAATGTAGATCAGTATGAAGGTCCTAGTTCAATCCCTAATACTGATTTTTAAAAATTTAATGATTTATTTTAAAAATTAATTTTACTGGTACATTTTAGGTATACAATACAGTGGCATTCATCATTGGAAATTTACACCTTCCCATAATCTGTCTTGGATCTTATTTTTTCCCCATTCCCCTGCCCTCCCTTCAACCCCTTCACCTCTATTTGCAAAGACTTTGTTTCCATTTTTCCATTTTCTCATATTAATTCTATTCCCTTCTTTCCCCTACCCCACTCATTTCCCCTTCCCCTTTGCCCATTTTCTTCCTATTTCACATTATCTATTATACCTTTTAGTCCTTATTTATACTTTCAGTTTCTCACACTAGAGAAACTATTCAGCATTTACACATGTGTCCTATTTATTTCACTGAAGAGTATTGCCTCAATGTGCATCCATTTATCTATAAATGTCTAATTTCTCATTCTTTATGGCTGAGTAGTACTCCATTTTATATTTTAAAATCCCCACATTTTCTTTATCCAGTCTTTTGTTGATGGGCAATTGGGCTGCTTGCAAGTTTTAGCTATACCAAATTGTGCTGCTTTGAATATGGGTGCACTATATCACAGTGGGTATGATTCTTTTTATTCATTAGGGAAGATACCCAGCAGGGGAATAGCTGGGTCAAATGGGACTTCCAATCCTAGTTATTTGATTGCACCAGTCTACACTCCCACCAACAGTGGAGCAGTGCTTCTCTTTCCCCCAACCCTGCCAGCATTTGTTATTGGCTGATTTGATGATAGCAGCCATTTTTTCTGGGTTGAGGTGAATCTGAGTGTTGTTTTCATTTGCATCTCTCAAAGGACCAGTGATGTTGAATATTTTTTCATATGTTATTTCCTATTTCTACTTCTGTGTCTGAGAAATATCTGTTTATATCAGATGCCCATTCATGGATTGGGTCTTTACATTTGGGAGGTCTGATTTAAGTTCTTTATATATTCCAGATAGATCCATATCTTTGTCTGAGGAACAGTTGGTGAAAGTTTTTTCCCACATTTTGGGTTGTCTCTTTACTGTGTTGGTGGTTTCTCTTGCTGTGCAGAGGCTTTGAAATAAGATGAGATCCCACTTGTTAATTGTTTGTGCTAGTTCACATGAGGTTTTGTTCATAAAATCTTTTCTTACACCAATAATATTCAAGAGGTCTATTCATCTTCTCTTCCATCTGGTTTAGTGTTTCTGATTTAATATTTAGATTTTTTTAATCCATTTCAATTTTAGTGTAGTGCATGGTGAGGGATATAGGTCTAGTTTTAATCTTTGGCAATTTGAAACCCAGTTTTTCCAGCACCATTTACTAAAGAGGCTATCTTTCCTCCTGTGAGGGTGTCTGGCTCCTTTGTCAAAGATGAGATGGCTGAGTGTGTCTGAAGTTGTTTTGCATGTCCCAATCTGTTACACTGGTCTTTAGGTCTGTTTCTTTGCCAGTACCATGCTGTTTTTATCACAGCAGCTTTGCAGTGTAATTTCAAGTTGGGAATTGTAATACTCTGTACCTTGTCTTTATTGGCTAGAATTGCTTTTGCTATTCTAGGTCTCTTCTTGTTCCTAATGAATTTTTGGATTGTTTTCTCAAGGTCTGTGAAATATGCTGCTGGGATTTCAATTGGAGTTGCATTGAATCTGTATTGCAATTTTGGAAGCATGGCCATTTTCACTGTTGATTCTTCCTACGCAGGAGTAAGGGATGTCTTTCCATTTTCTGATATCATCTTCAATCTTTTTTTTTCAGAGTGCTGTAGTTTTCAGAGTAGAGCTATTTAATTTTTTGTTAGGTTGATTCCTAGGTATTTCAGTTTTTTGATACTATTGTGAAAGGAATTGTTTGCCCAATTTCTCTCTCAGTGAGTCTGTTGTTCATTTACAGGAAAGCTATTGATTTTTTGTGTGTTGACCTTGTATCCAATTACTTTGCTGAATTGCTTATTAAGTCTAGAAGACTTTTGGTAGAGTTCTTGGATTCTTTTATATAGAGTGTCATGTCATCTGCAAATGATGGCAATTTGACTTCTTCCTTTCCTATCTTCATTTCTTTCTCTTGTCTAATTACTGTGGCCAGTGTTTCCAAAACTATAATGAACAGGAGTGGTGATAGTGGACATCCTTGTCTTGTTCTTGATTTTAGTGTGAAGGTTTTCAGTTTTTGACCATTTAGTGTGATATTGGCTGTAGATTTTTCATAGATGGCTTTTATCAGATTGAGGTAGAGACTGTCTATTCCAATTTTTTGTAGGGTTTTTTTTATCGTATATGCCTGTTGGATTTTCTCAAAAGCTTTTTATGCATCTTTTGAGATCATCATATAGTTTTTGTCCTTGGCTCTATTAATATAGTGTATTACATTTATTGATTTATATTTGTTGAATCAACCCCGCATCTTCTTGATGATCTTCTGCATTCTATTTGCCAATATCTTATTAAGGATTTTTTCATCTTTGTTCATTAGTGAGATTGACCTCTAGTTCTCTTTTTCAGTTAGGTCTTTCTCTGCTTTGGGGATCAAGGTGATGCTTGATAACAGGAATGAATTTGGAAGTATTGCTTCCCTTTTAATTTCAATGAAGAGTTTAACCAGTAGCGGCAGTAGTTCCTCTCTAAATGTCTTGTAGAATTCAGCAGTGAAGCCAGCAGGACCCGGGCTTTTCTTAGTTGGTAGGTTTTAAATTACATTGATTAATATTGGGTGGTTTAGAATTTTTAGGTCTTCTTTGTTCAACTTTGGTAATTCATACATATCTAGGAATCTGTTCATTTCTTCTGTATTTTCCATCTTATTGGCATATAGATTCTCAAAGTAGGCATTGATGATCCTCTAAATTTCTGCTGGGTCCATCGTAATTTCACCCTTTTCATTCCTAATTGCCTGGATTTTGGCCTTTTCTTTCTTTTTTTGATAAGGTTTGCTAAGGATTTGTCAATTTTGTTTATTCTTTTAAGAACCAACTCTTTGCTTCCTTGATTTTTTTGTATCATTCTTTTAGTCTCCATTGCATAGATTTCTGCTCTGATCTTCATAATTTCCTCCCTATATGAGCTTTGGGTTTGTCCTGATTTTTTTCTAGAAGGGTCAGCATCAGGTTGTTTATTTGAGCTCGCTCTGTTTCCCTAATATGAGTATTCATTACTATGAATTTCCCTCGTAAAACTGCTTTAATTGTGTCCCATAGATTCTGACATGTTGTATTGTCTTAATTGTGGGAACCGTCTGATTTCTTTTTTAATTTCCTCTGTGACTGATTGGTTATTCAGAAGTGTGTTGTTCAATTTCCATGTGTTTATGAAATTCTTGTGGTTTCTTTTGCTATTGATCTTCCATTTCATCACACTGTGGTCTGGTAATATACAAGGGATAACTTCAATTCCTTTGCACTTACTTAGACATCATCTATGGGCAAGTATGTGTTCTATTTTGGAGAACAACCCATGTGCAGCTGAAAAGAATGTGTATTCTGATTTTGTGGGGTGAAGCACTCTGTAAACATTTGTTAAGGGACCAAAAATATACACTGGAAAAAGACAGTCTCTTCAACAAATGGTGTTCGGAAAACTGGCAGAAGATTGAATCTAGACCTGTGTCTCTCACCATGCTTTAAAATAAAATAAAAATGGATCAAAGACCTAGACATTAAAACAGAAACAATAATTCTTCTGGGAGATAAAGTACGTACAACTCTTGAAGATGTAGACATAAGTAAGGACTTTCTGAACAGAACTGCAATTATACAAGAAATAACACCGAGAATCAACAAATGGAATTATGTAAAATTAAAAAGTCACTGCACAGCAAAGGAAACAACCAACAGAATGAAGAAAAAACCACAGAATGAGAAAAAAAAATGCTTGCCAGCTATTCCTCAGACAAAGGACTAATTTTAGGAATTTGTAAAAACAAAAACAATTAGACCCATCAAAAGACTCAATCCAAACATGAGCAATTGAAATGTGTAAGGACTTCTCAGAAGAAGAGGTACAAATGGCCAATAAATACATATACAAATGTTCAATAGTATTGGTCATGAAAGAAATGCAAACTAAAATAACAGATTCCCTCTTACTCCAGAAAGAATGACTATTATCAAGACATCTAATAATAGCAAATGCTGGCAAGGCTTTGGGGAAAAAGGAACTCTTCTGCTTTGTTGGTGGGAATGTAAATTAGTACAACCCCTGTAGAAATTAGTATGAAGATTCTTCAAAAAGCTAAAAATAGAAATTCTGTTCAACTGAGCTACTCTCCTTAGGGATATTGCCCCTAAAGCATTAATGATATTACATTAGAGTGATATATGCATATACACATGTACATAGTGGCACAACTCATAATAGCTACATCTTGGAAATGGTATATATACCCAACAGATAAAGAAAATAGATAAATAAATGTCACATTTATATACAATGTAATACTATTCAGCCATAAAGATAGATAAATTTGACTCACTTGTAAGAAATTGATGCTCCTTGAGACAATAGTGCTAAGTGAAATAAATCAGGCACACAAACTTAAATATTGCATTGTTTTTCTTATATGAAAGCATAATAAGAAATAAGGAAGTAGTTTTTCTGCAGGTGAAAAAGGTATCTAGAGACCAAGGAAGGTGGGAGAGAGGGAACAAGGGCAAGAAAAGAATTAAGTTGGTATATGTATGTGTACCAAAAGTGCCAAACATGACAGCAAGAAGAGGAGGAGGAGAAGGAAGAGGAGAAAGAGGAGGAAGATGAGGAGGAAAAGAGGATTTAGAATGTAGCTCAGTGTAGAGGCTCTAGTTTCAATCCCCAATACTCAAAAGTGAAAAATAAAAGTATAGCACATGCAATTATGTATAGTACATAAGACTTGATGGTAATAAGCAACTATGTTACTTGTGTATGTATTTACTATGACATACTTTTTATCAAAAGTTACTGTAAAACAATATTCAGTGTTACACAGGCAATAGCCTCATAACACCTCATTTTTACCTTGTTGAGTAATTGACCCATTTTAACTAGATGTGTAAGTACACACTATGGTATTCACATACTAATGAAATGGTCTAGTGTTGTATTTCTTATATCCCTGTCATTAAGCAATGAATGACAGTAGCTGCATTTCCTAATAGGACCAGCCAACATCACCATAGTTCCTTTATTCTGTCAAGAATCACATCAAGCACTGATCCTATAAGGCATGAAATAACAACAATAAAATCTTCAGGTTCATTTCCTGGAAAAATCAAATTAGTGCTTGCTTCTGTTTATGTGGTATCTGGTCATGATGTACGATTGTTTTAGTGATTTGCTGCATTCTACTTACCTGGCTTGAGGAGTTTTGAATCTATGCTCATTAACAAAATTGGCCTGCAGGTTGATCCCCCCCCCACTTTCTTTCTTTCTTTGTTGATTCCTTGTTTGGTTTTGATATCAGGGAAAAACTTGCTTCTAGTACAAGTTTGGCAGTACTCATTCTTTTTCAATTTCATTGAAGAGTTTGAGAATTGCTGGCATTATTCTTCCCTCAAGAATTTGTGGAATTCAGCACTGAATACATAGGGCCCTGGGATTTCCTTTGTTGTTATAGTTTTTTTTTATTAGTGCCTAATTTCATTGCTTGCTATCAGACTGTTCAGTATTTTTATATTTCCTTTGGTAATTCATATGTGTCTAGAAATCTATCCATTTCTTCTAAATTCTCCAAATTTATTGGAGTACAGGATTTCAAAGGAGTTACTTATAATAGTGATCTAATAATGATCTAATAATATGGGTGGGATGATTTCAATTCTTTTCTTTTTTTTTTTTTTTGGTTTTTTGAGACAAGGTCTCACTATGTAGTCGAGACTGACCTGGAACTCACTATGTAGCCCAGGCTGGTCTCGAACTCACAGTGATCTTCCTGCCTCATTCTCTTGAGTGCTGGGATTACGGGAGTGTGCTGACATACCTGGCCTCTTTTGTATTTATTGAAGCACGCTTCATGTGTCTATTTATGTGGTTTATTTTGGAGAAAGTTTCATGCGCTGCTGAAAAGAATATATATATTCTGTTTTTAATTGGGTCAAACATTCTAAAGATGTCCATTAAGTCTATTTGTTTGAAGGTATGGTTCAACTCATATTTCTTTGTTCATTTTTTTGTCTAGTGGATCAATGTGTTTGAAAATGTGTGTTGAGGTCCCTCATTATGATTGTGTTCATGTTTATTTGATCTTTTATATACAGTATATTTGTTATGGAGAAGACTATGCAGGTAGTTGGTGCATATATATTTATAATTGTTGTCTCTTCCTGTTGAATTGTTCCTTTTACCAGTATATAACTACCTTCTGTGTCTCTTCTAGTTAGTTTTGGCTTAAAGCCCACTTTGTCTTATAATAAGATAGCCACTCCTGCTTGCTTTGGGGCTCTTGTGTGAAATATTGTTTTCCACTCTTTGATTTTTAGTCTGTGAGCTTCTTTCTACAGATTAAATGTGTTTCTTGTATGCAGCATATTGTTGGGTTTTGGTTTTTGAACCAGTCTGCCAATATGTGTCTCTTGATCAGGAGTTGAGACCATTTATGTTGATTGTTGCTACTGAGAAGTATTGACTTATTCCTGTCATTATACTACTTTTCTGTTGATTACTTTATTTTTACCTTTTACTTAACTGCTCACCCTGCTTGATGTATTCATTCCATTAGGCCCTTTGGTGTTGCTGACTTTGTTGTCTCTGCACAGGATATCCTTGAGTATTTATTTATTGTAGTGCTGGTTTGGAAGTCATGAAATTCTTAAGGTGCTCTTTATTGTGGAAAGTCCTAATTTCTCCATCAAACTTTAACGATAATTTTGCAGGTTGTATTAATCTGTATTGAAAGTTGTTTTCCTTTAGTGAGTGAAGAACTTCCTTCCAGGTTTCTCCTGTTGAGAAATTTGCAGTAATTTTAATTCACCTACCCTTGTAGGTGATTTATTTACTTTTTTTCTAACAGCTTTTAAAATTCTGTTCTCATGTTGGATTTTTGGAATTTTAACTATGATGTGTTAGGGAGAAGTTATTTTCCGATTTTGGCTATTTGGGGTTCTATATTTCTTTATCCATTGGTTGAATTCTCTCCTCACACTTGGAATTTTTTCTGCTATGATTTCTGTAAACATTTTTAAAAAATGTGTGCTATCTTATATTTTTTCTAATTCCTATTGTTCTTATTATTCAATCTTTTGCATTATCCATGAGCAGTTCCTATAATCTTATGTTTTTAAGGTATCTCTGAGTACATGGTCAACTGCATCAGGCCTGACTTCTAGTTTTGATAGTCTCTCCTCACATTGCTTACTTCTGTTGCCTATACTTTCAAGACAATTTTTTTGTCTTCTGAATTTCTGTTTGGTAGCTTTTTATAGATATTTTTTGCTAAATAGTTCATATTTTTTGCTATCATCTTGGTTAGATCAACAAGCTTTGTGTTTTTGTCTTCTTTAAGCTTGCTGATCATTTTATTAATTAAGCCCATTATCTGTGTAGTTACATCATTTTGATCTTGCTGAACACCTTATTGATTTGCTTGTTTCTTCTTTTATTACTTCATATATGTCAGCTGTTTGCTTCTTTATTTCCTCCCAGTTAATGCTTATTGGGTCAGCCTTGGGGAAGCTGGAGCTTTTGGAAATATTTTGTTGTCTTATATTCTCATTTTTGTTGTTGTTGTGATTGTTTATGTGTGCATACGTGTGCTCAAGGTTGGGGCCGATTAGAGTGGAGAGACTCTGTTGCTATAATGGAGATAGCTTTGGTAAGTGTATGCTTCCCAGTGATGTAATCTTGTCTTTGGTTGCTTCTTAGTAGTCATCTTACCTCTTCAATTTACTCAATTCAGTGGAGTTATACACAGTTGCTGTGTTGTAAGGAGAGAATCTCTACTTGTCCTATGAACAATAGATCCAACCACACATCACTTGTGTACATTAAAACTTGATTAACAATGTCACCCTTTTATCAATGACTTATAAATACTGTAATATACTGCTACTAACAGGTACAGTAGGATGTAGTGAGAGAATGAAGAAGGAAGCAAGAATGGAAGGGAGTAGATTAGAGAGAAGAGAAGGAGTAAAGAAAAATGACAGTTGAAGTAGAGAGCAGAGGTTGATCTTTGCTGATAACTCTAGCCATAACCAATGATCCAGACTGGGCTCAGACTTGCAATTCTTTGGTCTAGGATTACCAGAGTACTAAGATTACAGCTGTGCACCACCATGCCCAGTTTATACTTTTACATGACTCGAAGTTTATTTACATCAGTATCACCATGACCTCTTGAGTAATGCCTTGCTGTGAGACATTGCCATGGTTAAGATGACATAGGAAATAGCCACTGATTGATTGATTGATTGATTGATTGATTGATTCATTCATTCATTCATTTATTCATTCTAGGGATTGAACCCAGGGCCTTCACACTGAGCTACTTCTCCAGTCCTTTTTATTTTTTTATTTTGAGTCTCTAAATCACTAAGTGTTCAGGTTGGGCTCAAACTTCTTTGGGTCTCCCAGAGTGTTGGAATTACAGGTGAGGGCTGCCACACCTCCCTTCACACATGTGGGCCATTGCTCACTGTAATTCAGAGTCAGAATCCAGCACTCACTCTCTATGACTGCTTTATATTATTGCTTTATTTAAGAAAAATACCTTCGGGTGTATGCCTTTAGCAAGTCATTGACTATCCCATATTTTTAATAAAAATGCATCTGCAAAAAGTAAAAACGATAACACTGTGTGGAAGTAAAAGGATATGACTGCAAACAGCTGGGACACAGGAGGAGAATCCTGTTTATACCATTTTATTCCTGAAAATTAACTAAGATTGAATTAAAAAAAAATCCTGAACCAGGTGTGGTGGTGCATACCAATAACCCCAACACTCCAGAAGACTGAGACAGGAGGAAGTTCAAGCCAAACTTGCACAACTGAGCAAGACCATCTCAAAATAAGTAGTAAAAATAGGGCTGTGGATGTAGGTCAGTAGAAATGCCCTGGGTTTAATCCCTGTTTCTGAAAAAAAAAATGTTGGTGATGTTTTTTTACCCTCAAATAGAAAAATAAGGGGAACTGTGGTGACCACAACTGCCCTAAAAAATGAAGCAATGATTAGTTTCTATATAATAAAAGAGCACAAGAGCCACATGCACAAGTTTTAATTTTCTACGAGCCACCCTAAAAAAGTAAAAGGAGGGCTGGGGATTTAGCTCAGTGGTTCTACCACTTGCCTCACAAGCACAAGGACCCGAGTTCAATCAATCCCTGGTAACTCTCCCCCCCAAAATAAGTAAAAGGAATAAATCAAATTAAATTTAGCTTCATAGTTATGCTCAAAATATTATCATTTCAATATATAATTGATATAAAAATTATTGAGATATTTTATTATTTTATTTATTTGGGGGGTTGAGGGCCAAACCCAGGATCTCACATGTGCTAGGCAACTCCTTTAGCATGGAGCCACAATCCCAGCCTGAGATATTTTACATTAAAAAAAAGTCAGCATGGAATGGTGACCCATACATATAATCCCTCTACTGGGGAGGCTGAGGCAGGAAGACTGCAAGTTCAAGGATAATCTGGTTAATTTAGCAAGACTTTGTCTCAAAATAAAAGATAAAAAGGCTAGGAGTACAGTTCAGTATTAGAGTATTCTTGGGTTCAATCTCCAGTCCCACAAAAACAAACGAAACAACTAAATAGTACTTTAAATTTTGTTGTGTTTGTCCACAACAAGAAACAAATCCTTCCAATTCTACTTCTGTCCCTTTATATTTAGGACATCAGACAAGATCCTGGAAGCCAGATAACGATGATGATAATCATAATGATCCTACAGAACACTAAGTGTGTTTGGGTCACTACAAGAAAATACTTCAGATTATAAATGTCAATAGTAGAGATTTATTGCTCACAGTTCTGGAGTCTGAGAAGTTTATAATCAAGGGATCACCAGAATAGGTGCGTGGTAAGGTCTCTTTTTCAGATAGTGCTTTGTTACTATGTCCTTATGTGGCTCATAGCCAAAGCTGCTTCTACCACCTGTTTTTATAAGGGTACTAGTCCCATTCGTGAGGTAAACCCCTCATGATTTAACTTCGGGAAAGAAACAGTCCTCAGGAATTTTTCTAAGTGCATTTTTTTTGTGTTAACTTATTTAATCTTTGCAGCCAGTTTAATAAATAAATACTAATACTATTTTTTTCTGTACTGGGAAATAAACCCAGGGGCACTCTACCACTGAACTATGCTATATTGCCCAGGTGGGACTTGAATTTGTGATTCTCCTGCCTCAGCCTTCCTCAGTGCTACGATGACAGGCATACCATGCCTGGCTAGCCTATGGCTTTATAGGGGAGGAAGCTGCCAAAAGAGAATGTTGTTAATTCACCTGAGACTGGTGAGTTAGATAGTTTGTAAGTTAGCGACCCCCTGAAACCAGGTGCTCTGACTTCACACTATTCTTTCTTCTCTATAAAAGTCTCAGGGAGCAGACACAAGGCAGGGTTCATTTTCCTTGTCTCTGTTCTTCCGTTCTCAGAATCCACCTCCTCTTGCTTTCTGCTAAAGTATTAAAGCCCGAAGCTCCTGTATGTATCAGATAAGTGCGTGGGTGTAGGGAATAGGGTTGCCAGAGCCTCCCATTTAATGACTTACGGTGTCATGGAAATGAAATGATTCTTCCTCACAGTAAGATTATTTCAGATAGGAAAGAATAATATTTTGTCATGTTTAAGAACAGGTTAATTGACCTGAAGAAATTATTATTTTTAAAATTTATCTTGTCATAGTTGCTGGAGCCATTTTAGTTTTCTCCTGCCAAGAGACTGGATTCTCAAGTTCTGGTCAATTAAGTCTTTAAGAGGCCACTGTCAGCACCCTTTGGGTCTGGCTAGGAGTTTCAGAAACTGCACGGGGGAGCTCTGTTGAGTTCAGGTACAACTTCATCAGCAGGTGAAGGACATGGAGGGTGCCCCTGTGGCCTCTGGAACTCTTGACAAGACCTCGTCTGCACATCACAGATCAGACAGGCGAGTCTGACTGCATTAGCCTACAGCCTCTGAGCTGCCTGGCCTCAGGCAATCGAGGCAGGCTTTCTGTGTCTTGGTTTCTTTCCTTCTTTCTAAATGGAAGTTATCATGGAAATCATCTAACAGGGTTGCTATGAGGATCACATTACTTAAAAGCAAGAAAGCACTCGGTGCAGTTTCTGGCATACATGCTCAGTAATGTCAGCCACTCCTGATTTTCCCTTTTCTTTTGGTTTCCAAACATTTTTGTTCAGAAGCTCTTTGATAACTTTATCATACTTAACTTTCTTTGAAGGGTCATGTTTTACTCACTAGTTTAAATCTCAGGGTTTTGTTTTTTTCTCCCCAGGGAAAGGAGGCACGATTTCAATAACAGGCCAATTCAACAATCAGGAAGCATAAATTTCATAATTTTTATGTTTTTACTCCATTAATTTATAATTAAAAAACCTGTCGTATCGGTGTACTTCTGTAATCCCAAACACTTGGGAGGCTGAGGCAGGAGGATTGTGAGTTTGAGGCCAGCCCGAGCTACACAGTGAGTTAGAGGCCAGCCTAGACTATAAGTAAGATCCTGTCCCCAAACCAAACCAAACCAAACCAAACCAAACCTCTATCATGTCGCACATACACATTATTCTGGCCAAATAATATTTAGCTAGCAATTTCTTTCTATTTTAAGTAGTTTCAGACAGACTCAATGTTTGTCAGCCCTAGTGGTACATTTATTTGGCCAGTAGAGGTCACCATACAATGAAATATTTGATGAAACAACAAACTACTACACAATTTAATGCCTTTTATGAAAAGATTTTTTTTTCAATTTTTTTTCTTTAATCTGTGAAATTTTTTCTTACAAGCTCAGGCCGGAGCTTTAGCTCAGTGGGTCCACTGCTTGCCTTGCAAGTGCAAGGACCTGATTTCAATCCCCAGTACCAACCAACCAACCAACCAACCAACAAACTTTCTTGCACGCTCACTTATAAACCCAGTATAGAAAATTGCTAAACACAGGTGCATAAGGACTACAGTTCCCAGAAGTTGGTTAGAAAACTAATGCAATGCACAAATACAAATAATTTTCATAAATGTGTCTCACCATGTTTGTTCTTCTGGCCTTAACAACTTCTTATAATTTCCAAATCTAAGTTTCCTCTCTCTGCTCCCCACGAAGCACCAACATGGTAGTTCTAGGACTGAGACCATGAGAGTTAGGAAGCTGAGGTGTATGGCACCACTTAACTAAAGTGCCTCAGAAAGGTAAAAGAGGCCCGAATGTCTAGAATGCAGCACTAGAAACATCTTGGAAAGCTCACTCTGCATGAGGGCTACTTTTTTTTTTTCCTTCCTACAAATCTCTATTGAACTACCGATAATTTGCCTTTCTCTTTGGATCATTTTACATGCTTTTGGTTACAAATAACAGAAATACTCCGTTTAGAATAACTTACATTACAAGCAGAATGTATTATTTCCTACAAAATCTCTGGGTGTGGGTCATTGCTAAAGTCAGTCAATCATTGGTTCAACTCCAACATCATTGACCCAGATTCTTTGAATCTCTTTACCCTGCTCTGTGCATCCTTTCTCTCTCTCTCTTCCTTTTGAACAGCTTCTCTCTAAGTTGCTGCAGACACTATTGACCGGAAGAAGAGTAACTTATATCTTGTAGAAGATAGTATTAGTGTTCTACCAAATCCTCTTGAATCCTTTCCTCCCGCTCCTTCCTTTATAAAAATTCTTTTTGGTGTGGTGCTAATTGAACTCAGGACCTCCTGGCACACTAAGCAGGTACTCTATCGCCCAGCTACAGGCCCAGCCTTCCCCCTTTAACCATCTGAGTGCTGGTACCTTTTGATTTTAACACCCAGTATCTATGCCTTTCTCAGGAGAACTGCCTTGGACAAGTACAATATCTTTGCCAGTGAGAGCAGAGAGGTGTACTCAGGGTGTTCTGCTCCTGGGAGGCCCTAGCCCACGCACTGGTGGTGCAGGAGTGTGAAGTCTAGCTCCCTTCCCCCATGAGGCCACTCAGTGGTAAGAATGACACTCCAGAATTCTGCGAGCTCGGGGGTAGGCACCCTTGCTTGTCTGCCCCCACTGCTTGCTTCCACCAACTCTTTGGCTCACTTCCATTTGTACATGAATTCCCAGGTCAGTGCTAAATTGTACCAAAGTCTTTTTACATTTGCAGCACTGAGGAAGAACCCAGAAACTCTAGGTAAGCACTCTACCACTGAGTATACATATATGTATCTTTAATTCCAACAGAAAGTCACAGCAGCACTCCAGCAAACTATCCTACCTCCCCCTGACCAGGAAGGTCACATGCTTATTTATGCCTTTGTTGACTCTGCCTCAAGAGGAACGGAGTTACTCAGATTGACGCAGAGACCAATTTACTCTTGGAGCTGGAGAACAGTTCAGAGTCCAAGGAGCATATGGCTGTGGTGTGCGTGTGGGTGATGTTGGTATGGAGCATCAGGCTTTCTCCTATATGAAAATTGAGAAGGAAGAAGGCAACCAACAGTGCCTTTTCTTCAAGGTCTGATTCACATCCGGCAAAGCTTACCTTTTTCTATGTTTGAGGGAAACATATTCTCGCCTTAGAATGTACTAACTCTTCCTTCGTATTGATAAGAGTACTGGATTTACCATTAGAAATTGCTGGGAGATATTACTTTATTGTCTTTCAGCTTCCGGTAATACTATAGCAAGTTCTGGTACACCATTTTTAATCCTTTGCTTGAAGCTTTTTTCCCCCCACTGCTTGGAAGTTTTTCACAATTTTCTCTTTATCTGAAATGTCATGATATTGTTATTTGTTATGTTTTATTTTTCTTTATTGTGCTGGACCCTTGGCAATTATTTGGAATTTGGAAAGTGATATTCTTTAGTCCTATTTCATATATCTCATAAATTGTATCATTTCTGGCAATTTCATCTCCTTTTTTCCTTCTCTCAGCATCTCTTAATAGTTAGGAAAAGGCTCTCTGGCTAGTCACTTACGTTTTAAAAATCCCATAACAATAATTGTTTATCAACTTGTTTATACTTTCTCAGAAATAGTTCCAATTTATTCATTTTGAAAATTCTTTCTACTAACTTATTTTTTAATACTCAAGAACTCTTTCTCTATGAATACTCCTTTAAGTAGTTGCCCACTCTTCTTGTTTTACAGATATCCTGTCTTTTGTCTTTCTCATGGTATGTCTTATGGTCTTCACCCTGATTTCTCCTCTGACTTCTTTGGTTGGTTGTTTCGGTTTCTTTCTCTAGTAGTAAGCGCTTTCCTCAAATGTCTCATAACTCTTGTGCATGTTTAAAATGGAACACTAAAAAGCTACTAGGAAGCTATGTATTTTGCTGGTGAGTGCCCATTGTAGATCACACTGTAGAGTGTTTGTAGGAGAACTGAAATTTTCCCTGGGCCCCTAATTTATTCCACTTTTAAGTATTTATAGTATCTAAATCTATTGGTATCTATAGTATAGTATGCCAGTTCTTAGAACCTCTACTCTTGGGCTGGATAGTTTCTCCAGAAAGAATCCTCCAGTTTCAGCCGAAGTGCTTATGGTCTAGGAGCTGAACTCAGGGAAACAGTACAGGCCTTATAGTTAGAATATTGTCTTTTCATACAGTCCCTATTTTCAGTACCTTACGCAACCTTGGTGGGGCCCATGTGACTGACTGTGGGGCCGATGCTGGATTTGGTGCTATGGTTTGAATGTATCTCCAAATCCCTCATGTGCTGAAACTTAATCCTTACATTTATGTGTTAATGTTACTTAGAGCTGGGCCTCTGATGTTTAGGAATGAGAAATCGTCAGGTGAGGCCTGCTGGATGGCATTAGTGGCTTTAGAGAAAGAGGAAGTGAGATCCAAGCTCACAGGCCTGCTGTCTCGACGCGCGATAGGTACGCAGTCACACTGTGGTGCAGCAGGAAGGCCTTTGCCAGATGCTGACCCGATGCCAGTGCAGTGCTCTTTCACTTCGCTGCTTCAGAACCATTAGCAAAATGAACAAACAAAAAGCCCTCCTTTATAAATTATCCAGGCTCAGTATTTTGCTATAGCAACAGAAAGTGGACTAAGGTAGAAAGTCAGGGTCTCTGGGATTTATTTGTCTGCGTCTTTTGACCCTTATACTGCACTTTGGCCCACAGAGGAACCCAGTATATTAAAAAAATTTTTTTTTTTTTTTTAGGATTTCTAGAGTTCTCAAGAGTCTCCTCATGCCAGACAGACTCAAGTTTCAAATGTCTGTGTAATGCTGTGTTAATGACCACTAACAAATCTATTTTCAGAATTTTGTACTCTTCTGAGGTCAACCCATCTATCTGGTTTCCAAAAACTTCTGTCTTTTTAATCACCTTCATATTAGAGTACTTTCAGAAAGAAAATAAAAATATGTTCGACCACAATATTTAACCTGAATTGTTCCATTGAATTTTTGTTTTTTGACTTTTGTTTTGTTTGTTTTTTGGCTGGCTATGAACTCTTGGGCTCAACTAATTGTGCCTCAGCCTCTCTAGTAGTTATAGGCGTGCACCATTACACTTGGCTCTTGAGTAGGATTCCTGTTTTTGTCTTGTACTGTACCTGGCATAAGAAAAATTAAAACTGAGAGAGATTAAATATCTCACTAAAGCTACTGAGTTTCAAAGAAACTAGCATAACTTACACTCTTAAGTACCTGGATACAGGATAGAAGATGGTGTTACAAATATCTGCAGTTCAGGATAATGTAGAGATGTGAATCATATTTCATAGCTGTGAGCTGTGTAGCTTCTGGGAAGCCTTTTGGTCATGTTGTGAACTGCAGGACCTATTTTCTACTACTTTGCCTTCTCTCAACTTTACAGGAAATTGTTAAAGCAGGGATCGCTTGGAAATTACCCACTAGAATGCATACTGTTAAACCTTTTAAACAGATCAAGGTACATGTTGGTTTGCAGAAAGTGTGAACCATTTTTTTGTTAGTATAATGCTTATATTATTGGCTGATTGACTCTGTTTTGTCTTAATTGCTAATTGGTTTGTAGTTAGCAAGGAATTCTATAATTTTTGTTTTAAACTTCTATCTTCTTGGGATGTAAGAGGTCCTGGAATAGATCTGCAGCACCACAAAATCAACAACAACAACAACAACAACAACAACAACAACAACAACAACAACAACAACAACAACAACAACAACAACAACAACAACAACAACAACAACAACAACAACAACAACAACAGTAACAACATCTCCTGGTTTTCAGCTTTGTCTGTAATCTTAAATTAAATACGTAACAAATGTCAAAATTCCAAGTTATGTGCCACCAAAGAATAATCAATGTGAGATTCCAGCATAAGGGTCCAAATTGCTGTAGGTTTCCAAATTTTTTGAGGAAATTGCTAAGAACCTATTCTAATTATCTCACTCCTTTACAGTTATAGAAAGGTCTGAAGAGAATGGAAAAGAGAGGTTTTTATGCAAAATGCAAAATGTCTGTTCACAGAGCTGTGATATTATGAGACTGCCTTCTTCCTTGGGAGAAGTCTGCAAGAGTTATTTCTATTTTCTCCATATCACATCTCATGAAGCTTGCACAGAGACCCCATGGAGTTTGTTATACAAGGAAATTTAATTTGTGACCTAAGAGTCAGCAAGAAGCTAAGTCCTGCCCAGGCAATGTTGAAGGCAAGGGGAAGAGCTCTTGCTGTGTTGGGAAGGCGTGAGGTGGAGGTGGGGAGTGGAGTTGCTGCTAAAAAGCACTGCTGTGTTGGGAATTCATTGAGGAAGAGACCTATGTATGATTCTTCCCATTCACCAGTGTGGGCAGTGCCCAAAAGAGTCAATAGGGGGTGGTCTTAGATCCAAACACCAAGGCTGCTTTGAATGGTAGGAGTACTCCAACAGGAAGAAGAGATGAAAGGGGGTGCCCAGAAGCCTGCAAAAGCTGTGGTGAGATTCCATCATTGGGGGAAACATCTGTAATTTATCAAGGGACCACAGTACTATTAGAAGACATTTTGGTAAAAACCCAAGTAGTGTGTATTACAACACAATTCTGATACTAAGCATCACCTGGACTTAGTGTCAGAGACTACAAGTTAAGGGGATGGCCCTACCTGGCTGTTACAACCAAATAAATATCCAGATATTACCAGATGTCCCCAGGGGGCAGAGTAGAGGAGATTGTCCCCAGTTGAGGACCACTGACTTAAAGTAACCCTTTTCTAAGAGTTTTTATGAATCCAGTGATTACCTAATTTATTTGTTTTGTAAATCTGGCTAGTTATATATATGCTTTTTATTTATTTACTTTTTAAGATGGGGTCTTGCTATGTTGCCCAGACTGGTCTTAAACTCTTGGGCTCAAACAATTTTCCTGTCTCAGCTTTCCAAGTAGCTGGGACTACAGGTACACACTACCTGTGTGTACATATGCCTTGAAAAAATAGGATATATCTACAGTTCAACTTTTGTGATTGATCTTCTTAATTGAGTTTATAGTCCTCTTACAGAAATTTTGTCTCATATTGATCTAAAACACTGACAGAGTTTTGAATAGATTTTTGTTTGTTTGTTTGTTTTATAGTACAAGGGATTGGACCCAGGGCCATAACCCTGAGTTACATCCCCAGCCCTTTTTATGTGTTTTGTTTCAATTTTGAGACAGGCTCTTGCCAAGATGCCCAGGCAAGGCTTGAACTTGTGATTTTCCTGCCTTGGCCTCCCAGATTGCTGAGATTTCAGGTGTGGGGCCCAGCTTCTTTTTTTTTTTTTTAAAGAAATTTGCTACACTTAAAAGACCTTCACACAACAGGCTTTGATGGACTGCTTTCACTACTAAGATCTTTCCACATGTCTTGACAACAGCAGACAGAGAAGCTAATTGAGTTGAGCAAACCCACCACCATCTGCTAATCCAGAGGCTTGGAGCCAGAAAATTCCCTTTGATATTTCATAGAAAAAAAATACATTCTTTTGTGATAGTCTTGCTATATAGTTCAGGCTGGCCTTGAACTCACTGAGTTTTTTTTTGTTTGTTTGTTTTGGGGGATAGGAACTCACTATGTAGTTCAGGCCAGCCTTGAAGTCATTATATAGTCCAGGCTGGCCTTGAACTCGCAGCTATCCTTCTGCCTCAGCCTACAAAGTGCTGGAATTATAGGCATGCGTCACCATGCCCAACCTTGAACTCACAGTGTAGCCCAAGTTGTAGCTCAAACTTACAATGATCTTCCTATCTCAGTCTCCTGAGTGCTGGGATTATAGGAGTATACCACCACATCCAGCTAGAAGCAATATAAAGAGACACTTAAGTGATAGACAGAACTAGTTTTTGTGTTTAAGCATAGTCTACCTTTCCTACCCTATTCTTTGCTTTAGTTTTAGCCACTATTTTAGTTTATTATGCTAAAAAAAATCTTTAAAGGATCTGAGATGTTACACTGCTTATAGGTTAGCCTGTTACTGCTAAGAGATGTAGGCAGAAAGCATGATCTTGAATCAGAGACAAGGTTTTTTATTACAGCAGAGTAAGGATGAGCATAGTATTTAACTGTTCCTCCCTTCTCCTCAGACTCACTGGAGTGACACAGAGAGTCTACCTGTTATCCTAGTGTTTCCAAAGCAGCTATGCAAGCTCAGAGACTCAGCTTGAGGAACCTGTTGCTTTTATAGTGTGTGATACAAAAGCCCTCTCTTGTCTTGGGGGAGACTTTACCTCAAGGTTTTTCATAACAAACACCCTTGAGAAACAGCCCAGGCGAGGAGCTATTGGAGCCCTTACATTATCCCCCCCCATTTTATTTTATTGGTACATTTTAGATATACACAGCGATAACGTCCAACATAGGGAATTTGTACCTGAATATGATATAACTTGCTTCTTCCTTTTTTCCCATTCTCCCCTCCTCCCTTCAACCCCTCTTTCCCTCTTTATTTGCAAAAATTTTGTTTCTACTTTTTCCTTTTATTCTTTCTTTTTCTTTATTTTCTTTCTCCCTCCCTTCTCCCATGATCCCCATCTCATTTGGACATTTTCTTTCCATTTCCCAATATCTATTGTATATTTTAGTTCTTATTCACACTTGGTTTCTTATACCAGAGAAACTATGTGATATTTGAACATGTGTGTCTGATTTATTTCACTTAAGAATATGCTCTCTTACTCTGGTTTCTCCTCAGATTGAATAAATCTTTTGCCTTTTACTAAAAAAAAAAAAAAAAAAAAAAAAAAAAAAAAATGAGATCTAAAAAAAAACCCTTTTTTCTAAAAATG
>NW_022900917.1:38480174-38512952 GCF_012274545.1 Fukomys damarensis
AAAAAAAAAAAAAAAAAAAAAAGAATGTGATCTCAAAGTACATCCATTTATCTAGAAATGTCTCAAGCTCACCCTTCTCTATGACTGAGTAGCACTCCATTGTATAGAAATAAACACATCTTTATCCATTTATCAGTTCATGGGCATTTGGGCTGCTTCCAAGATTTAGTTATTACAAACTGCCACTATAAACATGGGTGTGCATATATAGTTGTGGTATGCTGTTGTTAATTCTTTTGCAAAGATACAAAGAAGGGGAATAGCTGGGTCAAATGGAACCTCTAGTTTTAGTTTTTTGAGGAATCTTCACACCAATTTCCATAGTAGTTGCACCAATCTACACTCACACTAACAGTGGAAAAGTGGAGCTCTTACATTCTTGACATAATCAGTGAGAACATATAATGATAATCAGAGCCAATAGAGATGGCCTTTCCCAACAACTACATGTGTATAAGGCCATATATGAATGTGCTTTGGACAAGCCAAACAAGTCATCTGAAATATAGAGATGAACTGATTAGAGGCATTTTGTCTGAAAGTGTGTGATTTCAGTTTTCAGTAGCTTGGCTAAGCCATACATACTAACTAGCACAATCAATATTTTTCACTCATGTTATTTCTTATAGTCAAACGAAAGGAGACCAAATCAGAAAGACAGTGAGCTGCAAAGTAAGCAGTGAGGCCAATTCCCATTATTATACATATCTCCATGTCTTTGCAAGAAGCTTGGGATGAGGACAGTGGAGCTCTGAGGCTTTCTAACTGCTTTCATTAAGCTGTGGCTGACCCAAATCAGCCCTATGTTCTCAGCATAATTTAGTTGGTTTACAGGCAGTCCCTCAATAGCTGCCTGCATGCTGGAGAGCTAGAGAATTCAGTAGCAGCTCAGGCCAAGAAACTGGAAACCTCAGAAAGAGAGGGACCAGGGACACAGCCACAGTCTGAAGCTGAAAGTCTGCAAGCTCCCTGAGGAGTTGCTGGTGTGAGCCTGTTTTGAAAGGCTGAGGAAGTACAGTCTAATGTCCACAGGCAGTGGCAGCAACAACACATAGGCCTGCTCAAGGAGAGTTGAGCTTGAAAGTGCCGGTGGGCTTCCTCCTTCTTCTGCTTTTATTTTATACAGGCTGAAAGCATAATGAACAGTGCTTCCCAGATTCAGGGCTTTACTCCTTAGTTTGATGATGCACAGTTCAGTTTTCTTTGATAACACCCTCACAGCCACACCCAGACATGCTGTAGTAACCTCCTAGAAGTCTCTCAATCCTTTCAAGTTGACAATGGCCACATATGCTATGCACATACAGTAGACCCTTGACTTATGAACTTGATTGGTTCCTGAAAGCTGGTTATAATTCAAGTGGGTTGTGAGTCAATACAGCTGAAATCTGGAAGTTTACCTATAGCTAACAAGAGGCAGATGAATCTTCCATTAACTTAGCCCAAGTTGTTTGTATCTTAGGCTGGTCATAACCTAAGGGCCAACTGTATTCCAAATCAGGACAACTGAGGCTTAGAACGTTAACCTGCCCAAAGCCACATGGCTAGTAAGCTGTGAAGCTAGGATTGGAGTCCATGTGCACTGATGTCAAACTCTTATTCTTTTCACTCTTATAATGACTTTTTGGAATGCAAGACAAATACAAATAAAATGTTCCAGCCACGAGGCTCTAAGTTTTGTACACTTAATATCTTTGGTGAGTGAAACTCGCAGGAAGGAAGCATTCACACTAATTGAATTTTCTAGCCCAGGGCTGCTCAGAATGTGGTTGGCAATTTGTGCCAGTCTGTGAACTACTGATTACTAGTCCACAAAATACAAAGCTGAGTTTAAGTATTTAGAAACTTTTATAACAACTAAATATTGCTGAGACATTCAAGCATATAATCGCTGGACTTGTCTTATTGAACAGAGGTCTAGGCAAGTTCAAGTATGATTGAACTCAATGTGATGAGTCTCATATGCACACATGGTGAGATCTGCAGATTTGTCACACACAGCAGAGACTGGAAATAAAAAAAGAACCTGATCCTTCACCACAGATTGTTTTAGCGCTGTTCTAAAATGACTTAGACAGAGCAATTAAGCCAATTCAAAAATTAATCTGTGCCACTGTTTCTGAAAGATTTAAAAAAGATTATTATACTCTCTGGTTGCAAGGAGCTGTGTTTCAGGTCTTTCTGAGGTCACTGTAGAGTTTAAGACTTCGTGGATGGTAATGTGTGGAGAAAGGTGTGGAGCTTTGTCTGTGGAAAGTGTAAGGGTGTGGATGGGCTGGATGAGGAGTGAGAAATATGCATTGAGGTAGCTGTGGAAGACCAGTCAGAAAACAGGAGAACATACACACAGACTAGTTTGGATCTACTTTGTTGTGTGGTGGTCTTGGGGATTGAACTCAGGCAAAGGCTTTGTTATTGAACTACATCCCCGGACCTTATAGTTTGGATCTAAAGTGTTCCCCCAAAGTACCATGTGGTAAGGACTCAGTCCCCAGCAGAGCACTACTGGGAGGTGGTAGAATGTATAAGCCATAGTGGCTAGTGGAGTGTCTTTAGGTTTTGGGGAGCTTGCCCTCAGAGGAGATAATGGGACTGCAGCTTCTTTCCCTTCCCTCCTCAGCTGTGAGGTAAGTGGTTTTGCTCTACCATGTACTCCTCACATGTTGTGCCGCTTCACCCCAGTCCTAAAAGCAACAACCGATAATGGACTGAAACCTCTACAGCTAACCTACAAATAACATTTTTGTCTCTGTAATTTGATTATTTTGTATTTGCTTTAGTGATAGAAAGCTGATGAACATATGTCTGTAGAAACAGGATAGGTGATCATATACCAAGGGGAAGAGATGTCAGGAAATTTATGGGACAACTGTACAGAGAGACAACTATTACAAGGCCTGGATTATGTGTATAAAAGTACCTGTGAAGTCAGGAACAGTACCCTGTGTAGCATGATCCAGGCTCTACCAGTAGGTAGAGGTATGTGAGAACAGTGCACTGAGCAGCCAGTGTGAGGAAATAAAATAATTCTTTGCAGGCAGGGACTGGGGCTATATTATCAGATTTATCAGTGATATTATTATCATATTTATCATATTTATCACTGATAAATTTTACCTAGAAAATTGTAATGATTAAAAATCTTCATTGAATTCTGCTGCCAAGGTAGAGACTAACTTTTTTTTTTTTTTGGTATAGGGGATCAAACTCCGGTCCTTGTGCTTGCAAGGCAGGTGGTGGAACCACTGAGCTAAATCCCAGGCCCATATCTTTTAAATAATCTGTCCACCACCTACTTACCTATCTACTGATCTGTCATCTATATATCAGTTTGTCTGCTCATCCACCTATCATCCATTTATCTATCTACTCATTCATTCATCCAATTTTACTCCACAAAGCTCAATAAAAATAAGGTGCTTAGGGTTGGGGATTTAGCTCAGTGGCACCATGCCTGCCTCACAAGCTCAAGATCTTGAGCTTGATCCACAGTACCAAAAATAAATAAAAAAATACATAATAAGATGCTTAATGCTTTTATGAGCACAAGGTGAAGAAGAGATGGTATTCTTTACTTTGACATTTTGAGTTTTAAGTATCGATCATGTGGAACTGTTAACAAAAAGTATCGATTATTTTCTTAGCTACTTTCTCACTGCTGAGACAAAATACCTGACACCCAAAGTTAAAGGAGGAAGCGTTTATCTCAGCTCACAGTTTGTAGAGATTTCAGTCTGTAGCTGGCTGGCTCAAAGGCAGGGTGGCATGGCAGAGACGCCTGGCAGAGGAGAAACAGCCCATGAAAGACCAGGCAGGCAGCAGAAAGTAGTGAGCCTGCAGTTCCCTTTTATCCCATCCAGGCTACAAACCTCTTGCTTGGTGCCACCTATACCCAGGGTGGGCCTTCCCATTATTCATACTCAAAACTATGCCAATTCCAATCTGTAGACTAATTTAGTACCACATATCCTAATCCCAGTATCACACACCCTACATCCAGCCAGCTCCCAAAAGCGTCATCTATGAGTACATGAGGTTTTGGGGGGACATTTAGATACAAGCCATAAAATCATCTATATCTTTATCTATATCTATATCTATATCGTCTGTCTATCTCAAAACAGCACTACAAGGGTGAGGATCTTAACTGAATTATTCAGATAAATTCTAATATAACTAATGTTATAAAACATTTCAGTTGCCATTATGTTTTTTTAGTATGTCAATGGCATAATATAATTTTTGGAATGTAATATAGAAGTTTTGAATAGGAAGAAAAGCCATTATCTAAATTTATTTCACTACTTTGCCCCAGTACAATTTTGTACTTGAAATTTTTTCCTATAAAATATAGCTGTATAATACACACATATTGGTTCTTTAAATATAGTAGTTTTATGCTGCTAAATGCATATGAACCTTATATTTATTTCAGAAATATTATGAAAAGATCAATAAATATGTTCTTTCCTGTTCTTGCTATACAATTTTAGAATTCCAGTTTATTTTTATTGTGTTATTTTTGCTAATATAAGAACTGTAGATGTTCTTTATGTCAGAGTGACAGGTGTTTCTGCAGGTGGCTAGTAACACACTGTGACTAAAGGTCTCTGGGAAGGGTACGTTGCTGCTCAAAGATCTAAAGCCTATTGTCTTTACTAGGTAACAAGCTACTTGAAAATAAAATATATAAATGCTTTGTCAACAATATAATACCACTATAAAGGTGTGAATCACTACAACTCACGATATTAGATGGATGGATGGATGGATTATGGGTGGAAGATGGATAGACGGGTGACAGTTTTCTGTTTTGGTATAGGAAGCCATTTCCAAACTTAGTGAATTAAAAAACAACACCAAAGTGGTTGTAGATGGAGAGGGGAGGAGGGGGTGAAGGGAGGGCAGGGACAAGGGGAAAAAATGAGAACCAAGACTTGTCATGTAGAGGTACAAGATCCCAACAATGAATGTAACTGTACTGTATCCCTAAAATGTACCAATAAACTCAATTAAAGCTGAAAAAAACAAAACAAAACAAAACAAAAAACCAAAATAAAAAAACAACACCAAATTGTTTGTTTCATGAATCCAATTTTAATAGCCTTATGGGGATGGCTCATTCCTATTCTACAGCTGGATGGCTTAACCAAGAGATGGAGGATAGGATACCCTCATACAGCTGGCAAAATTATTACTGGTTTCTGGCTGGAACCTCAGGAGGTGCTAAGAGCCAGTGCTAGGTTCTTCTGGATGTGGATTTCCATGTGGCTTGAGTTTCTCATTGCATGGTGGCTGAGTTCCAAAGGTGAATAATCCCAAAGTTCTGCTTGGCATAAGTTGTATTACCCTTTATGACTTGGATTAGATAGTCATAAAGCATCACTTTCACCATACTATTTTAAACTATTGACATTGTGCTTATAAGATGTGTAGCAAAAGCACTCTCCCTGCTAGTAATAGCCAGAAAGTCTCTCTAGAAGAGAGTCAAAGTTCCCTAGTGGGCAAAATTCCCCTGGGTGAAAATTGGTACTCTACTATGTGATGTAATCACAAAGACCTTCCCAGGTTCAAGAAGAATGGAAGGTTCTGGAAGAGGTTGTGAAGCAAGAGATGCTGATTTGATCATTTGTGGAAAATATGATCTACCATGATAACACTTTAAGCAATACTATGGTTGAAAGCTTGGGTTCTCCCAAATTCACATGTTGGAATTGTAATCCCCAAATGTGATTATATTTGGAGATGGGGCCTTTGAAAGATAATTACATCTTGAGGGTGAAGTTCTCATGATGAGCTTAGTGACATTATGAGAAGAGACAAATGAGGGCTTTCTTCATATTGCTTTGTTTCTCTTTTATTCTCTCTCTCTCCACACACATGAGTGTGCACACACACACACACATGCATGCACACACACACAAGCACACCCATCATATAAAGATACACAAGAAGTTATCAGTTACCTTCATTTCTAACTTCTTTCCTTTCTTCTTTCTATCCTTCATCTTCCCTTCCCCTCTCTCTCTCTTTTTTTTTTTTTTTTTTTTTTTTTTTTTTAGTTCTGGGGAATTGAACTCAAGACCTTCACCTGGAGCTAAATCCTGAGACATTTTTTATGTTTTATTTTGAGACAGAGTCTTGCTAAGTTGTTAAATTGCCTAGGCTGGGCTTGAACTTGCAATTTTCTTGCTTCAGCCTCTCAGAGTGCTGTGATTATGGGCATGTGTGTCACTATACCTAGCAGAGGTGTCCATTCTGAAACCAGGAAATGAGCCCTCACCGGGAATTATATATATAGTACTGGCATCTCGATCTTGGACTTCCCAGCCTCCAGAATGGTCAGAAATAAATTTCTGTTGTATTAGACACTCAATCTGTGTTATTTTGCTATAGCTGCTGGAACTAAGTAAGACAACTATCTGGAGACTGAAATGCAATATCCAAAACTCACAATTTGAGGAAGGGGAGATTTATTTTGGTACCTATTTCATTTCATAGCCATCTAGGTCCAAGGCAGGATGGGATGGCAGAAGGGCCTGGCAAAGGAAAAGCTTCTCATGTCATGGTGGCAGTGACTCAGAGAGGGAAGGAGAGGGAGATAAATCCCTCCAGGCCACAATCCTAGTAATCCATCTCTTCTGACCAGGTCTCAACTCCTAACAGCAAGTCAGGTATAAGCCCCCATAAGCCAATTCCCTTTCAAAAAGCCTACTTATGATCACATGAGGTATTAGGGGGACATCTAGATATAAACCAGAATAACTACATATGAGTATACATTTCTTTGCTTAGAATTTTCTGCGCAGATTATTTAAAATATTTTAGCAAAGGACTAATATCTAGGCTTCATAAAGAACTAAAAAAAAAAAATAGATTTCCCCAACTAAAAGACCCAATCAAGAAATGGGCAACTGAAATGAACACTTCTCAGAGGAAGCACAAATGGACAATAAATATATGAAAAAATGTTCAACATCCATGTTCATGAGAGAAATGCAAATGAAAACAACACTGAGATTCCATCTTACTCCAGAAAGAATGATCATCATCAAGAAATCAAATAATAACAAATTCTGGTGAGGCTACAGAAAAAAGAGACCCTTTTACATGGTTGGTGGAATGTAAATTAGTACAACCATTATGGAAATCAGTATGGAGATGCCTCAAAAAACTAAAAGTAGAAATTCCATTCTATGTTTCCATTCCTGCTGTTCTCCTAGACATCTTTGCAAAAGCGTTGAAGACATACTTATTCATATTTTTAGCAATGTACCTCATAATAACTAAGTCTTGGAAGCATCCTACATGTCTATCAACAGGTGAATGATAAAGAAATGTGGTATTTATACACAATGGAGTGTTACTCTGCAATAAAGAGGTATAAATTTGAGTCATTTGTAGGAAACAGATGTACTTTGAGGCAATAATGTTCAGTGAAATTAAACACACACAAGCTTTATGGTTTGCCTTACATGAGAAACCCAAAGTATAAGTTATGTAAAGAGTAAAATGAAAGATACACAAAAGGGAGATAGGCATTTTGCAAATGGGAAGGGGACTAAGAGATGGAAGGGCGAAAGGAGGAAAGGAGAAGTGGGGAGGGATGGGGAGAGGAGAAGTAAGAGGAATTATGATGCATGTACAGGCACCAACTCCCCATGATGAATGTAATCATTATGTACTGCAAACATGTACTAAGAAATATAAAAAAATTAAAAATATTCCAGAATTGTGGTGTGATTCTAGAGAATCCTCATATTATTTGCTCTTATTAAAATGAATGCGACACTGATTTCAACATCTTGACATTTTTTATATTTCAATTGTATGAAGCAATTCTCTAGGTGCGAGACCATAACAAAAAAAAAAAGTTATTTGCATTATTATTAAAGAAATCAAGCCATTTACCTGTCCATTATTCCCAGTGTACAGATGCATGATGCATAGGTGTGAAATCTCTTCATTAAAATTTTAGCCTTCAATGATTATTTTCTTACTTTCCTTTCAATGATTAAAGGAGCTGCTTAATTCCCTTTCACACTTCTCCTGCTATATCACTTAAATGGATCCTCTCACTCTATCTGCAGAACTTAATGCCAGGCTATTTTCATGTGCTTTTTCTAGCTTACCAATATTTCTGTTGTGTAACATCAATATAAAACAGATATTGAGGTGCCTATCTTCATATGTAGAGGAAGTCTGAGGAAGTTTTAAGAACTGTAGTTTAAGAAGTAATTGGAAGTAGCAATTTTCCTTTTTAAAGCAGAGCTTTAAGCTTCTCTTAAAACTATTTTAAATTATCATCTAGAAGTATTCCCTCCTACAGATCTATTCCATAAAGAATGCCCTATATCATTTCCTCTATAATCCTTCCAGTCCTACCACGACAACTCCCTGAAGAGGGTTTGGAGGGCTCTGGAATGTGGGCTTTTCATTCTCAGTTTCATTTTATAAAAAGATTTTTAAAGGATATGACTTCATTTAAAAACTTGTAAAGACTTTCCATAAAAACCTATTCCATGCCTTTGAAAAATAAGCCTGTCTAACATTTACTGAGCATATATTATGTGGATTATTTTACTGAATGCTCACAACCCAGTGAGGAACTTACTATTGTTATCTCTACTTTGCAAAAGTGAAACTTTCATTGATTGGGTAGCTTATCTTGTCAGTGATAGAGCCTGGATTAACTCCAGGCATTGCAATTTCACAGCCTGTGGACCTGACCATTGCTCTATTCCTCCAATAGTCAAATGGAGCCAGAAGTTTGTCTATGTTGTTCAGACCTATCATGTACTTGGACTTATGTTTGGGTTGGGAAAGCTCAAGTGAGCCAGACCAGATGAGCTAGCCAGGAGCCATGTAGATGAACATTTGTTCCTTATTACCTTTTGCTGCACAAAATACCACTCCAGCACCTAACAGCTTAACACAATAGTTATTTCTCATGGTCAGTGGTCTGGGTGAACTTTCCTGGGCTTACTTGTGTGTTCACCTCTGCTAGCAGATGTTTTAAGACAGTCTCACTCACATGTCTGTCAAATGGAAATAGGTATCTGCTGGAGTATCTTGAATCTCTTCCATGTAGCCTCTTACCCACCATTAATTTACATGGGGCTTCTTTCAGCATGGTGGTATTCAGCTTCCAAAAGTCTGAGAGCTGAAGTTGCAAGATCTTTTGTGGCTTAGGTTCTGGGACTTACTTGCATGAAGCTTCTTCTACCAGATTGTTTTAGTCAAAGGAAGTGAAAGGTCCCATCTCTTGTTTGGAAGCGTGGTAATATCGCATTGCAAGGGGACGTAGGCACAGGGTGACATCAGTATGAAGCCATTATTACAATTCTTTATTGGAATACTTTTGTTTGCTGTATAATAATGTACCCTAAATTTAGGAGTTTATAGTAACCATTTCTTTATTATACATTTGTAGATCAGGAACTCAGGCATTTCTAGCTGAAAATACAGCAGTACCTCAGATCACAAATTTCCACAATTCTGGTCACAAAACAAATTGGATGAGAACTGAATCAAATTTCTCCATAAGGTCAACATTGAACCTTAGTAGTGAATTTGATTTGGTTCTTGTCCAATTTGGTTTGTACTCAGAAGTGTGGAAAGAATTAAGTTTGTAAATGGAGGAACCATTATAGATTTTCTCTGTTCTACATGGTTCTGGTTGGGGCAGCCAACTGGGTTTGAGGACCTAAGAGTCTCAGTCACGGATCTGGTAACATAGAGTAGTAGCCTGGCCTTTCTTATGGTGTTGGCTAGTCTCTTGCATATGCTGGAATCCTTTGTTTTCTTGCTGGGACCCCTTTCTTTCCACATGATGTCTACTCCAGAATTTGTCTTTATAGGCTCTCTCTTCATTTGAATAGGCATGGACTTTTTTTCTGTGGTAGCCAGTCACCAAAATATCAGAAAACGACACCCTCAGACCTCTGGAGACCCAGACCCAGAACAGCACAGGGTTACCTCCTCCTTGGCTTTTTGTTCAAAGCAAGCCATAAGGCCATCTTAGATTCCATGGTGGGCTCACCTCTTCATAGGAGGAGGAACACATGCATATGTGGAGATGAGAGTGAATGTTGAAGGCTATCTTCATAGACTGTACCGGAATGTATGACAAATGTGGAAAAGATGAGAAGTTGGTCAAAGAGTCAGTCTAAGTTAATGACAATCCAAACAGAGTTTTAGCTAATAGCCCAGATGGATGTAGGAGGATATTCATGGAGAACATGCAAAGATTTCTCTCAATCACCAAATCAAGTAGAAGGAAATAATATAAGGGCAGCTGGAGGAAGTAGGAAGTAGGAGGGATATATTCTCATGGGGCATCTTCTCGTTAGCTGGTTGTAAGGACACCGGGACCCTCCGCAGCCAGGGGAAAGCTGTTACATAAGAAACATCATGGGGGTCCATGTGTCTTCTCTGAAGGCATTCTGTCCTGATCAGACAAATGTGGAATTTATCCTCCCACTAAATGCATGAGATCATAAAATACCCCTTCCATCACCATAACTTGGGCAGGACCCAGAGGCAGATGGCCAGACAATATGGAGACTCTAATTAAGGAGAGAAAGCTGCAGGGCCGTTAAAATAGAAGGGGACATCTTTCCTAAGCAGTAACTAAACATTTGTAGGTATTTTTCAGTGTTTGAGAGGAAAAGAAACCTTTATTTTTTGCTTGAGTATGCTATAAAAGGTTCAGGTGAAATTTGGCTGCTCTCAGTGCCTTTTATTGTTTGTTTGTTTGTTTATTTCTATAGTACCAGGACTCAAACCCAAGGCCTCCTGCACACTAGGCAAGCTTTCTACAATTAAGCTATTCCTCCAGAGCCTCTTTAATTGTTTAACCATCCATCCCAAACAGAAATATTTTTTAGTTTGCTTTTCAAAGGCTTTGAACAACTTCTGATATTCATAACCCTGACAGAATTGAAGGTGCCTTTTGCATTCTAGGCTTCCTAGACTGTAGTTCAAGGGTTGTTGTAATAGTAACAAACAATGGATAGTTTTTAAAAATTACCTTTTTTCATAGCATAGTGACATTCATTATTTATTTTTATCTTATTCTGCCTCTCTGGTATGCCTGGGTTGTCTATGGCTGAAGGAACTTTGAATAGGCTTAGGAGAATCAGAGACTTTGAAATGTAAGATGGTACCATTCTTGAATCAATTTTTTTGTAATTATTTGGGCATTTTATTATCCTCTTCTGTAGTTTAAATGTTTACTATTTTTAGTGAAAAGCAAAAAAAAAATATCTGGAAGATGAAATTTAATTAGAATCCATAAATGCTAATTTTGTTTTCTAATGAAAGTCATTACTTGTAGCAGGTCCTGTGTATGTTCCTGTCTGAGTCCTCATTAACACACAAAATGAAAAGTAGAGGTGTTATTGGTTTAATTAGGCTTAATATTTAAAATTGTGTGTTCACGGATTATTAAGGTTTGATAAGAACAAGTGCCCCTAAGTTCATTGATAAGGTACTATAATTTGGATGTTAAATGTCCTTCAAAGGCTTATGTGTTAGGTACTTGGTACTTAGTGTAGCACTATTAGGAAGTGTGAAATATTTTTTTCCTCACTGAGTTTATTGGTACATTTTAGGTATACAGTACAGTTACATTTGTCACTGGGATCTTGTACCTTTACATGACAGGTCTTGGTTCCCCTTTTTCCCCCATACTCCTGCCCTTCCTTCACCCCCTCCTCCCTTCCCTATTTACAAAAACTTTTTTTCCATTTTTTCATATTTTTCCCTTATTTCTTTTCCCCTACCCTTCCCACTTCCCCTACACCTTTAGCCCTTTTCTTCCTATTTCACATTGTCATTTATACCATTTGGATCTTATTTACATTTTTAGTTTTTCACAAGCAGGTGTGAAATATTGAGGGCCTAGTGGAGGACTTTTAGGCCGCTGGGAATGTGACTTGGAAGGGGATAGTAGGACCCCAGCTCCTCCCTCTTTCACTCCTTTACTTTTGTCCATGAGGTGAGCAATTTTTCTCTGCAATGTGCCCCTGCCATAATGTGTTGCCGTGTCACAGGCGCAGAAGCAAATGGCCAAAGAGTTATGAACTGCAGCTTCTACAACTATGAGGCAAAATAAAAATGTTTCTTTATAAGTTGTGTTTTTTATAGTGATCGAAAGCTCACTGTTACACTGGGCAAACAGAGAGAAGCAACTGAATCTTCCCCTTCCCAAGGATACCCTCTGGATAGGCCAAGAAGTGGCTGCAGAGACTGGCCCGATAATGCTCAGACAGCAGAATGTTCGTGTCACCTGAAATAGCCGGAGGGAAGATTCAGATTTTGTGGGGCCTGAAGCTGTTCCCCTGTGCTGTAAGACACTCTGAAGCTAAAGCTGTAGTAATTTCATAAGGTTTGAGTGGTCCTTGGGCTACATGGGCTGGGCAGAGAGGAATGGATAGGAAACAATTACTGGAAACTTTCCTTTTCTTTTAATAGTTGACCTCATTCTGCGTTTTTAATTTTAATTTTCCAGGCAGACTTCCAGGAAAATGGCAGAGTGGTAAGCAACAACTCATCCTCTCCAAGTCTTGGAATCCAGACACTGGAAGATAATAACTCTGAGAAGAAAGAAAAGGAAGAAAGAGACAGAGATGGAGACAGAGATGTGGCGGGGGGAGGGAGAGGGAGGGAAGAGAGGTAGATCCCTGGGAACTAGGAAGGGTGTGACAGGAAAATGAAAATCTATAGAAAAAGCGAAGAGACAGAATATAACAGAGAAAGGAAGAAATAATCAGCACTTTCTACCTGGATCCTGGATAATGGCTTGTGGGAGACAGAGACCAAATCTGCAGAGACAAAGTGAAAGCTGGGAACCCCAAGGGGCTTCAGGAAGAAATGCAGTGAGGGAATGCACTGGTAGGTGCCGTAACCTGCAGGGACAGGGCAGGATTCATTTTCCATGTGACCCCCCCACCCCGTACCAGGGATCAAACTCAAGACCTTGTGCTTTTGCAAGGCAGATGTGGCACCACTGAGCTAAATCCTTTGCCCTTTCCATGTCATGTGTCCAGTCCCAAGGCTCACCGTATCCCCTGGAGAGTGGCTGGTTGGACACCATTCCAGGGCAAGGTTGGTTGTTTCAACCTGGGACTGAGAGCAGCCACAGGGACAGCTTCAGTTCAGGGCTCCCAGAGTTACATTCCCAAAGTGACTGAGTAAGAGACAGCCATAGTAGCTGTGGTTAGGGAGCCAGGGTCAAGCAGGAAAGAGAATCCCTGAAGGGTTTAAGCCAAAGGACACTGGTTCCACCCAGATGGCTGAAAGCCAGGTTCAGCCTGAATTGTTCTGGATTTGAAAGTCACAGCATTAGTGTCCTTACTTGCCCCAATCCTACTGCCTGCTAGTGACTGCATCCAACACACATCTGGGGTCTAACTACCTTCTTTATCTAACAGTGTAAGCAGGAACACATGACTTACACACTGCCCCAAAATTGTAGAATTATAGATCCTGGAACAAAAACCACAGAGAACTAACTTTCTTTCTTTCTTTCTTTCTTTCTTTCTTTCTTTCTTTCTTTCTTTCTTTCTTTCTTTCTTTCTTTCTTTCTCTTTCTCTCTTTCTCTGTCTATCTTTCCTTCTTCCTTTGGTTTTTGCTTTTTCATTTTTGTTTTTTGGTGTTGGTTTTGTTTGTGGTTTTGTGTTCACTGTTTTTATTATCTTTCTTTTTTCTTTTTCTCCTTAGTTCATAAATTTATGGCACCTTGGGGAATTTTTCTTTGTTCTCCTTCCTTGCTTATTTCTTTTTCTTACTTATTTTTCTTCTTTCATCTTTTAATTTTTTGACATTTAAATTTTTCTCTCTTATTTTACTCCTTATATAATTTTATTTTTTCCTCCTCTTTTTTATCTTTTATTTCTTGTCAATTTTTCTCTTACCTTTACCTAATTCTGGAGTCCATGAAGGAGTTTCAGTCAGGGGATTTAAAATTATATTGAAAGTGTGGGCAACAGATGTCACTAGAAGACAATGATACCTCAAAAGCAGCTTCAGAACAGGAAAAATTGATCCAACATCTGATGGATGATGCAAAGAAGACTAAGAATAATTTAAATGTGAAAAATCAGATGACAACACAAATAGTATAAAAAATCTGTTCGCGGTAATAATGTCAGTGAATTTTCCAAGTAGATTGAAAGAAATAAACATGCAGGTAAGTGAGGCATATAGCACCCCAAATAGCCATAATCAAAACAGAATCAGTTCATGCCACATGTACTCAAAGTACCAGAATTCTATCACAGGGACAAAAATCTTAAAAGCTGTTGGAGAAAGTCAAAGAGTCGCATATAAAGGTAAACCCAATAGCATTATAGAAGACTTCTCTACCCAAACCAGGAGGGCTTGGACTGATGGATTTCAAACTGTTAAAGATGACAACTTCCAGTCCTGAAAAACCTTTCCTTTAAAAATTGATGGACAAATAAAGTATTTCCATATCAAGGAGCACCTCAAGAAATTCATGACCACCAAACCAGCATTACAAAATATTTTTGAGGATATCCTAGAAAGAGACAATGAGGTAAAAAAGAATGAACACACCTGGCAAGATAAACAGCTAAGCAAAGGAGGAAAAATGAGGAAATTAGCAACAGGAAAATAATGCAATGATAGGAATAAGTCAATACCTCTCAGGAATAACTCTCGATGTGAATGTTTTCAGTTACTCAGTCAAAAGACACAGATTGGCAGAATGGATTGAGAAACAAAACCCAACCATATGCAGTATAAAGAAACACCTTTAATTCATAAACTCACAGATTAAAAAAATCAAAAGATGTAGTATAATATTCCATGCAACAGGAACCCAGATAAAAGCAGGAGTACCTATACTAATTTCAGACAAAGTGGATTTCAAGCTAAGACTAAGCAGAAGAAACAAAGAAGGCTACTACTTTTTGGTTAAGGTAACAGTTCAACAAGAAGACATAACAATTACAAAAATATACACACCAAATACGGGCATATCCATCATCTTCTTTTTTTTAAGGACAGGGTCTCACTATTTAGTCCAGGCTGCCCTCAAACTCACAATGATCCTTCCCCCTTAGCTTCCCGAGTGCTCGGACTCAGGCATGTGCCACGACACCTGGCACATCCAACTTCTAAAACAAACACTAATGGACATAAACATCAGATAAACACCAATACAGTTGTAATGGGAGACCTCAGTATCTCACTGTCACAACAGACATATCAGCCAGACAGAAAAATCAACAAAGAAATATCAGAGTTGAACCAAACTTTCAAACAAACGCACTTAATAGATATTTACACTGTGTTCCACCCAAGAACAACAAAATACACATTCTTTTCAAAATATACCACATACTAACCCATAAAGCGTGCTTTAAATAAATGCAAAAGAATCGAAATAATCCCATGCATGTGGCGGATCGCAGCAGAGTGGAACCAGAAACTATGCCAACACTCAGAAGTTAAACAATACTCTCTTGAATAATCAATGGGTCACATATGATATTAAAGATACATTAGAAAATTCTTATAATCAAATGATAACGCCAGTACAACATCCTGGAGCCTGTGGGACCCAATGAAAGCAGTCCAAAGAGGGAAATTTATAGTGGTGAATTGTCACATCAGAAAAACAGAGTGAGCTCAAATAAATAACCTAATGATGCACCTCAAGGTCTTAGAAAAACAAGAACACTCCAAAATGAAACCTAGTATATGGAAGGAAATTATAAAGATCAGTGCAGAGATTAATGAAATTGAGACTGAGAAAGGAATACAGAGAATCAATGAATCAAATAATTGGTTCTTTGAAAGAATAAACAAAATAGACCAATGAGAACCAAGACCTGTCATGAAAAGTTACAAGATCCCAATAATGAATGTAACTGTGCTGTATACCTGAAATGTAACAATAAACTCAAAACAAACAAATAAAACCCAACATAGAACAACTCTTAGCTAATCTTACCAAAATAAGAAAGAAAAGACTCAAATCCACGCAATTAGAACTGGAAAAGGCAAAATCACAACAGATTCTTCTGAAATCCAGAAGATCATTGATAACTATTTTGAGAAGCTGTACTCTAATAAAATTGAAAATTCAGAAAAAATGGGTAAATTTCTAGATGCATAGGAACTACCAAAGCTGATCCAAGAAGATATAAAAATCTGGAATAATCCAATATCAGTTAATAAAATTGAAGTAATAAAAGAAAACACTTACCAACTATCAGATGTATTCAATGACAAATTCTGTAAGAACTTCAGAGAAGATCTAACACCATCACTATCTGAATTCTTTAATGAAATTGAAAGGGAGGCAGTGCTCCCAATATCATTCCTGGAAGCAAGTATTACCCTGATTCTAAAACCAAAAAAGACTCAACCAAAACAAAACAAAACAAAACAAAACAAAACTAACTATAGGCCAATCTCTTTAATGAACACATATGCAAAAAACCTCAACAAAGTACTGGCTAATGGAGTACAACAAATCATCAAAAAAAAAATCATACATCATGATCAAGTAGGCCTCATTCCAAGGATGCAGGGATGATTTGATGTACATAATCAATACATGCAACACATCACACAAACAGAAGCAAGGACAAGTCACATGATTTTCTCAATAGCTGCAGAAAAAGCATTGGACAAAAGTCCAGCATCCATATCAATGAAAACCCTGACAAAAAGATACAGAAGGTCTTTATCTCAACCTGCTGAAAGCCATCTATGACAAACCAATGGCCACATCATAGTAAATGGAGAGAAACTGAAAGTTTCCCTCTAAAATCAGGAACAAGACAAGAATGTATGTTGTCATCCTTCTTGTTCAACATAGTTCTTGAAACACTAGCTAGAACATTTAGATAAGACAAAGAAATAAAAGGGATATGGACAGGAATGGAAGAAATTAAATGTAATTATTAAGTGCAGATGACATGGTTCTCTACATAGAAGGCTCCAAAAACTGCACCAAAAAAACTCCTAGAATTAATAATCAAATCTGTAGCATAGCAGGATACAAAGTCAATGCTCAAAAATCAACACAGTTCTTATATGCCAATAATAAACTCACCAAGAGAAAAATTAGGAAAGCAATACTTTTTCAAAATAGCATTAAGAAAAATGAAATAGTTAAAAATTAACCTACCCAGGAAAGTGCAAGACTTCTACAATAAAAACTATAGTACTTTGAAGAAAGAGTTTGAAGAAGACATTAGAAAATGGAAAGGTATCTGCTGTTCCTGGCTAGGCAGACCCAATATAGTCAAAATGGCTATATTTGAAAAACTATTAACACATTTAACACAATTCTAATAAAAACATAAATATCATTCCTCACAGAACAAGAGAAAACAATTCTAAAATTCATATGGAACCAGAGAAGATCCAGAATAGCAAAACGAATTCTGGACAACAAATGCAAGTTATACTACAAAGATATAGAGGTAAAAACAGCATGGTATTGGCAACAAAACAAAGCAAAATGAAGCAAAACAACCCAGTCCATTGTTGGTGAGAGTATAAATGCATACAACCATTATAAAAATCAATATGAAGTTTCCTTAAAAAATCTAAAACTAGAAATTCCATTTAACCTAGTTGTTTCTTTCTAGATATCTTCCTGAAAGAGTTGAAGATATCATATTATAATGATGTATACATACACGTTTATAGCAGCACAGTTTATAATAGTTAGATTGTGGAAGTAACCTACAAGTGTATCAACAGATGATTGGATAAATAAAATGTGGTATTTATACACAATATAGTACCATTTTGCATAAGGAAGGATAAATTCAAGTTATTTGTAAGAAAATGGATGTACCTTGAGATCATAATGTTAAGTATAGTAAATCTTCACAGGCTTAAATATCATATGGTTTCTTTTATATGAGAAGCCCAATATATAAATAAAGTACAAAATACAACACAGTAAATAGGAATAAAAGAGAAAAAGATGTTAGGGGCTAGGCGTGGTGGCGCACGCCTGTAATCCCAGCACTTGGGAAGCTGAGGCAGGAGGATCGCTGTGAGTTCGAGACCAGCCTGGGCTATATAGTGAGTTCCAGGACAGTCTCAACCACATAGTGAGACCCTGTTTCAAACAACCAATAAATAAACAAATAAACAAACAAATAAACAAATATCAAAAGAAAAAGAAAAGGTGTTATTGTAACCCAGCAAGGACAATGCATCCAAAAGTGTGCCTTAATTAAGTATAATTATTTTACGTGTCTTTTCTGTTTCTTTGGCCTGTTAGTCTGGATGTTAATCTGTATTTATGACAGTAGGGACTTCTAAAATAAATAAACGAACCCGATCCTGGTGAAAATAAAAAATACTTTTCAAAAGGAGGTAGAGGGGAAGAATTGAGATGTGTGACGTACTCGTGCCAATTCCCTAAGGTGAATATCATTGTTATATACTACACGCTTGTACTGATAAAAGTAAAAATTTTAAAAAGATTGGGATAAATAAATTCAATGCAAAGAAAACAAACCTCATTTCCCAGTTTTTAGCCATAGCCCAGATTGGACACATGGAAAACAGCATGTATAAAATAGGGCTTACTTCATGCCTGGACATAAAAATTGGACAAAGTGCAAAATCCAAGTCTTTCTGATATCTGAATTTTTCTACATATAATTTTGTTCTTTTTAAAAAAAAGAAATCTAAGTCATCACCATAAAGTATTATAAAATGCAGTTTGATTACATTCTGGATATTTATTATAGCTTCAAATTTAAAGTGAAAGAAATGGCAAAATCTAGAGGATGGAAAGCAATGGATTACAAAGCAGCACTCAGCCTGGTAGACTTTTCTCAAGCCGAATCAGGTAGGGAATTAAGGGCTCTGCCCCAGAATCAGTCACCTGCCTGGGAAGCTGTGTTGCCTCAGCCATGTTACTTGGGTTTGATGCACGATGATAACTGAAGACAAAATATTGACAGCAGTACAAAGACATTTATTAGTTCCTGATTACTCTCTAAGATTTAGCTCAAGTGTCACTTCCTCTAAAGACAACCCCTGGCTCTTCAGAGAGCTGCTGAGGCTGATCCTTTTGCTGCCCGACTGCCTGGTTCATATTTCTCTTAGGCCACTCACTCCACTAATCACTGTTTTCTGCCCACCCTGTGACTGTATCTTACACTTTTTAAAATATGAGAAATAAGGACCCTACCCTTTTTTAAATTTTCTGGACCTTAATAGTAACCAATTTTGGTAGATGTAAAAAATGAACTTTATAGATATATTAATTTACATAAAATATTACCACTTTAAGGAACAGTGTCAAAGATTTTATCAAATGTATATACCTTTGTAACTAACAACACTAATTGCTCCAGCTTTACAGAAATTTCTCTCTGTTCCTTGTAATTTCTGTTCTTTTTCCTCTGCAGGTATGGTGTTTTTACCCCCTCTGGCTTCTTTGAAAATTGTCTCCTAATCATTTTATTTTTTCCCAATTTTACTACGACATGCCTAGGTGTAGAGGTTTTGGTGTTCATCCTGCTTGGTGTTTGCTGAGATTCCTGGATTTGTGGTTTGGGGTATGCCATTAATTTTGGAAAATTCTCTGTCATTATTATTTCAGGTAATTCTTTTCTTTTGCTCTCTATTTTCTTCTCCTTCAGATATTCCAACTACTCATGTTGCAATTTCTCCAGAAGTCCCGCAGGTTTTGGATTTCAGCTTTTGTTTTGTCTTTTTTTTTGTATCAGGGAATTGAACTCAGGTCCTTGTGCTTGCAAGGCAGGCAGAGGAACCCCTGAGCTAAATCCCTGGCCCTTGATTTGTCTTTTTCTTATTCTTTATCTCTTTGCCTATCAGTATGAGTTGTCATGATTGTAACCACAGGTCGCATTTGTTTGGAGCTTTGTTAGCAGTGCCAAGCAACACTATAAGCATCATTTATGAGCTGTCTCATTTGTTTTTTATAACAGCCCCTATTAATTAGTTACTATTACCATTTTAATTTTATAGAAGAGAAAATTGAGGCTTGAAAATTGCCTAAAGTACAAAGGAGCTTGAACTCAGGGTGTCTAACTTGGATTTTGATACTTTTCAAGATTCATTTATTTTATTAGGATATAATTAACAAATAAAAATTGTATATATGTATTTATATGGTACAACATGATGTTTTGATGTATGTTTATATTGTGAAACAGTTAAATCAAGGTAATTAACATATATATATATATATATATATATTACCTTATCAACTTAACATTTCTTGTCATAATAGCATGTAAGGACTCTTAGCTATCACCATACTATACAACTGATATTGATTGGATTTATGTTTATAATATTCTGCATTTTTATTAGGTTCCAAAAGATATCTCTAGTTTAAAAGTATGCAAAATCATTACCACTTGCATTTGTTTATTTATTTATTTTTCTGGTGCTAAGGATTGTACCACCTGCTTTTAATAGGGACTAGATAAATACTTTGGATTTCTCCTTTAACTCTATGGCTATTTATTGAATTACTTTTGTTTTTTTTTTTTTTGCAAAAATGCCGCCTATCATCATTTTAATTCTTTGTGTCTTGGTTCATGTGGATAAAATGTGTGCTTTAATCTTGTTAAAGCAATATTTTTCCTAACAAATTTAAATCAGCATTTAACAAAAATACTTTGGGTCTGGAATTTCTCAGCATCTTTATGACCTAGGCTGAGGGTATAGTTTAGTAGTACAGCACACGCTTATCATGCAAAAGGTTCTGGGTTCAGTCCCCAGCCTAAAAAATAATTACAGCTAAACAGCAAAGCAGATAGTTTCTCAGAGGCCAAGGAATGGTCCCACTACGTCCAGGCCCCCCATTCCCTGGCTTGTTGCTCCTTACTTTAATGGTGGAGTGGTCTTGATGGTGGCTCACTTATGAAGCAGTTACATTTATGAAGGCTCTAAAAATGGGCTTTCATGCTCACAAAGAGGAAATGGCTCTTTGGAGAATTACAGTTGATTACTTGTTCAAGGAGAGCAAAGTTTTCCACTTCCACAAAGAAGTTTTAGGCTGTTTATGAAATTTCAGTGCCTCAATATCTGGAAACTACCCAGGGTAATTTCAAGCAAATTTAAGAGAAAGTACAAGGTCTCTCAAAATGTTCACAGGAAGTGCTCCTAGCACTTCCTCTCAGCAGGTACGTCAGGAAAGGTGGAAACAGCCAATGGGATCCTGCACAGCCATCCAGGGTCAGGGCCTCCAAAGCACATAATTCATGGTCTTTCCCATCACCTCTTCTTCCCGTCTCAGTTTGGGGATATTTCCTTTGAGTTTATTTTCCAAACCAGAGACAACGATAAGTGCAGGAGTAAGATAGGCTATGATCAATACTAAAGATAAAGCAAAAGAAGATAGGCCCAAGTCCTCCCCCACCTCCCCATCCTGAGGCAAGATAGGAAAGATAAGATAAATAGAAAAGCCACAAGGAAAAATAGCAATTTAAAAACTGTATTTTTAATAAAAACTACAGGTTCATGACACAAACCCAGTCAAATTATGTAATGTACTTAAAGACACAATAAGCCTGAGCCATTCCCTTTTACTTGTAAATAAACCTTCTTTTAACCAAACCAATGGCCTATCGTAAACTTTATTTGATGATAGATACGTTCGATATTTATTTAGAGAATAATGTAACGTAATGCTTCTTTACTATGCCCCAAAATAGAATTCATTAATTTCAAATTTGTTGTATTAAAGAAAAAAGATTTTTTTTGATTCTTGTATTTATTATTTAGTTTAGTGATTTATTTAAATCTTGCTTGGTGCCAGGAAAGATTTAAGCCAAGAGGAAGATTACATGCAGAGGTCGCTTAGTAAACTGAAGAAAGAGTCAAAACTTTGAATTCCTACCTAAGAAAATAGTGAATTCTCAATTAACTAGAAATGTTTGTAATCTTTTTGAGTAGTGTATTTAATTTATCAAATGACTGTCAAGAAGAAAGCATTTAGTGTTGATCCTTGTCAATTGAAAATTATTCTGAACTCTGTTAACTTCCTAGGTTAAGATTCTTTCTAAACAGGAACTAGTTTAATCTTGAAAGAGTTTCAAGAGATGATAGAGACGCAGTGTTAATTCTGAATTTCACTCTTAGTGGTCTGCAGGCTGAAGTGGCCTATATCAATGGCAGCTGTTACTGCCATCTAGTGGTTGAGATCAGCAATGATGCTTGTCATAGGATTTCTTCCTATTCCCCAAATAAGCCCCACCCCAAAAGTCAAAAAGTGAGAATGTAGCCCTGGTGAAGACAGAGAAAGACAGGGCTTAATGGGCCCCCAGTTTAGAACATAGATGAAAAATGCTTATTTATATGTCTAAATATGATAATCATATCTATTTCTTTTCAGTATTTTCTTCTACTTTCATTTGTTGTTTGATATTCTAGTTGTCCACGTTCATCGTTCTATATCATTTTCAACGTTTATGTTTCAGATTTTCTTAATCTCCCCTCTTATCATGAGATATGCTTGACTAATACCTAATGCCACTTAGAAAACTCTTGACAGTGAGCTCTGCATTGACAAAAGCTGCAAACTTAAAGAGATTGTTTTACCATGACATTCACAAAACAAATCTCAGAGCCCTGTATATACATGGATATACTGTTTCCTCCATCAGGGTCTTAGGAAGCCTGGGTCACACTCCAAAGGCATGGAATGCTGCCTTAAGTCAGGAGCCACTCTGTACTTGACTGGCTGTTTTCAACACTGTAGCACCAACATCCTTTCTGAAGTCTCTTCTTTCAAGAACTATACTCCTCTGAACCTTCTTCCTTATGTAGCTCTTGGTTTAAATTTACTAGTGAGAAGAACTATATAAAGTTTAGAAGGTAGCAGTGAGGAGAGGTCATTATTCTTGGGGGTTTCAGCCTGTTTGCTGTGGCTGTAATAAAATATTTGAGACTGGATAACTTATAAATAGAATTTTACTTCACTCATATTTCCAGAGGACAGGCAGTCCAAGAGTGTGGCACCAACATCTTCTCAGGGTCTGGTAAGGACCTCTTTACTGCATCGACACATGGCAGAGGCACACAGCGAGGCACAGCAAGCATGCTCGCTCCTATGTTCATTTTCTTACAAGTCTTCTAGTGCTCACATGGGAGATCATATTCTCCAGTGCTGTCTTCAGTTATGGCCAAGAAAATGGAAAACAAAGACTTCTTAGAGTGGAGAGATAAAAGTATCATAGAGCATTATGCCCCTGGAATGGAACCAAGAAATAATCATATAGTATATCCTATTGCTAGACTTGAGAGAATGTGAAGACACCGTCCAAAAGGATTTCAACATTTCTGTGGAATGGCAACTCTACATGCCTTTCTTACCCTTTATGAATGGCACTATGTACTGTAGTTATTCTGTCCATGTTCTGTCACTAGAAGGTGGAGGTGCTAGTGAAGATAACTTTCTGTTTAGTGTGTACACCTCAAATCAAGCAGAGCTGTAGTGGGATTGGCTGTACTTCATGAGATTGTGGATCTGATACAATGTTTGATGAGAGTTTGGCGGTATTTTGGTTAGGGAGTGTTATGGTTTAGATGTAAAGTGTTTCCCCAAAGTCTCATATGTTTGAAGGTAGAATTTTTGGCAGATGATTGGGGCATGAAGTAATCTAATGTCATCAGTGGATTAATCCATTGATGAGATTATAATTTGATAGCACTATTGGGAAGTAATGGAAATTTATAAGGAGGGGCTTAAATGAAGGGAATGGATCATGTGAGGTTGACCTTGAGGACTATATCTGGTCCCTGGCCCATTCCTCTCAGGTTTTCTGGTTCTTTCCCTCATGTCACTTCCTAGCTGCTGTGAGGTCAGCAGGTTTTCTCTACCATGCCCTCCTGCCATGATGTTACTGCCTCACCCAGGCCAAAAACAATGGAACCAGCAGGTTTTAGAGGTGATACCTCTAAAACCATGAGTCAAAATAAATCTTTCCTCCTTTAAATTGTTATATTCAGGTATTTTGGTGACAGCAATGGAAAGCTAATCAACATGAGCGATTTATGAGTGAATATGAATGAATCATTCATGGCCAAGAGAAAGAAATTTGTTGTGTGCTTTTGTTTCATAATTTGTTCTATTCATTTGCTATGATTCATCTGGGGCAGAGTATACCTTTATCTTAGCCACTTTATTGTCAGTGGGACAAAATACCCAACACCCACAACTTAAAGGGGAGAGCTTGATTTTGGTTTATGCTGTTAGTTCATGGCCGCCTGGCTACAGGGTGGGAAAAGGGGCTGGTGGAGGAAAACTGCTCACATCATGGCAGCCAGGAAGCAGTGATGGGAAGAACCGGAGATGGATGCATATCCTTCCAGGTTCTGACCAGGCTCATCTCCTAAGGCACATTTAGCTACTAAAATTATAGTGGATGAATCTACTGATGAGTATAATACCTTCCAAACATATGAGGCTTTAGGGGGACACTTCAAATCAAAGCCATAGCAACCTTCCTTCCCAGCTGAATTTTGGCTTCGTTGTATGACTTGCCTTCAACCATAATATGGGAATAAATATAGAGTATGGCACTTGAGTTTTAATGTACTGATATGGTTTGGGGTCTTATACTTATACTTCTGCCATCCACTACAGTAATAATAAGTTGGGGACCCACAAGCTCTAGAATAAGGCCTATGTAGAGCAAGCCTGAATGCAGAGCCATTGCCTGAGTCAGTCATCGCAATTCATCTGTGGAAGCATGAGTGCAAAAGAAGTTTGCAATTTTAGCCACTAAAATTGTCAGAGCAGTTTTATAGCATTATTGCAGGACTCGTGGTGGCTCTTCAGGCTAGCAATATGCACATTCACTCAGTTTCTGGTTAATTTCATTGAGTATCTGGGTCCTATGTTGGACCCTGTGAATGGTTCAATCTGAAGTGTACCCACAAACTCATATGTTGAAGGATTGGTTCCAAATGCAGAGTGTTCAGAGGTGGAATTTTTGGGGTGATCAGGTCACCAGGACTTTATCACCTCATCAGCTGATGAATCTAATGATGGATTTGTAGCTTAATGGACTACTGGAGACTGATGGGAACTCTAGGAGGTGGGACCCAGTTGGAGTCACTGGGGCATGCCCTTGACATTTTATGCCCAGCCCCTTGCTTTCCGTTCCGCATTTCTTCCTTTAAATTGTCTGTGTCAGATATTTGGTCACAGTAACATAAAGCTGACGAGTACAGGAAGTTTCTTGTTAAAATCATAAATAATGATTTTCTGAATTCTGGGTAGGAAAAATTTGAATTAAAAAAGTGTTAATATTCCTGCTGTTTTTGTTTCTTTCTTACCTCATTGTCATTTCAGAATCAGTTTGTTTCTACAAGTAATAAATGCTCACAAAATTACACCTGTCCTCACACAAGGCACAGCAGCACAAATTAACTTTTTCATATAAGTGTCAGTGATGTATTTGATTGAATTTGTAGGATTGAACTCTTGCATCATGTCTAGAGTTGGCTTTGAGATACTTTTGAGAGTAATTCTCTAAACAAGGTTTGTGCTCTGGCACAAAATGTAGATATGAGATTATTAGAAGTTTAAGAATATGTTTTTGCAAATTGCTTGTCTCCCTCCATTGGCTAATTTATCATCAGTACTAAGCGGATGTGGAGACAATTTAATGAAGACAATTTACCCCAGACTTAGACAAAAAACAAATTTGATTTTGGAGCATCACAAATTATACAATCTCTGAAGCAAAAAGGACACGGAAAGGTCATCTGTGTGTCCTTCTTCATTCAGACAAGTTTGCCTTGCTCATTACAGCCGGTGAAAAATCCATCCCAATTCTGAAGACATCCTGGGAAGAAGATCTCACTAGTGTGTCTCGTTATTGCTAATATGAAATATCCATCACGTGTGGAAAATTTGTCTGAAGGACATCTAATTTCCTCATAGTGGATTTTTATTCCCATTTCCTTTAAACGAGCCTCCATTGACACAAAAGATTTCTGTTAACCAACCACTGTAGAGAAACCTGACTGAAGGAGATCGTAGCACCTATGAAGCTCTTGGAACAGAGTCTGATACATAAGGGCAGCGTACATCAGCTGCCATCATAATAATTATTGTGACCATTATTTTAAAGAGATATAGCAAGTTCTTCGCCTGTCTGGCAATTAAAAAGAATTTTGGGATTAGCTGCACTCACTGCCTGGTGGTAGCTGATTTGGGTGTTGCATGCTGGGGCTGCATCCAGGGTCAGTGGAAAGGAATGCATGATTAGTGGTTGAAATGAATGAGGGTAGGGAACATGAGAGGAATGCACACTTGTGCCAAATTTTGCCATCCTTATATTGCTAATTGTAAGCTCATTGAGGGAAGGGACCTTGTCTTATTATTCTGGGGTCTCTAGTTCTTAGCACAGTGACCAGCACAGAAAGATACAAGATGTACTGAATAACTGAATGTTGATTATTCAAAAAAAATCACTCAAGCCAGGCTTAGTAGTGCAGGCCTATAATCCCAGCACTCTGGGTCAGGGAGGCAACAGAATCAAAAGTTTGCAACTTAGTAACTTAGTGAGATCCTGTCAAAAATAAAAAAGGGGTGGGGTGGAGATGTAGCTCAGTGTGAAGACCCTGGCTTCAATCCCTAGTAGTACAAAAAATGTCACTCAACAAAATATTTATAAGTTATCAAATGAATGTCATTGCTGTCTTCTAGTATGGTGGTATAATTTAAAAAAGTTTGTCCTTGAGCTACTGCTAGTTCTTGGGTCAATCCTTTCTTTTCACCCTTCTTATTCTCTTTTCTTTGCCCACAGAAGTTATTGTGAGTCTCTTTTGAAGGTTCTCCAAGTTCATCCAGGCTATTTGCGAGTGGTAAAAGCCCCAAGTAAACCTTGTGTCTTGTAACAACCTTGAGCATTGTGATGGGTTTGATATTTTGTGCTCCCTACTGATGCTTCTCGGCACCACTCTGGCTTCCTATGTGATGAATGGTGAAGATCAAAGTCATGGGAGGTGTTAGTCCATGCAACCAATCAGATATTCCACATAGCATTTTGCCTTGATAAGGGTCACTGACTGCTTTCCTAGTTGAGGACTTGATAATCTTTAGTTCTTGGAAGACTGTCAGTAGAGTTATAAGGGCTGAGAAAAGAAAACCCTGGGGATGAAGTAAGAAACATGTTTGGCTTTGGCTCCAGCAGTCTCTGCTATTCTGCAGGCATCTGAATCACACTGTTCAACCCATCTGTTTACATGCGATTGAATACGGGAGACAGTAGAGAAAGGAGGGGAAAAATCTTTTTTAAATTCTCTTCAAGTAGATGCCATGCTATTATTCTCCCTTCCACTTCCAACTTTTTTGTTGCCCAAATCATGACTGTAAGATTTATTTTTCTAAAATGAAGGAAGAAGATGAAGAGGGAGGGCAGGAGTGGAGAGAAGGGAGTATACCTTGGGGTCAAAATTTTGCATATAATGAGGTCAGCAGGGCTTTATTCCATTTCTCTTAGGTTAGATGGAATTTTGGAATTGATGACTTCTCGCTGACTTTTCCGAATTATCTTTTTTCTATTAGATTGTTTTTAACCTGATTTTTCAGAAAAAATTCACATTCACATTCAGGAGATGACTGTGGTGGATAGAGCAGAGGAGTTTATCTGGGAGATTTATATTTCCTTCTGAGAACACATTGCCTGTCTCCTGGGTGCTGGTGATTATACAGGATCACTGGAGAATTCTATCACTCCCTTTACTGGATAGGCTGCTTCTGGGCAGTACAATCACCAGAACAGTGGGCTCTTTGGAGATCCCTCTTCCCTCATCTGGGACTCTGGCCATGGGCATTAGCCCAGAGCAGAAGGGCTCCTGCAGACTGAATGAGAAGTGGGCACATGGCTTCTTGTCTAGTTCAGAGTCCAGTACTCAATTACCCGACATCACCAACCCTGACCTCTTATGTTCGTAAAAATGCATCTTCTACATAATTTTTCTTCTTTTAGATGAAGTGATAACTATGGTGACATTTGTTCCTGCATCCTGGCCCTTCTTGTTTTAGGAAGATATGAGGTATTATCTGAATTTGGAAGGCAAAGAGAGGGTGGTGGAGCTGAGTGTCACCAAGTCCAAGGCCAGCCCTTCCTCAGAGTCACTCCTTTCCCTGAATGTAGTGCAGGACTTGGCTTAGAGATCAGGCCCTCTGTGCTCAGATTTGTGTCAAGCCGTGAATTCACTGGCAGTATTTTACTTAATATTTATAAATATCTGTTCAGTTAATGAGAGGTGACTCTTGCTTTGCCGTGGTTCATTTTATTTGGGAAAAAGAGGCAGAAAATCTTGCTGTGGAAAGTTATAATTTCTCAGAACCTATCATTTTTGAAACTTTTAGACTAAGCAACAGTCTTTAAGCTAACAACTGTAATGCATGTTGACAGTGATTTATTAATAAACCAAATTAAATACTTTTCTTTTGGTGGAAAGGTAACAAACATAGCAAAGTAAGAGACAGCATAGCCTAAATAGTCAGGTGCCCGAATTCTTTAACCAGGACACCAATGTTCAAATCCTGGCTTTACTCACTGTAATCTTAAGCAAACCACTTAGCTTCTCTGGGCTGTGACTTCCTCTTGCATAAAATGGGAATGATAACAATGCTAGCATTATGAGAAATGAGAAAATAAATGCACTGGACTTGTCACATGGTAAGTGTTCTATGAATTTGTGAAATAAATAAGCCTCTCCTCTGATTATCTGTCAGTTGGTTGCCTTGGACACTCTGAATTGATAAGTAAGTAGTCTTTCATTTATCACACAGGTCAGTATGGCTATAAAATGGAGTCTAACATAAATTGAAAACAGAAGGCTCCTCCTTCAAAAAACACAAAGAATTTTGAGATGGTAACAGTAGGACATGAAATTAAGTGTGGGACCTCTAAGTGTCTGTCCTGTGCAAATATGCATGGCACACCTATGAAGCTGGTTACGAGGGTGGGAGCAGGACTTGGTTTACCACAAGGACTATGCTGGATTGGTTCCAGGAATGGCAGTGGGAGACTATCTGAAAGCTCTTGGATGATCTCACCCCGGAGTACAGTAAGGTGGTCTGCAATGAAATTTAAAAAAAAAATATATATATATATATATATAAACTAAGTGACATATATGTGTATATGTCAGCTGTCAACAAAGATTACTTTGAAACAGGGAGCAGAGTCTTTCTTTTCTTTGAATGGCAATCGATCCAATTTTTATTCCCTTCCCCAGACTTGGCAGTTTTATCTTGCACTTCCTCCAAAAGCCACCTGCATAGAGTCAGTAATGAGGTGTCAAGAAACCACGAGTTGTTGGGTGACGGTGTGTGCGCCATGCTTAATGTTAAAGAGGCTTCATGCAGAGAACTGAAATGACACAGATGATTCATTTACACATTTATTTTCTATCTCACTTATTCTGCCAGACTGAAATGGAGAACAATGCCAGAAATTTAGTAGACATTTTGACATAAAGCAAACAAGTATTTTTGATGCCGAACAGTTGCACAGACTACTACATGCATATCCGTATGTTGATTGATGCAGCAGTATTGAGTTGACCAACAAAACTATTAATATGAAATCACGTTTTCTTTTAATGGAGTTAAAATGCAGCAGATATGAGGACACTAATACAGACACCATTAAATGGGAGAGAACGGCATTCATTGTATTGACGGTGCAGAATGGACAGCGAAAGAGAGTATGCTAAATTATATCCTCTTTACAAAACTTAAATCAAAGCTTTTTGTTTGCAAATATGATAAAAAAGCAAGTGAAAGCAGATGAAGGAGACTAGACAAGATTCAACCACTTATGCATATGCCTTAGCTTATATTAAGAATCTGTATTAGGTGGATTTCAACATAGTACAAGATGAAAGGCTGATGCTATTGTGTGTGTAGAGAAGCTAGGATGACTCAACTGAAAAATCTTAAAAAATAAAATACTGATTGTGCTTCTTTATCCCTGCAGCATTTGGAGCATTCATAGACAAGTATGAAAACCCTCTAAAACATTGAAGTTAATAAATAAAAGTGAATGGTGCTTTATGCCACTGTACATATAAACCTAATACCATGTAGAACTTACAAGTATGAAGCTGTTTTATTTAATGTATATCTATCTATGTAGTGCAATTTTAAGAACTATTTGTCTAGTGTTTAATTTCTGATACTTTATTTCTTAGGTTTTAAAAATAGTTTTGAGTACTTTTAATTTTGGAGATGCTAGGGACTTAATAGAAAATAAATCTATGCAACTTGATAAAAAAGAATAGGTTGCATATTAATCTGCTTAATAGAGAAATCATCCAGGATTATTTCCAACAAGATTTTTTGTATGCATTAGTTACTGATACTACTGAATACCTTCACTATAAATTTTCAGAAAATTACTCTGTGAATCTTCACAGAATTGTCCTGAGTTTAACAATGACCTTATAAGTCTAGCATTAAATGTTGAATTAGTGAGTTTTGAAAGTCTGACAAATTTTCAAAAATATGATTCTAGTAAAAAAACAGAAAAAGCGGTAGGTAATCCAGGCTCCCCTTCCAGATCCTAAGCACACACATGCCCACCTATACTCACATAAACACATATAGCTTCCAGAAAGTCAATTGACTTTCAAAAAATATGTACTATAAATTCTCTTTCCCCTTCCCTTCCTTTACCTTCTCCCTCCTGCCTCACTCCCCCCTTCCTTCCTTTTTCTTTTCCTCCCTCCATTTCTCCCTCTCTCCGTCCACTTTGAAAGTCCATATATGTTAACTTTGTGGCTAGTCAATTTTTTTTTTTTCAGTGCTAGGAATTGAGCATAGGGCCATACACATGCTTGGCAAAGCTTTACCACTGAGCTGCACCCTCAGCCCTAACTTTAACTTCTGGACCCCAAAAACAAAAACAAAAACAAAAAAACCAAAAAAACAAAACCCAAAAGTAAAAATATTTAAAAGTACTGGATCTAAATAGTTATGTCACTTCTGAGGAATGCTTGTCATTTGACAAGTGAAAACAGCTAATGTCAGACACATAAAAATTCACCACGGTATTGCTCCTTTATTTTACCCAAAATCATGGTGAAAAAACTACAAGTCAGGCCTGCATTGGCAACAGAAAGTTTAAAACATTAAATGGGAAAATCAGCACATATTTCTCTTTAGTTTGTTAGTAGGCAACACTTTTAAACTGAATACTTAATATATTTTAACTACATAGATATGACATAGAGATTTTTATGATAAGCTTGAAAAACCAGTTAGAGAACACTACTTCAGTATTTATAGCAAAGAAAGCACAGATTGAAATGGTTCACACAACGAGCCATTTTAACTAAAAGCACTATTGCACTGCCTTAGACCTTTTGGACTAGATATTAAGGAAGCAGTTACAGTCATCTTTGTACCATGGTCTATGTATATGACACCATAACTCAAGGTGCTGGCATGGTTAGATGAGACAATCATGACAGCAGCTTTTGAATGCAGCAGACATAGGACAGTTGACATTGGGTTTTCATATAAGCTACACAGAGACACATATAAATACATTTACTGAGCTGGTTGGGCAGCATAATGCTTTTTCAGAATACCATTTAATAAACTAGAAACTTTATTGTTTCATGAAAACAGAGGAATACAGTATTTCTTAGGCTATAACTAAAAAGTAGTAAGATTTAAATTGTCATGCAATTACTATTTAGATCATGGATCATTCTTTAAGTATCATAATAAATCGATTGAAAGCCCAAACTAAGTAATGTGTTATACTCAAGTTTTCATAAAATTTCATTGCAATTTCCCCCAACAAAACAATAAAACTCTCATTCAGACAACCCCAAAATAACCAACCAAAAACTTCATTAAAGTTAAAGCATTATTTCCAGTTTACCGATGATCACTACTAGATCTCTTGAAGGTGGAATTTTAGTGTATCAGGGAAATTCCTTTGTAGAGTCAATGGAAGAATTTCTAAGTCAGCCCATCCTTAATATCAGCGCTCACCTACCAGCCCGCTCTGTAGCGCCACCCACTTTGGCTGGAGTAGTCCTTGGTCATCATGCAGCCACCATGCACTCAGGAAAAAAGGGCTCCGTCTAAATTTTATGACCTGGCATTTGAATGAGTTGAAATTAAAACTGAGCTTCCATCATTATTGCTTTTCTTGATCAATACAATTAATACTAAAACAAAGTAGAACAAATAGTCTCTGATGAAGGCCATATGGATGATAGTCTATATTTTATACCTTTAAATCAAAATTTCATGAAGAAAATATTTAACACCAAAATCTTTTATTCTCATATTGCCATTTATTCTGGAAAATATGCCATTTATGGTAAATCTGGAACTAAATTTGTTATGAATTATTTATAAAATGTATCCATAATATTACAAATGTTTAAAGCACAGATATGGACCAGTATGTTGATTATTATTATTCATAATGGTGAAGAATATTTAAATATGTGGTAATCTGAGGGTGTAAAATATCCTTCAAATAGTATATCTAAAGTCTTAGCAATTGTAGGAAGTTATTTTCCTCTTGAACAAATTATTATTTGTCTATTAAACATTAAAAGTTTAAGGCAGTTAGGTAAAAAATTGCACTACCTCATTTTTTTGTAATATCTTGTCAAAATAATATTCTCTTCAAAGCCACAGTAGGGACAATAAATAAATAAAATGTCCCCTCTTTTATATAACAGTGGGTTACAATCATACATACTTTTTTTTTTTTTTTTTTTTTTTTTTT
>NW_022900917.1:38513296-38546690 GCF_012274545.1 Fukomys damarensis
TTTTTTTTTTTTTTTTTTTTTTTTACCGCTTAGGAAGCCACAGAAGAATTTGAGAAGACTAAGCAATTAGAACACAAATGTAAGTTGAATTGTTTCTTTTGGAATACTTCATTCATATTTAAAATACATATCTCCTATTTGTAAGGCATTGTAGTAGCTGTTCTGTTTTATACCATTTCATTTAAGTTATTATAGTCCTTTTAAAAGTACTCATAATAAAATGAGAAATATTAATTTCTAATGGTCACCTGAAATAATTTTACATAAAATAATTTAAAAATTCAAATCCAAATATAAATTATTTGTGCTTAAACATATAGCAAAGCATGGTTTTTTCAGTATGGCTTTCTCTCTTTTCCTAAAGTTTATTTTAAATGGCTACTAAACTTTGGCCCAGAACCATATAAAAGCTAGTGGAACAGTATCAGCTTTCTCTGGTTCAAATATTTACCACAGAAAATGAAAAGGGTAATACTGGCATTTTTCTTTTAGTGTACTGCTCTGAAAATAGATACACAAATTGGTTACACACAAATGTAGTAGAAAGCTTGCATTTAGGATGATGCTTTGTGATAAATTAGTGAGTTAGGCACCATCTTCTTCATCAATTCAATTGTTTACCATTGAAGTTCAAGAATTTAAGCAAGGTTTAAATAATACTGTGTTTTCAGGCAGGGCTACTGTGTAACTAAGTGGTAGCCTGTGTGCTTAGCATTTGGCAGGTCTGGGTTTGATCCCTAGAACCACCAACACCAAACAAAACCAATGAAACTATTTTTTTTTTGTTAACCATGAAGGAAAATATTGGGTTATTGTTTTGTTGGTCAGATCACGTTATTATACTGTATTGAGACAGTTCTTTTTCTTCGTTTTCTTTAGGCATCTATGTATGTTCTGTCCTCCTGGACATCTTTCCTTTGGCTTTGGGCTTTGCCTCGCTATCTCTGTCTTTGACTTGGTATCTGATGCATCCTAAGCAGCACACCCCAGGGAAGGATTTCTGGAAGAACATTTGATTATAAGAATCTGTTTTCAAACCAAGAGGGTAAAATTTGAGAAGGTACAAGGAAATGAGAAGGTCAACTCATGCCTGCATTTCCATTATTCTTCGGGGTGTACTAAGTAATGTTAATAAATTTCCCAATAATTTTCCCCCTTAAACTCTTTAACTGACTCTCACTTCTTCAAACAAAACAGAGCAAGCAAACAGATATAGCTGACAGTATGAAACAAAATCTTTTGATTGAAAACAAGGTATGAAGAGCACACATACCTATTTTGTAGTTAAATTAAAGGTTATTAAAATGTTTGAGTGTTCTAAGAGCACCTCATATTTGCTTAACAAACCTTTTTATCCACTCACTTAAATTGTTTATGGTTTAATATCGTACTTCTTTAAAACTGCATAACTTTGGATCTTGGCTATTGTGTGACAAACCCAGTTTTTAAAAAATTGCTGTTTTTTCTTTCTTTCATTTTTGGACTAAATAGGAAGATTTTTGCAAATTATTTAGTGAGACTTTTATAACATATACAGTTTTGTTAATTCAGATGGTAACATTTTGTTGAATGGGTAATTTGGACAGTATACATTGCTTTTATTTTCTGGTACTGGGGATCGAACTTGGAAATTTACGTTTGTGGGCAGGTGGCGGAACAACTGAGCTAAATCCTCGGCCATACATTGCTTTTTGTGTATTTGTTTTCCTTGAAAAAAATCCTCCTAATTTCAATTAAATATTATCATTTGAGTATACTTTGTAGATTAAGAACATAGCCTAACTCATATGCTGCAAATAAGAATGTTAGACGCATCTTTTAGAGACGGGCCAGAAATCTGGCTATAGCAGAATTTCTGTCCAGCATCCACATGTCTGTGGGGAGTTTAAAAACACCTGTTTCTTCACCAGGATCAATTCAGGGATATTTTAGACACTATTTGTAATTTTTCAGTAGAATGGGAACTGTGGGTTCCTGACTGTATCAACTCCATAGTTTTGTCTTCATAGATTTCTCATTTTAAAAAATCACCACTTATCTATTCTAACTTCAAACTAATGGCAGAAACGTCAAAGTAACTTTGTATCCAGAGTGCAGACCAGGGCACTGGTAAGTACTTATCTAAATTTGTGATTTTGTTTGGATTTAGAGACAACTGGTAAGAGTATTCTGAAAGTGCAATGCAGAATATAGCCACAGTTTGATCAGACATTTGGGAATAAGAAAAAGAGAACAGGTGTGATTACTGAAGAAAAATGCCAAGTTGTAGTTGCTTTTTGTTTAAATGCAGAAAAAAATAACTAAAGCAATAATGACTCAGTAATATCATTTCCCAGAATTACCCACATAAACTGCATTGCTCAGATTAATTTTCAGTTTTTACCAGATGAGCAGATTGCGATGGCTTTGATCACAGCACACAGGCTAGGATTTTAAAAAATCAATCAAAGCTGTTAAAAAGAATCATTACATACATAATTTTTGGCTAGAATCTTATTTTCTTTTGCTGAAGTGGGAAACGTCTTCATTAAAATACATTGTCACTGAATTTTAGATAGCTACTGTAATTCTGAGGCTGCCTGTTCAGAAGTTATGTGCTAGAAATTCAGATTGTAGATTAAGGAATGAAAATAAGCAACATGGGTCTCACAAAAGAAAAGAGGATTACAAAATTCTCAGATAACAGACTCAGTCATACTGTTATACTGTTTCCAGCTCATCTTGTGGAATTTACTAGGGAACACAAAATCAACTACGAAAGCTCTGCTAGACTCTGAGCTTGAGGGAATAAACTATATATAAGTTAATTTCTAGCACACTAACACTCACAGTTTTACATTCATCAATAGCAATCTGGAATTATCTGTATCATGATAAGTAATTTGAGAGAGGAAGTAAAGTTAGAATTATAGCCTCAATTCTAATTTCTATGTGAATATGTATTTAGCCTAAATTTTATACAAGTATGTATGTATAACTAATACTATTTCTCTTTTTAAAAACACACCAATTTACTTAAATTTTTCTTAGACTTTCTCCCTTTCTTTGCACTTGTATTTTTTTCTGGTTTTGAGATGACTTTTTACCTTCTTGCATTTATATGTACATTTATAGGTTAAAACCCTTTTAGACATAATAAGGAAGAGTTTATGCATTAATGGCAATGGTAAAAAATGGATTTATGGAGTTCAGTCAGGCAGTTTTAAAAAGGCAGATAGAAGAAATGTTTATTTCTACTAAATGATAGCAATATATCACAGTAAATAGTAAATTAGAAAATATACAGGATATTCACCAAGATTTTGGGGTGGTACCTTTTCTTCTTTTCAGCAGGAATTGTCCTTTAAATATTATCATTTTTGAATATAAAAACACTGTAGTTTTTTGTTTGTTTCTTTCTCCTTGGTTTGGAGGAAGATACTGCAACTTGTATAAATATTTTGGTAATACATTTACTGAGATATTATGAGATTAATACAAGTTACCTTCGGCCTCTACAATTATAAGAGGTGCTCAAAGTGGTGGCCATGAGCTTCCAGGCATTTATTAGTAGGACGAACTGCTGCTTGGGTAGCCTTGGTACTTGTGATTGCTGAACATGCATTTTCAATTCTTTCTAAGCGTCAGCAGTGTAGTGGGTCTTCTGCAATATATGACACCCTCTAGGCTTTCCCATATAGGGTAACCCCATCTGTTGAAAAAACATTTTTCTTTTCCTGAAGTGTGCATACATTTCTTTTTAGTGGACCTCTCATCTATCTGTATATAAATATATGTCTCTCTCTCTCTCTCTCTCTCTCTCTCTCTCTCTCTCTCTCTCTCTCCACACACACACACACACACACACACACACACATATGTGTATATGTGTTTTTTCCAAATCTGTGGAGACCTAAATCCCTTGGATCAAGCTAAGTGATTTTTGGATATTGAAGATAAAAGCAGAAGATATTGATACATCCCCCAACTATTGCTTATAAACAAAAAAAGTAAGAAAAAACACTAAAATGCTTCAGTTGTAATCATTTAACTATAAAAACTGAAAGATACATGTAGACTTTTCCATTAGTATTATTTACTCTAGCTATTTTTGATAGACTATTATTAGCTTTTCTGAAAAGCTAAACATCTAATTGAGGAGTTATTTTTGCTTTTTGTTTTTGTTTCTGGTGCTGGAGATGGATCTCACAACTTTCTGCATTCTAAGCTCGTGTTCTACCTCTGAGCTACATACCTAGCCCCCCAAAATTACTGAATTTATCAGATAAGAAAGGCAACTCATAACCACTCAAATTGAGTATTTACTATTTCAAGCATGAAAATTAAAAATTAGTTATGTATCAGGCTTTAAGCCATTCAGCTCTTTCTTAGGAAAAGTAGTTCTTTGGAAAATAATATCATTTGAGCCTTCCATGTGCTCCCCTGGTTTTGTCACTGAGTGATTTCTCTATCCTTAAAAGTGACATTTTCAGTAACCCAAACCATCCTCAGCTTAGTATTAATGGGCTGCCACGCGGTAAGCCCCATGAGGCCAGATGAGTTGTAACCTAGCACTAAGTAACAGTGTCTCTAGAATTGAATTGAAAACTGCTTAACTGGTATCTGCTGAATGAACAGTGAAATGATGATCAAATTCATTTAGAAAATATTTTTGAACTTAGATGCACTTCCAAAGTTCTACTTGCTTCTGTTTCAGAAGATCATAAGGCTTGCTGAAGCTCCTCACCTGACCTTGTATGTCATATCACATCATGAATGATAAATTCTTCTCTTTAGCCAAGGGATGTGTATCTTCTGGCCAGAATTCTGAATTGGCAAACATATGTGCTAAACATGACCCATGCCAGTTATCTCAGTTCATTTTAATTTGCCACGACTTAGTGCTGCTTTATACAAACTACATGGCTATAGGTGTACCTCCTGTTTTAGTTACATATTTTCAGATACTAATAGAATAATCCCTTTAATTAAACAAACTTTCCAGTAATATATTGGGATGGAAGACTTAAAATCACATGACATGGCTGAGGCCACGTTCCACTGATCAGCAGTGATCAGTGTCAACTTGAGCAAAGAACAAAATTTCTGTTGTCCTTTATTAATAACTCAGAAGACTGTCGTGAGAGAAGAGACCCTAAAGTACTCTACATACATATGGTTTTTTTCTCTATTCAAATAACAAGAGTGAGTGGTTGAATTTTGTAACTTTCCTTGGCCAATTTCTACAAAACAGTGAGATTATTAACAACAAAAACCTAATAGGAACAGATACTTGGCACATATTTCCTTTATTACTAAATCTAGTCACAACAGGATAATGCTTGATCACATGTTCACTTCAAAGCAGTTGGTTGTGCGAGAGTGAAGAAATTTTTCATGAAATGTTTAGAGGCCAATGGAGCTAAGGGCAGGGGCCTACTTAGTAGGTCGTGCTTGTGTGTGTATCTAGCAGAGACATACTCTGGTGCACTCATGTCAGTCCTCTTATGACTGGACTCGATCTTTGTGCTCAGTCTCGTGGCAATTTGCACCGGTTGTTAAGAAAGCCCAAAGACTGGCTATTCAGATTAGCCATTCATACGACTATGTGATTTTGAGGTCATTCAAATAGTTTTTACTTGTTGACATTTGTGCCCAGACACTTAGCTAGGTAATGATGAATGAACTTTCTTAGCTGCAAAAACTCGTGGAAGTCTCAGGGCACCAATCTCTATGTTGCTGCTACTCAGGTAAAGATTTTCAAACTACGGATGCATTTTTCAGGGGGGTACAAAAGAGGTATTTGAATTTATAAGAGTATCAATTTTACTAGTTGCTAAGAAATATAAAACACTTAAAAATTGAAAACTGATAAATCATGGAGTAAAATGCAGTACTGATACAAATTTTTAATGTAAAACACCAAACTTTAAAAGAACCGTGTGCTTGGTATGTATTATTTCCAGATCTTTCTAGACACACACTTTTATCCTCAGAGCTATGTGCAGGTCACTGGAAAGGTTTGGAATGCATTGCAAAAGTGCATGCTGGGAGACTCTGGTCCCCAAACTGCCTCCTCATGAAATATCAGAGCTAAAGATTTTTAAAATAAAACTCCCTCCCTCCCTCCCTTTCTTCCTCCCCTCTTCCCTCCCCCCTTCCTTCTTTCCTTCCTTCCTTGCTTCCATCCTTATTTTCCCCTTCCTCCGTTTCTTTCTTCCCTAGCTGGAGGTTTTGGCTCACAGGAACCAAGAATTGAAAGATTATCTTTCCATAGGATGCTTTTGAAAATTCTTTAAAACCTCAAAACGAAAACAAAAACCTTAGATTTAAGGGGAAATCAATTTTAGGGAGAATTCTTCCAGAGAGGAATGTGAAGGGTTCCTTGACCAGACAAGGCTGCTAATACTCAGGAACATGGTTTTCATAGTGGGCCAAACAGACACATGAAAAGCGGGGTGTGAGTCAGTTGTGAGGGCAGTAAGTCCACTTATGCAGCCAAATGAACTGAAAAATTTGAGATTCACCTATAAGAGACAGAAAACAACTGAGGCTATATAAAGAAATGATTTTTATAAATTATTTGCTATTCATCTAACTATATACCTGCTTGACTTTGAAAAACTGTATGTAGAAAATACACTCTAGATTTACAGAACATTTAGTTTTTAGACACTAAAATAAGTACAAGAAATGTCAATATCAATGATTAATGACCATAAACTCTTAAAGGTTATATTTTGAAACAAACACGACAATCATTAAATACTTATCACAGTGAAAAAGAAAAAAAATGCTTTAAATTATCTTTAGCAGCAAGGCTGCTTGGAGTTCAACTAAGATCAAAGCTCATTTGCTTATCTTGAGATTTAATGACCAGATTCTGTTAATAAAGGAATGTTAAAGCCTCAAGTTAGATTCATTTTAAATATTAGAACTAGTTTTCCTGTTTTTCCTTTAAAAATAGAATATAATTTAGAATAGTTTTCTTTTAAACAAAAAGCTATGCTTTTAATATGGCCCAGCATTTTCCTGACTGTTCCTTGAATCGTATAAACACAGGTGTAAAAACACATTACTGGGAGACCCAGAGGGAACACCTAGATGTTCCTGGGAGACAAGGAATCGCCTTAACTGGAAGTCCTAAAGGGAGCTTAGGAGATAATTTTGTTTTGGTTTTTATTTGGGTGAAATTGAGACCATAAGGGGCTGAAGAGGCTTCTCCAGGATCACACATCTACTAGCTCGAACCTATGCAAGCAAGCATAGTCTTGGTTCCTGAGAAGCAAGGTCAATTTGAAGACCCAGGTTCCAGTCCAGACTTCATTGTTAGGGCAACTTTCAGCCAGTGCCACCTTAGATCCTCTGCCTTTCAGTGTTCTCAGTAGAAAATGCTGGAAGAAGCTTTCAACAAGCACAGTCTTGATCATTGGCAGGGAAGGATGGGTGTGGAAACCTAAGAGGGTGCTTTTATTTGCTGCCATTATTGAGGATGCTACTGCCACTGATGGCATGGGCAAAATTCACCTGCAAAAGGACCAACTTCTTTCAGCCAATGACAATGTCTTCCCATCCTCCCACCCTGTACTGAGAAATACTGAGTGACCGATTACCAGACCTGGGCTGTTTTTAAGGTCACTCATGTTGAAACCAATTCTACCTATGAAGGGTGGTAGTAGTCTAATTTAGATGGCCTTGCTTTTAGTTTAGTTTTTTCAAAAGTCATGTTATGAAATTCCTGTTTTGGCATATCTGCATTCTTAACCCTTTAGTTAGAAAAGTATATGTGGAATATGAGGAAAATATTTTTATATTTAGAGAGCCAAAAATACAGTTATTTAAAAAAAGAATGAATTTGCAAATATGGAGTATCATTTTTTTTAAAGAAGCTTTTTAGTATGGTATAACCTTTTGTATATTTTTAGTTTCTTTAAATGCAATTATTGTAATAGGCTGTGGCATGATATATAGTTTATTGGCAAAACTTCAAGCTTAAATTCCATATACTGTGATATCTGGTCATTAGATCTTGCTAATTTCCATGATTTATAAGTAAAATCACAAATGCCACAACTAAGCAGAAGCAAAAAAGAAACACGTACTCTATGAATTATATCACAAATGAGTAAAAATACTGTATTCCTTTAAACACATGTTTTTATAAGAGCTTTATAACCCAGAGTAAGATATGCGAGATGGTTTAAGAAGAAGTTGCAATTTTGCAACAAGAAGTCTGTATAGCTCCTCCAGACAGTAACTATGAAGGAAATACCTGTGACTCAGAAACTTGTTTCCACAGATTCTTGAAACCTTTGCATCCAGGCCCCATTATTTACAGTTATGCATTTTGCAAGCTCAAAAGCACCTTACTCCTCATAATTATGAATGCATGCAATGACATTTCATCCTTTCATGTGCAAATTCTAAAATTCATTGCAACAGAAAAACTAAAACTTGAATATTTGCCTACAACCTGAAATGAAAGGATCAAAAATGTCAGACATTGCAGAGTACTGGTTCCTAATAGAGCTCTCTTTATTGGTTCACTGTTCTTCAGTTGTTTTTGTTTGTTTGTTACAAAATGCAGTCTTGACTCTTTATTTAAACAGTACTTAAACTAAACTGCTCATGCCATGCAAAAATAACATTTTATGCATTTTTGTGGGGGAGGGGCTTCCCATGTTTTAGTTCACAGGCATTATTAATCGCATTTTAAGAAACAAGTTTATTATTATTATATTATTATTATTATTATTATTATTATTGCTTTTGTAACTAGTCACATGCTGGTTTCACGTGTGGGACAATAACCCGTGTCTCCTGGGTTGGAATGAATTTCTGGAGCAAACAAGTGGTTTTCCATCTTGCAGCCTTCTTGACTATTGTCTTTTTTTACTTCACCCACAGCATGGTAACTGTCTTGCCTACAGTTGTGACCTGCAGTCTGCGGGGAGGAAGAGTCCACACAACCCTCTTCTCTTAAAGGGTCTCTTACTTCACTGGGCTTATCTGCAAAGCAGTTAGGGCTGGAGTCCGCCTGCTTGTCTGGCCTTTCCCCTTGGAGCTCCAAGAAGTCTTCGTCTTCACCAGTATCTATTTCAGTGAAGCTCCTCCTCTCTCTTGAAGAGAAAGGAAACAGTTTCTGCTTGGGAAACCGAGGGGACACCCCTTTGGCAGGTCCCTGGCAGTGTGCTGAAACTTCAGCACCCAGCAAGGGTCTATCTCCCTGGGGGAAAGTTTCTTCCAGGAGAATGGTACTGATGTGCTGTGGAGTGGTGAGAGAAAAGTCAGCTGTTGTTACTGGCAGTGGCCTGGCTGTGCTGGGTGGTGTCTGGGGTGCACTGTCTCTGTTTTCCTGAAAGTTTACTTTGAGGGATCTGGACTTTAGTGGGTTGCTCCCTTTCAGTGAGCTCTTAGGGCTGTCAGTGGCACTGTCAGATTGCAAAGGACCATGTAGCCCACATTGGGTACCACTGGCATCAAGGTTCACAGTTATGTCGACTAGGGCATATTCTGCAGTGGCATCCCTGGCATCCCGCCCTTTCTCTTTGCTTAGTGTAAGAAATGGAGGGGCCCTGGCTCTTTGGTGCTCTTCTGTCCCTGGGAAGTCGATGGGGAATTTCATCTGCAAGTGGGATGCAGAGGGTGGTGGCAGGGGTGATCGCTCTGTCTCTGTGAAGTCAGTGGCACAGCTGGTGAAGCTGTCTATGCTGGAGGTGCTTTTCATGTCCACGATGACCTCAGTCTGTGCCACAGCCAGCTGCTCCTGTGGGCAGATCACTTCTTCCATTTCTATCTCTTCTTCATACACAGATGGCCTCTCAGGCTGTTCTTGGCAGTCCAGTTTTAGGTGAGAATGAGGCTGTGTCTTGGTGATTTCATTATACAGCATCTCCAGTTTCTGGGCACTCAGGTGCTGTGGGCTGGAGGAAGAAGTGTTGTTCAGCTGTTCGTGGGAGTCTTTTTGGCTAACCTCCTGGTACTTATTTTCATAAGACTTGTTGGAGCTTGTTTCCGACAGAGCCTTCCTGGCCCACTTCCACCGGCTTGGTGACAGGTGATTATCATCAGTTGAGTCCTTTGTATTGGCTGACTCTCCGGCCTTCTCTACAGCCACATCGATCAGTTCCATACTTCGAGCGAAAGCATCTTTTAAGTTCATAGAAACAATGCTTCCATTCCTTTTGGCCCGCTCAAGAGCCTCTCTTCTTTTAATTGCCTTCTCCTGGCGTTTCTGCTCCTTGTAAAACTCAGAAAAATTGTTCACAATTATTGGGATAGGAAGGGCAATTACCAGAACCCCAGCAATACAGCAGAGGCCTCCTACAATTTTCCCTAACAATGTTTTAGGGTAAATGTCACCATAGCCTACAGTGGTCATGGTGATGGTGGCCCACCAAAATGATGCAGGGATACTGGTAAACTTGGTAGCATCTTCATCCTTCTCAGCAAAAAATACTAAGCTGGAAAATATCATTATCCCCATGGCCAGAAACAATATCAATAGGCCCAATTCATTGTAACTCCTCCTGAGGGTGAACCCCAAAGACTGCAGGCCTGTTGAATGTCTTGCAAGTTTCAGGATCCTGAGGATGCGCATGATCCGGAAGATCTGGACCACACGTCTCACATTTTGGAACTGCAGCACACTCCGGTTGGACTCTGTGAGGAAAATGGTGACATAGTATGGTAAGATGGCCAGCAAGTCAATGACATTTAGTGGGCCTTTAAAGAACTTCCACTTATTTGGTGAGGACAGGAACCGTAGAAGGTACTCCATAGTAAACCAAGCGATACACACAGCTTCCACATGTGCTAGTTGGGGGTTGTCATTGGGCTGTCCAAATTCATCCATTTCCTGCAGCTCCGGTAGGGTGTTGAGAGACAAAGCGATGGTGGAAAGTACAATGAACAGGATAGACACAATGGCCAAGATCTGGAAAAGAGCAGAAAGTCAAGTTAGTAAATCCTCTTAGTTGCATAGGCAGCTGGGTGACACAGGGATCACTGACTCTTTAAATGAAATGGAATGCTCCAAGTTATTCTAAGAAAGTTTTAAAGAAGGTAACTTTATAAACTAAAATTCCCTACTGAATGCAAATACATTCACTCTTTAAGAGTTCATTTCACTTAAAAGCCTGATGAACAATTAAATTCTAGAACCTAAGTAATTTGGAAAAAAAATTCATTTGCCCCCTCCTCAACCATTGCTCTTAGATACATTTGTGTGGGTTTTTACCATTTGGATGAGGTCTCCATATGGCTGGAATAGCTTTCTGGGGAGTAATCATCTCTTCTTTCATAGCTATCTGTAATTTTTCTTTCTTAACCATTCTGTTTGTGTTTCCTTAAGTGGATTGTCTTACATGCTGTATAAGCTAGACAGAATTCATGATTGCTGGAAGTTTTATGCTCCAACTAAGAACACAAATGTGGAAAGAGAAAGTGGCATTCAATACAACAGTGCTTCTCCTCAGGCAAGTGCTTATTTGTGTGGTGAGTACTGACATTGGTACCAAGTCAGCATAACATTTGTCCTGGGATGTGTGGACTCTTGGCCACCATCATGAAGAAAAAGAAGGATATGCACTAACTTTGCCCTGGCAAAGTAGGTTTCACAAAGAAGAGCTTGAAGAATGACCATGGTGATCTTAGTGCAGGAGAGACATTCTGGGCAGAAGAAATAGCAGCACAATGTCAGGCTTGGAAGGATAGGGGCAGAGCTCACAAAGAAATAAGAGGATTGAGTGACTGTGTTTTGGAATTAGTCTGAGCTCTGACCCTGGCTTTACCACTTGCTGTGTGACCTTGAGCCAATTATTTAACTTCTCTGTGTCTCAGTTTACAAATCTGATGGAAGAAGGCAATAATCACAGCTACTTCACAGTTCTTTAAAAAGTACACAGTGCACAGATATTGCTAAATAAGTGCATAGATGCCTATATGGTTAGAGGCTGAAATGACCTAGGACTTAGGAAGACAAAGAGAAAGAACAGGTATGTGGGAAATCTGTAGTAGTTTGCAAGATATACATACAGAGTGCAAGAAGAGACTCTTTTGTTGTTGCCCAGTTCCAAATTTATGGGGCAGAATAGCAAGATTATGGCTTGAGGGCAAAACAAAGAAGTACTTTTTGGCTTAGTAAACATGGTGCTGATTTGAAATGCACAATTCTTTGTGAAGTAAGAGACCTCTTTTGCATAGGTTGGGTCTGGCTTGGTTTCATCTGACTTCTCTGTGACCTTAGTAGGTGTCATTGGTCTCAGTCATTATATGTAGCTCTGAAAAAATATTCTGACAATGACTGTTTTATTTAGAGATTCGGTATCTAGTAGACACTTTAAAGGGAAATGATTAAAGGTCCTGACAGCATAGCTCAGTTAATGTGGACTGTGAAAAAATTTATTTTACATCATCAGGACTTCTGATTTATTTCTCCTAAGACAGTTAGGGATCAACATGGTGGAGCAGTGATGGGACAAAAGACTCAGATGACAAAATAAACTCCTGGGTATAGCAAATTATTACTCTTTGCAGCATAACTTGTTTCAATAGACCCATCATGAAACTCTGATGAAATCCCTGAAGTAGGATGCTTATATGAAATAAGAAATTGTTAATAAGAAAGAAAAAAGCCTAGACTTCTGGGAAGATGGCAGAGTAGTGAACAGCAGAGAAACAGTCCCTCTGAGATTTGGTGTCCAGATGCTGGAATACAGCAATGTGAGGAAAAGAAGGAAGGATGTGGGTCTCTGGGACCCACCAAGCACCTGAAATGAGACATGAAACCCATGAGGGGAGTGAAGAGAGAGAGAGTTCAATGAAGAAGGAGGGGGCAAGCAGCACTTTCTCCCTGACCCCTGAATCCCTGTGTGGGAGGGGTGGCTTGAACCTGAAGATGTACACTGGCTACTGGCAACCCCAGAGGCCTGTATTTAGAGAAAGGCGCCAGTGGAATAGAGCAGTCAGTGCATGAGACTGTAGTGACTGGTGTTATTCAGGCTCAGTTGTCCTTCAGGAGAGTGTAATTGGCTGCTAGCCATCTTGTAGAGGGGCCAACTGAGCTCAGAATTCAGAGCAGCTGTGGGTTGGCTCCATCAGGGTAAGGCAGCACTGAGTTCAGGTCAGCAGGAGGTCAAGGAGCCAAGTTCAAGTCAGCTGGAGGCACATGGAATGTTGCCAGCTGAACAAATCGGGATCCATTCTCACAGCCAGAAATCAGCCTGAGCTTCAGAACTAAAGGTGCAGACTTGCTGGGATTATCCACTACCCTGCTATAAATCTACAGCTGGTTTGCTGGGATTAATCAACATGGACCTGGACTCTGCCAACTTTGTCTACCAGTGACAGCAGAGGCATGCCTTAAATCAGTAATTTTTTTCTTATTTTCTTCTTTTTTCCCCTCTTTTATTGTTTTAGTTTTTTGATTATTTTTGTTTTTATATGAATATGAATTTTGTTTCTAGTTTTTTTGTTGCTGTTCTTGTTTTTTTTTCTTCCTTTTCTCTTTCTCTCCTGTCTTCTTTGCCAGTTTTCCCAAATTTGTGTAATCTCCCTTTGTCCTCCAGCCTTGCTTCTAATCTCTTCCTCTTCTTCTATCTCTCTATTTTTTACCCCTAACCCCTTTTAAATTTTTGTTACTGAGGGTAAAACTGCCATACTAAGGGAATATTTACTGTATATACTTTTCTGGCTTGTTTTAGATTTTGTTGTATAACCACAAATCTAGTTCACATGGATAGAAGTGGCAAATCAATAGTTACCACAGCCTATCATTTCCTAGGGTATGTTTGATGCTATTGTTATTGCTGGTTGTACTACTTTAGCCAAGGTGACATAATTGCTCTAATCCGTTGATCTTCCTGGTGTGCCAAGACTGAGATGGCCTAAGGGTCATAAAAATACTATAGGCCAGTGCTAAAGAACCAGGGGCTAGGGCAAATAGGCAGCTTCTAATCCACAATAAATTGAAAAGATAAGATCTTTCAACAACTCAAAAGTCAGGTACTCCTGGAAGACATCTCTGAGAAGCAGTAATTTATTAAGGGTTCTAAATACTAGCAACAAAACCACCTGTCATAAACAATTTACAAGCATCAACCCAGGAAATAAACTTAAAAGAAAAAGAAAATGAGAAGCAAGATGCAACCCAAAGCCTTCATCTCACCAAAAGCAAGCTCAGGGGGCAATGAGGTGGAGCAATTCAAAAGCCACCCACCTGGACTCTCTGAAGTGGCCACAACAGAAGTAACAAAGCAAATGAATGAAGCTCTGAAAAAAATCAAATCAGAAAGTTTCTCATATAACTACAGAGATGGTGACCACAATGTAAGACCTAATAACTCTGCAGCAGATACAGATTAAAAAAACAAAACAAAACAGGAGTTTAGGAAAATGATGAAAACCAAAAATGCCCAAGATAGGAAAGAAATGGAATCCATGGGACAGATTCACACAGATATCCAGGAGACTGAAAATTCCACAGGAGAATGAGCCAATGTAAGGACAGAATATCAGATATAGAAGTCAGGATTGTGGTTACTGAACATGAAAAGTAAGATTTCTTAAAAAATAGCAAGGGGCCATGGAAAATCAATCCAATAGCTGCTAGATGATACAAAGAAGAATAACATAAGATTGGGCCAGCTCAATGGCACCATGCCTGCCTCGAAAGCACAAGGTCCTGAGTTTGATCTCCAGTACTGGGAAAGAAAAAAAAGAAAAAGAAAAAAAATGAATAACATCTGATTGATCAGTCAACAAAAAAACAGGAGATAAAGTAAATCACATAAAAAACTTGTTTGCACACATAATGGCAGAATACTTCCCAAGCAGGGAAAAAGAATTTGAAATACAGATAAGTGAGGCATGTAGAACTCCTATTAGCCACAATATATATATACTGGGAAAGAAAAAAAAGAAAAAGAAAAAAAATGAATAACATCTGATTGATCAGTCAACAAAAAAACAGGAGATAAAGTAAATCACATAAAAAACTTGTTTGCACACATAATGGCAGAATACTTCCCAAGCAGGGAAAAAGAATTTGAAATACAGATAAGTGAGGCATGTAGAACTCCTATTAGCCACAATATATATATATAAGAATAGGATGTGCAAAGCTGTTAGAGAAAGGGAACAAACCACCTATAAAGGAAAGCTCCTCAGAATTACAGCAGACTTTGCGACACAAAACCCTCAAGTCAAGGAGCACTTGGAGTAAAGTATTTTAAGCCCTAAAAAGAAAGCAACCTACAACCCAGATTAATGTACCCCACAAAAACTATCTTTCAAAACAAAGAGAGAAATAACATACCTCCATGACAAAGAACAGCTGAAGAAATCCATGATCACCAAACAAGCACTCCAAAATGTTCTGAAGGACATTTAGGAAGAGATAATAAGGACTGAGCTCTATGAATCCCAAAGAATGAGTCCACCAGGCAAGGAATGCAATTAAACAGAGGGAAAAAAGGAACCAACAACAGGAAAATAACATGAGAAGGATGAGTCAATATATATCATTTATAACCATCAATATAAATAGTCTCAATTCACAAATCTAAAGAAATAGCTTGGCAGATTAGATCAGGAAACAAGATCCAACAATATTCTGCATATAAGAAACACATTTAATTCAAAAAGAAATTTATAGACTGAAAGTCAAAGGATGGAAAACAATACTCCATATAACAGAAACCTGGAAAAAATCAGGGGTAGCTATTCTATTTGCAGAAAAAGTGTATTTCTATCCAAGAATGTTTAAGAGAGTCAATGAAGGTCACTACCTCCTTGTAAAGAGTACAATCCAAGAGGAAGAGTTAATAAATATAAATATATATGTAACAAAAACCAGTGCATCCAACTACATAGAACAAATTTTAATGGACAAGAAAAATTAAATGAGCATGAATACAATTGTGGTGGGGTAAACTCAATACCCCATTATCACAAATAGATTTATTAAATAAAAATGAATGAAGAAATATGATAACTAAACCAAACTTTTGAGCAAATGAACTTAGTAGATGTCTACAGAGTATTCCACCCCACAACATCAGAATACACATTCCCTTCAGGTGCACATGGGATGTTACCCAAAATAGACGACATACTAGCTCATAGAACATGCTTAAGTAAATGCAAAGGGATTGAAATTATCCCATGCATTTTATCAGACTGTAGTGCAACAAAATTGGAAATCAGTGGCAAAAGAAACCACAAGAACTTCATAAACACATGGAAATTAAATAACACCCTCCTGAACAACCAATGGGTCACAATAAAATTAAAGAAGAAATTAGAGTTTCTACAATTAAATGATAATGCCAATACAATGGCAGAAATTATGGGACACAGTGAAGGTAGTCCTATGAGGGAAATTTATAGCAGTGAATTCCCATACCAGAAAAACAGAGCAAGCTCAAAAAACAGCCTAATATTGAACCTCAGGCTTCTAAAAAAAGAAGAGCAAGTCAAGTCCAAAGCTCATATGAGCAAGGATAATATAAAGATCAGAGCAGAAATTAATGCAGTAGAGACTAAGAAAACAATACAAGGAATCAATGAATTGAAAGGTTGGTTCTCTGAAAAATTATATAAAATTGACAAACCCTTAGCCAACCTTATCAAAGAAATGGAAAAGAAAGACTCAAATCCATGGAATTAGGAATGGAAAGGGTCAAATAACAACAGATTCTGCAGAAATCCAGATCATCAAAGCTTACTATGAGAACTTGTGTATTCTAACATAGAGGAAATGGATAGATTCCTAGATACATATGAATTACCCTAGCTGAATCAAGAAGATATTAAAATTCTCAATAAACTAATATAGTCAATGAAATTGAATATGCAATTAAAAAACCGACCAATAAGGAAAAGCCCAGGCCCTGATGGATTCACTGCTAAAAGAAATTTAGAGAAGACCTAATGCCACTACTTCTCAAACTCTAATGGAATTGAAAAGGAAACAATACTTCCAAACTCATTTATGGGAGCAAGCATTATCCTAATACTAGAACTAGAGAAGTATCCCACCAAAAAAAGAAGTACAGGCCAGTCTCCCTAATGAATATAGACATAAAAATCCTCAATAAAATATTGGCAAATGGAATGCAGCAAATCATTCAGAAGATTATATACTATTACCAAATAGGATTCATCCTCGGGATGCAGGGATGGTTCAACATATAGAAATCAATAAATGTAACACCTATATTAACAGAGCCAAGGACAAAAACTATATGATCATCTCAATAGATGCAGGAAAAGCATTTGACAAAGCCCAACATCCATTCATGATTAAAAATAAACCTGCAGAAAATTGAAATAGATGGTGTTTATCCTAATCTGATAAAAGCCATCTATGACAATCAACATTCAACATCACACTAAATGGACAAAAACTGAAAGTTTTCACTCTAAAATCAGGAACAAGGCAAGGATGTCTACTGTCACTACTCTTATTCCATAGTAAATTGTGCTGGAAAAACTGGCTTTCACATGTTGAAGATTAAAACTAGACCTGTATCTTTCACCATACACTAAAATAAAAATGGATCAAAGATCTAAATATGCAAACAGAAACATTTAATCTGCTGAAAGGTAAAATAGGTAGAACTCTTGAAGACATTGGTGTAGGCAAACCCTGATTGAAATAAGAAATATCACAAAGAATCAACAACCCAGATCTCATCTTATTAAAAAGCTTTTGCATAGCAAAAGAAAACACCAACAGAGTGAAGAGACAGACATAGTGTGGGGAAAAACTGCAGGTGTACCTCAGAAAAGAACTAATATCTAGAATACGTAAAGAATTAAAAAAATCATAGGTCCCAATTTTAAAGACCCAATCCAAAAATGGGCATCTGAAATGAATAGACTCTTCTCAGATGAAGAAGTAGAAATGGCAAATAAATATATGAAAAAAATGTTCAACATCACTGGTCATTTGAGAGATGCAAATTACAGCAACACTGACATATCATCTCACTTTAGAAAGAATAGCTATTTTCAAGAAATCACTAATAACACATGCTAACAAGATTGTGGGGAAAAAGGAATCCTTTTCCACTGTTGGTGGGAGCGTAGACTGGTGCAACCACTGTGGAAATCAGTGTGGAGATTCCTTTAAAAAATTAAAACGAGAGGTTCCATTAGACTCAGCTATCCCTCTGCTGGGTGTCTTCCTGAAAGAATTAAAAGCATCATATTACAGTAAAATATGCACACCCATGTTTATAGTGGAACAGTCTGTAATAGCTAAATCTTGGAAACAGCCCAAATGCCCATCAATTCTTAAATGGATAAAGAAGATGTGTTTTTTTAAATAATGGAGTCCTACTCTGCCGTAAAGAAGGATAAGCTTGAGATATTTCTAGCTAAATGGATGCACCCTGAGACCATACTCTAGTGAGATAAATCAGACACACATATTTAAACATTCATTGTTTCTTTGGTGTGAGAAACTGAAAGTGCAAAGAAGGACCCAAATGTATAATATATATTGGGAAATGGGAAAAATATTCAAATGAGAAGGGGAACAAAGGAGGGGAGAAGGGGAAAGGAAAGAAAGGACAAGAAAAAAAAAGAACAGAAGGAAAAATGGAAACAAAGCATTTTTTTAACTTTTTATATCAGCTTTTTTCCCCATTAAGTTTATTGGTACATTTAAAGCAAACAATACAGTTACATTTATCATTGGGATCTTGTATGTTTACATGGTATATCTTGGTTTTTATTTTTTCCCCATACCCCTGTCCTCCCTTCACCCCCTCCAGCCTCCCCTATTTACAAAGTCCATGTTTTCCTTTTCTCATATTTTTTCTTTTCCTTTATTTCCCTTCCCCTACTCTTCCCACTCTTCCTACACCTTTAGCCCCTTTCTTCCTATTTTACATTATCAGTTATACCATTTGGATCTTATTTATGCTTTTACTTTTCACACCAGAGAAACTATTTGCATTTACATGTGTGTCTTATTTATTTCACTTAAGAGTATGGCCTCAATATGCATCCATTTTCCTATGAATGATTCTAATTTCTATTCTTTATGGCTGAGTAGTATTTAATTTTATAGAAAAACCACATCTTCTTTATCCAGTCTCCAACTGATGGATGGGCAATTGGGCTGTTTCCAAGTTTTAGCTATTACAAACTGTGCTACCATAAACATGGGTGTGCACATACCACTGTGGTATGATTCTTTTAATTCTTTTGGAAAGTTCACAGCAGAGGAATAGCTGGGTCAAATGGAACCTCTAGTCCTAGTTGTTTGAGGTATCTCCATATTGATTTCCACAGTGGTTGCACCAGTCTGCACTCCCACCAACCACAGAGAAGGGTTTCTTTCTCCCCACAGCCCTGCCAATGTTTGTTACTGGTTGATTTCTTGATATCAGCCATTCTTTCTGGGGCAAGGTGGAATCTCAGTGTTGTTTTCTTTCTGCATCTCTCAAATGACCAGTGATATGGAACATTTTTTCATATATTTATTTGCTGCTTTTACTTCTTTGTCTGAGAAATGTTTGTTCATTTCAGATGACCATTTTTGAATCAGGTCTTTATATTTGGGGGGGCCTGATTTTTTTGAGTTTTTTATATATTCTAGATAATAATCCTTTGTCTGAGGAGCAGCTGGTAGAAATTTTCCCCACATTGTAGGTTGTCTCAGCTCTGTTGGTGGTTTCTTTTGCAGTGCATAAGTTTTTTAATAAGGTGAGATCCCAGTTGTTAATTCTTTGTGCTAGTTCCCATGCTACTGAGGATTTGTTTATAAAGTCTTTTCCTGTGCCAATGTCTTCGAGAGTTCTGCCTAACTTAACTTCCAGCAAGTTTAGTGTTTCTGTTTTAATAGTTAGGTCTCTAATCCCCTTAGATTTTAGTTTAGTGCATGGTGAAAGATAAGGGTCTAGTTTTAATCTTTGGCAGGTTGAAATCCAGTTTTGCCAATACCATTTATTAAAGAGGCTATCTTTCCTCCAGTGAGGATGGTTGGCTCTTTTGTCAAAGATGAGGTAGCTGAGTACATCTGGAGTTGATTCTAGGTGCAGCATCTTGATCACTGTCTTGATCAGTTGCTCACTTCCTTTAGCCAAAGCCCTGTTTTGGTTGAAACCCACTCCGGCCCCCACCAATAAAGCAATATTTGGTCCAGGCTCATTGTACCTTTTCTGGGTCAGAATACTCATGTGGTATCAACCCCTGTACTTTTTAATCTCACTAAGTCTCTTTTTCTTTCCCCTTTTTCTTATTATTGTGGTGCTAGGGACTAAACCTGGGGCCTTGGACATGCTATGTAAGTGCTCTACCACAGAATAACATGGCTAGTCCTTATGTCTTCTTTATATCTTTTGTTTTTCCCTCCTGTCCTTTTAGCTCCCGTCTTTCCTATTGAAGTCCTATAAAGAAAACCACAGTATAATGTATTTCAGGATGTGTTGAGATTTATGGCTCTATATCTTATCAATAGTGCTTCATTACTAGTGTATGGTATTTTTTCCTTAGAACTAGGTATTTTTGCTGAGTGTACCTCAGAATTTCTTAAAAGACAGAGCAGTGAATTACAATGGCAAAAGTTTGTCTTTATGTATTTGAAAAGATAGTGAAGGTTGACCTTAAAAACTCTCAAGAAGGTTATTTATGTAAGCCCAAGGATAGAAAATTCAGGCACCTTATTAAAGGCAAGTTGGGAATGCTCATTTGAGTCCCTTCCCTCAGAGGCCAACACCTCCAGTATTGATCACTGTATTCCCGAGGAAGCATTGGTCAGATCTCCTCCATTTTCAAGCTCTTACCCTGAGGAACCAGGTCCTGCTGGCACTTTCTAAGAGATCACACTATTGCTAATGTACCTTAGGACAATTTAAGTATTAGAATTTCTGCCATCATTTTTGTGCTGATACCCACATTCAAGATTTTCCACATATAATGCATTTTTGTGCTAATTTTGGTTGCATTTTACTGATATTATTACTTCGAAGGGAAAGCAAACGAGTAGAAATGCAAATTAATCCATTCTATTTTTGTCCTTTTTTGGGGGGGGGATCTAATCTAGGGTTCCATGCATGCTAGAAAAATTCTCTACACCTGAGCCACGGCCCAAGTTGTCATTTTCCAACTTTCTGGATAAAGAACAAAATGGAAGTTTTAACATGGGTCTTCAGTTTTCCTTGACTTCACAATCAGAGCTAGATTTACAGGCCTTTTTATTTCTTTATCTGATTTTGGGAAAAGGTTAAACACTAATTAATATTAGTTAATGCAGCCTGTATTCTAGCTGATTATAATGTAACAAATATGACTACTTTTAACATATTTAAATTTAACATATGTACAAAATGACTTGGAACACATTCTTGAGGAGGAATTACTGAAGGACAAACTAAACAGTAAAGCCCTTAACAATCCCACATTCATGTTAAGAAAATACTTAAGTTTGGAGTTGTCCCAGAAAGACAGTACTTTAGACAATATGTACCAAAGGTGCGGTGTGGAGCATAAGACAGAGGCTGGTATATTGGAGAGTTTTTTTCTTTGAAACATAATAAAATAAATGTAAAATATTGCTCTAAGGATGAAATTCTAAACATGAATATTGACACCACCACCACAAACCTTTATGGCATTGAAATGCTGCTCCATCTGTCATAACTATGCACATGTTAGGACATGACTGACTCAGATTTTGAGTCTCTGTCACCTTCTACAACTGTCGTCTAGAGCTCACAGGAGAGGAACTCCTTCTCTCGGCTTTAGCAAACAGACTTGTGTTTATACATGACAGAGGAATAGAGATTTTAAGCATTTATCTGTTGAAGATTTGGATTAGGTCATCTTCAAGGTTCTTTTACCTCTAACCTTTGGTGGTTTTATGTAAGTTAATACATTTTACTAATTCCACATGTCTGTAAACCAAACCAAGGACAAGTCACAAATGACCCTAATATTTTGATTGAATGGACAAAATAACATTTTTGTTGCCGCAGAAATATAAAATGTTAAAAAAAAGAAGGCTTTGAAAAAGACCACACCATGTATGTTTCAGGCATTGTGTTGCTGGGAACAGATATTCTTTCTGGCTAAAACATTTTCCCTTCTTGAATACCATAAGCGATCCCTGAGTTCTTTACTTAGACAGAGATTCACAGGCTCACATCGTAAGAACAGGGCTCCCAACACTTCCAGAAGTAGGTATTCAAATTTGGTTGCATGGATTTCTCTTTGTGAGAGGAAGTAAGGCAGCCTGAGACTTGTCTCCATTGTACCAACTTTTCGATTTTAATCCTTTGAAGATGATGAAGACTTTGAGTTGGGAAGAGGCACTGGACGAGGAATTAAAACACATAGTTCTCCCTCTGCTGGGCATGCAGACAAGGCAGTTCCCTCCCCAAGCTTCAATTTCTTTATCTCAAAAGGAGGCACCTCACATTGGCTTCCCCTGCCTCGGAGGAGTAAGAGTAGACTGGATCATGCACACCAAAGTATCCCGTGAAATGTAAAGTATGTTAAGTGTAAGAAATGTTGGACATGTATTTGGAAAAAAACGTTGGGTAGCATTAGAGAGAATACCAATACTTAAACTATCTTTCATTTAAATACAATTCCAGACCTATTCATGTTTTTAATGCTTTCAAGCACATTATTTCCCATAAGAAATGGTTTGCACGAGACACCAGACAAATGTCTGTTATTTTCCTTTCAAACAAACCATTTAATTCGGCAATATCATTAAAGAGTTCGACTAAGGTTAAAGTGGGATGGGAGAAGCAACTCAGTTTCGCATACTATCAGAAAATTTCTTTCTGTCGTTTATTTTCACATGTTTAAAATTTAAAATTAACAGCAAATATATACCCCCCAGATGAGAAGAATGAAAGGGGATTGAGAGGGGCTTGGAGGAGAAAGGAAAGGGAAAGGGGATAAAAAGGGCATTAAGATGTATGGTGTACATGCACTAACTCTCCACAGGTGCGTAGAGATTATGTACTACAAACGTATACTAATAAAATTATACAGAAATGTTTTTATCCTGATGTATTATAATCTGCTGTATATTTAGTGGCATTCAAGTTTGCACAAAAGTACGTGGGAATTTTTGTGCCTCATACAGAAGTTTCCAATTTGCGTTTTCTCTGTACTCTAATTCTCACCTTCTTACCTTTCATACACATGTAGGTTGTGTGTATATGTGACAATATGTGAATTAAAAGTTCTTAACTTCTATAAAGCACTCCTGACATCCTCCTAGTGGGCCTAGAATATCTATTTAAAAAAATCTGATCAGAAATGGACTACAACATGGAAAAACATAATGGTAAGAATTTGCAGAATAAGACTAACTTCTTTAAGTATATAGGAAGAAAAACGCTATGCCAAGCATTCTTAGAAGCATGACTAACTTTCTACTATAAGGATATGACTTGTTGGCATTTCTGAGCCTATAAACCAAATACCAACCCACTTGCTGAGGGGAGAAGTTGGTAAGAATTTCACGATTTTACTCCTATTTCTAGCTATTTCCCAGAAGATTATTGAATGCAGCAAACCTAAAAGTAACTCCCTTGGTTTCCACCAAAGGAAAAACCATCTATGATTGTTTTTAGTTCTAGTTTCTCATATTCCTTGAACCACATGGTGCTCTCCTTTCTAAGTTTAATGAGGTGTCCTGTAACTGATCAGGCAACCTTATCCTTGATATGATGATACAGGAGAAAATCCCTACTCCATGACCCTCAGGTTTTCTTGACCCTGGAAATGGGAAAGTTTGAACTGAGACACTTCAGAGATGGAGAGTTTCTGGGATAGGATTACATTAATGATACAGCTCTGGAAGGAGGAACGACATATTTGCATTCTGGGGAATGTTGGTTTCTGCCATCTAATTGTACCTTCTAGGAAGTTTCTCTGCCCTTCCCTCCTTGAGCTGAGGTTACCCAGAGTTTTAATTGTTTTCTGTTACAAATCCCTTGAATTAGCACATGACACTTTCATAGCACAAAATTTTGTTTCTCAAACAAGGTTTTAGTATTATGGAAGCCAATGAAGATATTTTCTATAGGATTTCTTATAGTGCCTAAAAGAGCAGGCTCTTCACAAATCTATTTTGAATAAATTAATAACCGGGAAGAGATGAAAGAGGTCCACAGAACTGGAGAAAATGAAAATGCACCTTGAAGAAATTTAATATTTTCTAACTATGAAAGAAAAATACAAAAGATTTATTTTTGGTTGCTTCCACATAGAACAACATCAGCCTAAAAGTTTTAACCAGCTATAGAAATTTTTAAAAATTGAAATTTGTGTTATTATTTTGAGATAATAGAATGGCTTTACAAGTTCAACAACATAACCTTTCATAGCTTTAAGCTCTATACTTTTTATTAATCCTTTTTTTTTTCATTACGCTGAACATATTGCCTCTCCCTCCCTCCATTCTTTAATTCCTATTCTCTGGGAAACCTGTTTTTGACTATACATTGACCTTGGGCTTCACCTTCACAGAAGATATCTTTTCTTTAAAAAATGCTCTATTCATTCTGTATCATATATTTTGTTGAGTATAATTTGGTATCTGTAGTTAATCCAATTAGTTAATGAAGTGATAGTTCTCTATGAAGATTTGTGAAAAAAAAGCTAAGGCCCTAAGAGAATTAATAGTATAAATTATCCATTAAAAGTCTATCTATCTATCTATCTATCTACCTACCCATCTATGTATCTATCATGATTCCACATAATCAAAACCCCCACAGAAAAGTAATACAATTCATACTAGTGTTAAGCTGAGAACATCACATTTCATTTCATAAACATATATTTGCAAATGTAATTCATTAAACCATGTGCACATAAAACATCTTAGATATTTGGAGAACTAAAGCAAAAATTTAAAAAATGAACAGAAGCTTTCCCCACTTTTCTCCTGGTAAGGTTTCTAGTTATTAAACAAGATAATTCAAGAAATTCTGAGGGAGAAAAGACAGATTTTAAGCATTGTATAGAACACTAGACTATTTACAGCTTATTCAGCTTCTGTAACATCCTTCCTTTTTCTGTCACAGCTATGTTTTATTTGACTTAAAAACAACTCTAATCAAAAATTGTCTTTCTGAGAGAGAAACCTTAAAGGACTGGTAAAGATTTCCACTCAGAAGAGGGGATAAAGTACATTACAAGCTGAGGGAAGAGGTTGGGCAATGGCTTTGAAGTCTCTCAAATTGTTTCCTCAGAAAAATCCAAGTAATTTTGTGTGACTGGGGGCAACCATGAAGAGGCCCAACATGGAAGAGTTCATGGTGATTTCAAAGCTGCTACATGCAAGGATAGCGCATATAGGATGTAGACTGATTAACTCTAGAAGGTACCATCCAAGACATTACAATGTCAGTGATGCTTTCATACGTGCAGTGCACAGCTTATGCAACCAACTCTGACAGCCTTAGTTCCAGGGAGCCGAGTGTTGTGATTGGATACAGGTGAAGGCATTTGGAAGAATGGAGCAGGATCCTTCTGGGGGGTTAAACCACTGAGAAATTCTGAAGAGCACTTGATGTAATGAAGAATTTGGGGGCTTTCTTCTGTAGACAAGTTTTCCTCAAAGTGTGGTCCCCAGACCAGCAACATCATTGGTATTATGTGATAAGTTTTGTGTGTGTGTGTGTGTGTGTGTGTGTGTGTGTGTGTGTGAGTGATAAGTCGTTAAAAGGCAAATTCCCAATTCTCAGGTCCTATTCCATACCCATTGGGTCAAAGATGTGGGAAAAGTCTCAGCAATCTATGTTCTAACAAGTTCTCCAGGTGACTCTGTTGTTTGCCAAAGATTGAGAAGGCTGATGTAAGGCGAAAAGCCATGGAAAGATTTCAAGCAAAGCAATGGGATGTTTATATTTGCATCTTAGATCCCTGGCTGTGATGCACAAGACTGACTTGCAGGGAGGGGACCTGAAGATAAGAAGAGAAATTGCTACCACCCCAGTGACAGAAGCCAAGGGGTAAATGGTGGTGGTGGGGTAGGCTATGAAAATATTTATCAGGTGGAATTTCGATGTTACTTGTGATCGAGTAGTGTTTATGACTAAGATACCAGGAAGGTTGAGTAGCTCTGACAAATATCCATTATTATCTCAGGAATAGAAGACTCCTTGAACTAAGTCCTCACTTATCTTGGGAAATAATATTTTCTCTCTTTTTTTTTTATTGGTAGTGGGGATTGAACTAGGGTCCTTGTGCTTGTAAAGCAGGCCACCTAACCACTGAGCTAAATCCCTGGCCCAATATTTTCTCATACTAAAAAAATTAATCAGAGCTTCAGGCTGTGAAATAGAGAAATTTCTCTCAGAATTAAACAATAGTGTTTTGGAACAGGAATAAATTATAAGATACCATACATACTATATAATTTCCTAGAATTGTTTTCTTTTACAAAATTTTATCTTAAGTGCATATTCTGAAATCACACAGGGGAAAGACTAGTTTAAAGACCTATTTATACTCACTGTTCCCTGAATGCAGGCTTAGTTGTTGAATTATTTCTCACCCATTCTGACTTCCAATTTATGCAAGGAACTCTTCTAAATTTCCAGAATTAAAGTGCCATTAGAAACTGGCTTTGTTCCCTGGATACCTAGTCAGCCTCATCAGCTCATCAATCACCATTAACAGAGCATTTTAAGGATTTATTTCCATCATTATCCCCATATTTCAAGACCACATCCCAGTAGCTTCAAAGAAAGGAAAAACAAAAGCTGTAATGCAATCATTTTTCCTTTTAATGAACCTCTGTAGCAAACCTCTTCTGAAAAGTACTTTTGGGGTCAACATCATTAAGACCACATGATAGGATGCCAGAAAACAGAACACACGCGAGGGTCATGCTGTAATGGTGTAGCACTGCCAAGGAAGAAGGCAAATGAAAGCCAAATCTAGCTGGCACTGCAGAAAACCTGCTTGATTCCCTTTACATTTGCTGTTAGGAGAAGGCTTCTGTGCTGTCCCAGGGCCCCATGAACCACAGTACTTCATAAATGCTTCTGTGCCAAGAGTGGCCCACGTTCTTCTTGTCATAAAGCTGAGCATCACAAACAAGGGCCTCTCACTGAATCCTCTTTGGCTTGCGTGGTGGCAACAATTGGCAACATGAATGCCACTGCCTCTGTACTTGCTACGGACTGAGGAGATTTTTATTGGGCAGTGGGGTCCTGCTTTTTCCAGCTGTATGATGTGGACATTTTCTACAATTACATAGACTAATTCTGGGTTCTCTTATGAAGGCTACTTAAGGCTCTGGCACTCAAAATATGGTCCTCAAACATGAAGGGTCTGGGAACAGATTAGAAATGCACAATATGGGCTGGGGATTTAGCTCAGTGGTTCCACTGCCTGCCTCACAAGCACAAGAACCAGAGCTGGATCCCTGGTACCAAAAAACAAAACAAAACAAAACAAAACAAACAAACAGAAAATGCAGAATCTCAGTCCTAACCCCAAGCCCACTGAATTTGAATTTGTATTTTATCAAAATCCCCCAGAAATTCCTGTGTGCATTTAAATTAGAGGCACTGGCTTTGGACACAAATGCATGTTGTTTAAGGAAAAAAAAAATTTGAGGCTCTTCTACACATTTTTAACAAGTTTGTCTCAGTTCTGTGGAGTGGGGTAGATTATTAGCCTGTGCAGCTTTTAAAATTACTCAGAGTTTCTGGGGTGGGAAGAACTATCTAGAAAAGCCTTGAAGATAATGCTGTGGTGATCTGTAATTCCACCTTGGTCTCCTCTCCCATCCTATAGTTGATAGCTACAGCTTTAAACAATTTCACACAACATAATACAACTTGGCAGTGGAAAGAACACTGGGTTTTGAGTTAAGTGCTTTGACCTGCATCCTGGTACTCCGTTAATTAATCAATTAATTAGTTAATTGCATTATCTGAGTTAGGATATGAAGCCTCTTTTTCCATCTGTATACTGGGGCTAAACACAATTATATTACAAGGTTGTAGTGATGAAACTAGGTAGTGCATGGGGAAGTAGTTTGGCAGTCATATATTTCTACAGAAATGCCAATATTTTTATGATAATTAAATACATTTTTTACATGTCCTATAGAATTTGGATAAAAATGCTAACTAGTACATAATGATAGGGTTAGAAGAACTCTCTTATATGACTTCTTGTTTGATGTTAGCATGGTCTTTCTTATGTAATGAATTTTTAACCCATTTCTGTGAATACTGCTGAATGATTTAAATAAACTTGGTGGAGATACATATCTGGTCTCTTTGGAAAGCAGCACATTAGGGAAAAGAGTGTCTGGTCTGAATGTGGTTTTCCAAAGTTAATATATTGAAACTTAAAACATAATGCAATAATATTAAAAGAAAATGATTCCATCATAAAGGGGTCTGCCATCATAAATGGGATCAGCCCTCATAAAAAAGGCTGAAGGCAGCATCCTTGCTTTTTCCATCATATGAGGACATGTGATCAGGCACCATCTTTGAAGTGGACAGGACCAGACACTGACTCTGCTGGCATCTTAATCTTTGTCTTCTTAGCCTGTAGAACTGTGGAAAATGAATTTCTGTCATTTATAAATTAATTTTGTTACAGTGGCAGAAATGGACTAAGAAAAATAGTGTTTCTCCAAAATTCATTTATACCCAGAACCGAGAATGTGGTCTTGTTTGAAAATAAATAGGCTTTTTGTGAATGTAATCAGTTTGGTTCGTGTTGCATTAGAGGGAGTCCTCAACCAGTGTCTGATGTTGTGTTAGATGGAGGCCAAGAGAGACACACAGAATGAAGATGGCTGTGGTACAGCAGAGGCAGAGAGTGGAGGAGGGGCAGCAGTAAACCAAGGGACACCAAGAATCAACAGCCAGCACTAGAAGCTATAAGAGGCAAAGAAGGAATCTTCTCTTGCACCATCAGAAGGAGCAAAGCCCTGATGACAGCTTGATCAGATTTCTAGCCTCCTTAACTGTGAGAGAATACATTTCGCTGTGTTGTTATTTTGGCTACATATTTGAAGTAGATTATTTTGTACAGAATCCTGAGGAAATATATACAGTCAGGCTGTATTATTTAATGGGAGGGTCTAGTCTTTAATGAGAAATAGGGAATAAGAATAAGAATAGAAGTTCTCATGTATATTCACTTCAAAAGTAGATTTAATGCCACTGGAAAAGCCTTGGAACCCTAGTCAGCAGGAAAACAGGCTTAATTAGGAGAAACTAAGTTCTATTTACTGTTAGAAGTAAATAGCTAGGATTTGTTAAGTAGGTAATTAACACCTGCATTCTAAGTAGCAGCCCAGGACAAGTTAGAACATGTGGGCTCAGAAGTTGTAAAAGTCAGTTATATCAGCAGGATGTAAGCCAAAGATAAATAAGGAAGTACTACCAAATAACAGATTAAAAGAGCTTATGATAGCAACAAGAAATTTCTCTCACATTAGGAAATTTAAAAACCCAATTTTAAAGCACATCCTATGATGGTGGTTTATAAATTGAAAGTGCTCAGGAATTATGCTGTTGTCTCTAGATAAACTAATTTTTATATCAAAAGCATTACAAATGTACTATAGTTTCTTCTTTCACTGCTATGTAACCTTTAGTAAAATCAGGTCCTACAGAAACATGTGTAGAATGGCTCCCCCACCAAAAATGAGTAGAACCTATTGGTAGATCTTCAAACAATTTGAGAATTGTAAATCAGCATTTAAAAAAAAAGTGAAATAGATGAGATTAGAATAGAAATTATCAGGAAGAGTAAGTAGTGGTTTTAAAATTGTTGTCCATATTCATACCTAAAATGATGATAATAATAGTTATTACTATTAAATTGCAATTATCACATTGGATGTTTCATATAAAAGTAGCATAACCCTAATCCCAAGTAGAGCTTTGAATTATTTCTATCAATGGAAGGCAGACCACCTTCCACACCCCCCAAAAAGGATAGAAATTCATTTCTTTGACAAAATGTTGGCTTAGGACATAACTACATGGGCAGTTACACATAGCTTGACAATGAGATAAATTTTGAGGAAGGTATCATTAGGTGATTTTGTCATTGTGTGAACATAATACTTACATCAAACTAAGATGGCTACAATATCACTGAGCAATGTAGTCTCATGGGAACACCACTGTATATGTGGTCTGTTTTTGATCAAAATATCACAAGGTATGTGACTGCATATAGCTACTTTGTTATAGTCATTTTGTATTTTTCTAGTTCTGACATCAAGATTTCTGTCCTTATATTTCTACTTTTCATACTTTTGCCACTATTATGATTTGAATCAATTCAAGTAGTTTATTTCATGTCATTTCCTAGGATATAGGTTGGAGTGATGAACTTTCTATTAATCATTCACAAAGCTATTTAGTACTGAAGCAGTTGCTATGAGGAAATTCCATATATTAAATTACATTTTGTCATTAATGTTATCTTAGAACATTTTTATTAAACTTCTGCTTAAATAATTCATAACTTAAGAGAAGTAAACATTATTGTTAGGTCATTGACATTGGTTTCTAAATGTGATTTTTGAGGCAATATTAGAATTTGACTCAAAATAAAAGATCTAACTGACTGGGTGTTTACTGATCATATAGAGTTATGTATAACTTAAATGGTTGAAATTAAATGACAACCATGTGAGAAACTAAAAGTATAAGTAAGGATTAAAATGTATCATTGATAATGTGAAATAGGAAGAAAAGGTATAAAGGGGTAGGGGAAGTGGGAAGGGTATGGGAAAGAAAAGGAGGAAAAGGAAAAAATATGAGAAGAGGAAAAATGGAAACAAAGTCCTTGTAGATAGGGAGGAGTGGAGGAGTTGAAGGGAGGGTAGAGGAATGGGGAAAAAATAAGTTACATCATGTAAAGGTACAAGAGCTCAATGATGAATGTAAGTATTGTATGCCTAAAATGTACAAATGAACTTAATGAAAAAAAGAAATTAAATGATAACCTTAGTTAATAGGTCATGTTTTGCATTTAAATCCCAGTTTTCATTACGCAGCCATGAGACATCTACTCTGTAGCTAACAGAGTTGCAAAGATCAAGAGTATAGATAATTTTCACCAATGAAGACATGTCTATAATCATCCTTTTAGTGGGGCAAAATTCAGCACCAAAATATATAGTCTACTGAGTGTATCATGATAATGTCCAGATGATCTTCAGATATAGTATAAATATTTCATGTTTGAGTTACTTACTTTTTAAGTAGTTTAAATTCCTGAAATTTCAAGCTGGGGATCCACATCTGATCAAATGAGTATTTTTTTCCATTGGGTTTATTGATATCTGTCTATCTATCTATCTATCTATCTATCTATCTATCTATCTATCTATCTATATATTTTGTTTTTTTGTTTTTGAGACAGGGTCACACTGTGTAGTTGAGACTGACCTGGAATTCACTATGTAGCCTAGGCTGGTCTTGAACTCACAGTGATCCTCTTGCCTCAGCCTCCCTAGTGCTGGGATTACAGGTGTGTGCCACTATGCCCGGCAAGTTTATTGATATTGTTTAGGTATACAGTACAGTTACTTCCTCATTGGGATCTTTGCATGATGTATCATGGTTCTTAATTTTTCCCCATATCCCTGACATCCTTTCACCTCCTCCACCCTTCCCTATTTACAAAGACTTTGTATCCATTTTGCCTTTTCTCATATTTTTTCTTTTCCTTCTTTCCTTTCCCCTACTCTTCCCACTTCTCCTACTCCTTTAGCCCTTTTCTTCTGATTTCACATTATCAATTATACGATTTGAACCTTATTTCCACTTTTAGTTTTTCATACCAGAGAAACTATTCAGTATTTACACATGTATCCTATTTATCTTACTTATGAGTATGGCCTCAACATGCCAGATGCAATTAGTTTGTCAATTGCTGATCTACAGGACACAAGGTATGGCCAGAGGTTTTAACAGGGTGAACACACACAGCTCAACAACTGATTAGTTGAATGCAAGAGGGAGGTGAAGGATCATGTCTGAAGGATGCCATTTATCTTTTTCCTTCTAATGCCAGGAAGGAGTATCTTTTTAGTGTTTGTGTTCTGTGTTCTATACACAACTATTTTGAAACAAGCCCTGTTTAAGAAAGTTACAACTCCACCCAATATTTTTTCTTGAGATACATAGTGTGAATCATTACCTCCTGTGATTTTCAGAATGGATTTCTGGAGACCTGGGATTTTTTGGGGGGTGTGTGACTTATAAGCCACTGATGAGAGAAGAAAAAGACTGAGTGGACAGGGCTGCATGATCCCCATCCTTGCCATGAACCCGAGGGAGCTGTCCATCTAGGTGGTGCTGAAGATGTCTAAAGCAGTCAGTGTAGCACCCTATTTTTAATTTTCCATTTTGTATTTTATTTTATTTTTTCCCATTAAATTTATTGGTACATTTAAAGCAAACAATACAGTTACATTTATCATGGGATCTTGTACCTTTACATGGCATGTCTTGGTTATTTTTTCCCATGCCCCTGCCCTCCATTCACCCCGTCACCCTTCCCTATTTACAAAGACTTTGTTTCCATTTTTTCCTTCACATTTTTTCTTTTCCCTTATTTCCTTTCCCCTACCATTCCCACTTCCCTGTTAGCCATTTTCTTCCTATTTTACACTCTCAATTATACCATTTGAGCCTTATTTACACTTTCAGTTTTTGACACCAGAGAAACTATTTGGTATTTACTCAAGTGTGTCCTATTTATTTCACTTAAGAGTATAGCCTCAATGTGCATCCATTTAGCTACAAATGTCTCTACTTTCTCATTCTCTATGGATGAGTAGTACCCCATTTTATAGAAAAAAACACATCTTCTTTATCCAGTCTCTAGTTGATGGGCACTTGGGTTGTTTCCAAATTTTAGCTATTATGAACTGTGCCACTATAAACATGGGTGCACATATGTCATTGTGGCATGATACTTTTAATTCTTTTGGAAAGATACACAGTGGAGGGATAGCTGGGCCAAATGGGACCTCTAATCCTAGTTCTTTGAGGTATCTCCATATTGATTTTCACAGTGGTTGCACCAGTCTGCACTCCCACCAACAATGGAGAAGAGTTCCTTTCTACCCACAGCCAGCCAACATGTTTCTTTTTAATTATTTAGAGAATACTTTATTAGTTTCTGTAATCAAACCCACATAGATATGCCCTTACATATTTAGTACGATGTGTTACCCCTGTATACATGGAAAAAAAATTAACATTTCTAGACCAATATGGCTGTCCATTTCTGTACAATGCCAACTCAACACAGTAAATTGGGATGATATTTTGCAAAATTGGCAGCACCACTAAAGTTTCCCAAAATTCAATTTATATATATATATGTATATATATATTTATATAAAAAGACTAATAATAGCATGTTA
>NW_022900917.1:38546715-38547557 GCF_012274545.1 Fukomys damarensis
ATAGCAGTAACAGCTTTTCCAGGTTCTGCAGTCATCTGAACAAAATTATAGACATTCAGCACATTCCATTAAAAAAACAAAACAAAACAAAAAGAAACAAAGAAAAGAATAATATCCAGAAAACAGCAAAGTTCTGCTGCTGTTTTGGTACCTGGCACCATTTTTTTTCAGATTTAATTGAGTTTATTGGTACATTTAAGGGATACAGAACAGTTACATTCATCGTTGGGATCTTGTACCTCTACATGACAAGTCTTGATTCTCATTTTTTCCCCTTACCTCTGCCCTCCCTTCACCCCCTCCTCCCCTCCCCATCTACAAACACTTTATTTTCATCTTTTATCTCACATTTTTTTCCCTTTTTACTCTTCCCCTACCCATCCCACCTTCCCTGCACCTTTAGCTCCTTTCTTCCCATTTCTAAATGTCAGTAATCTTATTAGGATCTTATGCATTGTTGCAGATTATTCACACCAGGGAAATTATTCGGTATTTACACATGTGTGACTTATTTATTTCACTTAGGAGTATGTCTTCAATATGTATCCATTTTCCTATGAATGAATCTATTTTCTCATTCTTTATGGATGAGTAATATTTCATTTTATAGAAAAACCACGTCTTCTTTATCCAGTTTCCAACAAATGGGCAAATGGGCTGTTTCCAAGATTTAGCTATTACAAACTGTGCCACTATAAACATGGGTGCACATACTTCTCTGTGATATGATTCTTTTAGTTCTCTTGGAAAGATACCCAGCAGAGGGATGGCTGGGTCAAATGGAACCTCCAGTCCAAGCTCTTTGAGGTATCTCCATATTGATTTCCATAGTGGTTGCACCA
>NW_022900917.1:38548461-38552379 GCF_012274545.1 Fukomys damarensis
AGAACATTCTAGAGTAATATCATTAAATGTAGCTCTGATAAAGCATGGTCCCTACTATGTATCATAAAGCAGGTATAAGATGTTTTACATTCATAGAGGTATGATGCAGTACCATCCTACATCAATAATACTAGAATCAGTTTTGGTTTGAAATTTACTTTGTCTGCAAATAAGATTGCTGCCCCTGTTTTTTTCTGGGCTCCTGTCACATGGAGAATTGTTCTCTATCTTTTCACTTTCAGTCTATGGGCTTCTTATTCACTAGGTGTGTTTCTTGTATACAACATATTGTTGGATTTTACTTCTTATTCCATTTTGCCAGTCTATTTCTCTTGATTTGTGAGTTGAGGCCATTGACATTGCTGGTTATAACTGATATGTATTGACTTATTATTGACATGTTATTGGCCTTTTGTTGACTCTTTTTACTTTTTCAGCTTCTCCTTTTAATTTCTTGCCTTGCCTATTTGATTTGCTCTGTTGGGCCTCATGTTGTTGTTGCCTTCATTGTCTTTTTCTAGGATCTTGTTTAGGATTACTTGTAGTGCTGGTTTGGTATTCATGTAGTTTCTCAGGTGTTTTTTGTCATGGAAGTGTCTTATATCCCCATCCATTTTGAAAGACAGTTTTGCTGGGTACATCAGTCTAGGTTGGAGGTTGTTCTCTTTTAGTACTTGAAATATCTCATTCCAGGCTCTCCTTGCCCCAAGGGTTTGTGTTGAAAAGTCTGCTTTGATTCTGATGGGCTTTCTTTTATATGTGATTTGTTTCTTTTCTCTTACTGCTTGTAGTATTTTGTTCTTCTGTTGGGTTTCTGGGATTTTGATTATTATATGTCTAGGTGTAGAATTTTTTTGATTGTAGCTAGTTGGGATCCCATATGCCTCAGTTATCATAATGTCAAATTCTTCCCCCCTGTTTGGGAATTTTTGTGTCATTAATTCTGCAAACAAACAGCTTTTTTAAGTCATTTGTGTTTTCTCCTGCTACTTCATGAATTCCTATCAGTCTTATGTTATTCTTCTTTGCATCATCTAGGAGTTGTTGGATTGATTTCTCATGATCCCTTACTGTTTTTAAGAGATCTCTCTTTTCATGGTCACTGACTGCAAACTTATCTTCTATATCTGAGAGTCTATCTTCGCAATCTTATATTCTATTGCATACACTTTCTATGGAGTGTTTAATCTCCTGGATATCTTTTTGAATCTGTTTTATGGATTCCATTTCTTTCCTATGTTGGGCATTTATTTTTTCCATTTATTTCTTATGCTGGGCCTTCATGGCTTCTATTATGGTCCTGAGCTCATCTATTTTTTTTGTCAGTTTCTGCTCTAGAGTCTCGAATCATGACTTCCATTTTGTTCACTATCTCTATGGTTATCTGGGAAATTATTTCTGTTTTGAATTTTTCTAGAGCCTGATTGATCTGTTTTGTTACTTCCTGTGCTTTGAGTTCAGGGTGTCCTGGTGATTCACTATCAGCCTTCTCATCCTCATTGGTCCTACTGTTTGCCATTGGTGAACTGGAAGTTTGTCCTTGTGTCTTGCTTAAGTGTTTTCTCATTTTTATTTTTGTTGTCAGACTGTCTTTGGTTTAATCTCTGGGTTATCACTCAAATCTTTCTGATATATTTGCGCCCTAGCTTCTGTGTCTCTAATGACCCACAGACATTCTCATCTTCATAACATCAGAGAAACAGCTCATCAAATAGTCCGCAATGCTTTATCCCAACTGATACAATCAGCAACACATTAAGATCAAGCCCAACTTGGACACTGACCACCTGTAGTAATCACTAGTCTATCACCCTTAAATCATTTTAATTAAATTGAAATCAAGAAGCAGTACAGAACATGTCTGCAGTGAACAAAATTTCAATATAGTGTATTTACCATTTAATGGCTCCGACAAAGTGAGGATGCAAGTCCCCTGGTCTCAGTTAGCTGATGGCTGAACCCCATGACGCTGACTGACCTTGGGCTGCAAGGCCCAGATTGAGTTCTTCAACCTTCTGAATGGTTGAACCCCACAACATTCTATTACAGGTTTCCTATGCCCTTTCTTTAAAGATGTTCAAAGTTGGGAACTCAGAAAAATACCCTTGATGACCACCTCTGCCTCTGCAGAGTGGGTCCAAAGACTGGCACCGTCAGGAGGTCTGAGAGTGAGGGGGTGGAGGGGACTTATGGGGGTTCAGGGGTGCCTGCGCGACTACCTCCTGGTGCTTGAGCGATGGCGGCTGGGTCTGGAGCAGGCGTGGCTCTCCTTCCTGCAGTGGATCGGGGGCCCAGGCTACCTCCCGGCGCTTCTAAAGAAAACTTTTTTTGACTAGGTTCTCACTATGTAGTTTAGGCTTTCCTTGAACTCTCTATGTAGCTCAATCTGGCCTTGAACTTGTGACTATCGTCCTGCCTCAGCCTCTCAAGACCAGCCAACATATGTTATTGGTTGATTTCTTGATATCAGCCATTCTTTCTGGGGCGAGGTGGAATCTCAGTGTTGTTTTCATCTGCATCTCTTGAATGACCAGTGATGTGCAACATTTTTTCATATATTTACTTAATGCTTTTACTCCTTTGTCTGAGAAATGTTTGTTCATTTCAGATGCCCATTTTGGAATCAGGTCTTTATATTGGGGGGGTCTGATTGTTTTGAGTTCTTTATATATTCTAGATAGTAGTCCTTTGTCTGAGGAATAGCTGGTAAAATATTTTCCCCCACATTGTAGGTTGTCTCAGCTCTGTTAGTGGTTTTTCTTGCACTGCAAAAATTTTTTAGTACAATGAGATCCCAGTTTTTGATTCTTTGCACAAGTTCTTATGGTGCTGAGGATTTGTTCATAGAGTATTCTTCTGTGTCAATGTCTTTGAGTGTTCTACCTAATTTACTTTCCAGTAAGTTTAGTGTTTCTGTTTTGATATTTAGATCTTTAATCCACTTGGATTTTAGTTTAGTGTATGGTGAAAGATAGGGATCTAGTTTTTATCTTTGGCAAGTTGAAATCCAGTTTTTTCAATGCCATTTATTAAAGAGGCTATCTTTCCTCCAGCGAGGGTGTTTGGCTCCTTTGTCAAAGATGATGTAGCTGAGTATTTCTGGTGCTGTTTAATCATCTTCTAATTGATTCCATTGACCCTTGGGTTTGTTTCTTTGTTAGTATCATGGTGTTTTTACCACAGTGGCTTTGTAGTATAGTTTCAAAGTGGAAATTGTGATACCCCCTGCCATATCTCTGTTGCCTAGAATGGTTTTTGCTATTCTAGGTCTCTTCTGGTTCCAAATGAATTTTTGGATTGTTTTCTCAAGTTCTGTGAAATATACTGTTGTGATTTCAATCAGGATTGCATTGGACCTGTATGAAAGCTTTGAAAGTATGGCCATTTGCACTATGTTGATTCTTCCTACCCAGAAACAAGGGATGCCTTTCCATTTTTTTTTTTTTTTTGGTACCAGGGATCAACCTTTGGTCCCTGTGCTTGTGAGGCAGGCAGTAGAACCACTGAGCTAAATCCCTGGCTCCATTTTTTCTAATATCCTCTTCTATCTCTTTTTTCAGAGTGCTGTAATTTTTAGTGTAGAGGTCATTTGTCTCCTTCATTAGATTGATTCCTAATATTTCATTTTTTGGATGTTATTGCGAAAGGAATTGCTTCCCTAATTTTTCTCTCAGTGAATCTATATTTGTGTACAAGAAGGGTATTGATATTTGAGTTTTGAGTTTAAATCCAGCTACTCTATTTAATCTGTCATTAAGTCTAGAAGTCTTTTGGCAGAGTTTTTTGGGTCTTCTATGTAGAGCATCATATCAGCAAATAGTGACTGTTTAACTTCTTCCTTTCCTATCTTTATTCCTTTTATTTAGTTCTCTTGTCTAATTGCTGTGGCCAATGTTACTAGAACTATATATATATATA
>NW_022900917.1:38552423-38584548 GCF_012274545.1 Fukomys damarensis
TTTTAACAGGATCTACAAATAATTTTATTGAAATTGAGCAAATAACACAACAATCTTCCTATGCTGGGGAGCACCACCCCCATGCCATGTCCCACACTAGGAGCACAGAGCTTGCACTATAAGGAAAAGAACAACAACAAAAAAGTCATTTCTATGTAGAAATCAGGCTCTGCCCCAACATCATCATGTACTAGACTATTTATAAATCTTCACATTTTAAGTACAGTATTCCTTTTATATTTTTGCCCTCCTTTCTGTCCCTATCTAGGGGCCCTAGTACTTTCCCTTGATTAACCCAGAAGGGGTGAGGATACTGTGGGGGAAGAGTGGTGGGGTCCTCATAGCACTACTGGTACCAACCCTAGTATGTTGTTCATCACAGGGTAATGGACCCTCCCGACTAGGTGGTAGGGGGAATGGCTGGTGCAAAGGCAAATGGGGGGGTTAGAATAGGCTTGGGGCAACTCCCCATAGGCACAGATATCCACAGCCTGTTCTGACTCTGGCCTGTACCTCTTAACTGACGAGATGGCAATAACTAGTTGCACTGGGGAGCAATTAGCCAAGACCTGGGAAAGAGAGAAGCTACCCATTACAGTCCTCATTCTTGTTAACAACCAGCAAACTGTCCATCTGAAAGTGGGAACAAATGGCAGGTAGGTGGGAAGAATCAGGCTGGTGCTGTCCCCAGCCTCTGTCTAGTACAGGAAGAATCGAGGTAGCAAATGGCTGAAATGCTCTGACTAGGGGGTAAAGAAAGTGAGGGAAAGGAAGTTCCCACTTGTGTGGAGCTCCCAAAGCCCAGGGGCTGGAAGAAGGCAGACTTTGCATGTAAAGTGCTGTAGCTTCTAATAGTGCTGGGCCCTAGGCAAGCTTGGAGGAAAGCAGGCCAGGCAAGGAACCCAGAACCACACATTCCTGACTGGCATATGCCCTGCCATATTCCTTGCCAGGGTGGCTGGGAAAGCTGTGCTGGTAACTGTGCCATTAGCCTTTGCCAGCCACCAACCATCTCTTGTCCACACACAAACCCAAACCCAACTTATATGAGGACTGCCCTGCTCACAGCTGAAGGTTCTGGGCCAACAGTTTATTCAGGGTTGTGGCCCCTGCCTGAGTTTCTCAATGGAAGATTCACCTTGAGACTGGAAGTTTCTCACTGGGTCAAAGGGGTGCTTGTGTCTGTCACCCACCAGGCTCACACCTCATAGAGGATCACAGGGAAATCCACATGGATGCGGGGGATTCCAGCTTCATGATGCCCTGAGGAATCAGATTCTTATACACCCATCTCAGCTTGGCCTGCTTCTGGCCATTCTTGGTGACGATTTTCTCCTCATAGAACTCATGAACCAGGTCTCCCTCCTCGTCATAGAACATGGAGCCGCGCAGCATGAATATGAAGGGAGGCACTCCTCGGCCTTGAGGCCTCACCAAGGCTTGCTCAGTGCCTGAAGTCTCCAGGACACCGTCCCCCACTGCTGAGGCAAAGGGCCAAAGGCCCCAGCTTTGGAGCCACTGGCGCCCATGTCAGGGTCGCCAGCGCATGGCGACCCAGAGGCCGCTGTGCTCTCACAGTGCAGAATGAACCACCATGCCGGTCCCCAACCTTTGTCCTTAGGTGGTGCTACTCTAGAACTATATTGAACAGGAGTGGTGATAGTGGACATCCTTGTCTTGTTCCTGGTTTTAGTGTGAAGGTTTTCAGTTTTTGACCATTTAGTATGATATTGGCTGTTAGTTTTTCATAGATAGCCTTTATCAGGTTAAGATAAAGATCATCTATTCAATTTTCTGTAGGGTTTTTTTTTTATCATGAATGGGTATTGAATTTTTTGAATGCTTTTTCTGCATCTATTGAGATGATTATATGGTTTTTGTCCTTGTCTCTGTTAATAGAGTGTACTACATTTATTGATGTGCATATGTTGAGCCATCCTTGCATCCCTTGGATAAATCTGACTTGTTCTGGGTATATGATCTTCTCAATGACCCACTGTATTCTGTTTGCCAGTATCTTATTGAGTATTTTTGCATTAGGAAGATTGGTCTTTAGTTCTGTTTTTTGGTTGAGTTTTTCCATGGTTTTGGAATCAAAGTAATACTTGCTTCCAGGAATGAATTTGGAAGTATTGCTTTTCTTTCAGTTTCACTGAAGAGTTCAGAGTAGTGGTGATAGTTCTACTCTAAATGTCTCATAGAATTCAGCAGTAAAGCCATCAGGTCCTGGGCTTTTCTTTGTTGGTAAATTTTTAATTACATTTTCAATATCACTGAATGTAATTGGGATGTTTAGACTTTTTATATCTTCTTTGTTCAACTTTGGAAGTTGATATGTATCTAGGAATCTGTCCATTTCTTCTGTGTTTTCCATTTTATTAGAGTACAGCTTTTTGAAGTAGGTATTGATGATCCTCTGGATTTCTACTGGAAGGTGACTTCACCTTTTTCATTCCTAATTGCATGGATTTGAGCCTTTTCTTTCCTTTTTTTGATAAGTTTGGCTAAGGGTTTATCAATTTTATTTATTCTTTCCAAAAACCAACTCTTCAATTCACTGATTTTTTGTATCATTCTCTCCATTGCATTAATTTCTGCTCTGATCTTTATAATTTTCTCACCTGTATGAAATTTTGGTTTGTCTTGCTCTTCATTTTTTAGAATCTTAAGGTTAAGCATTAGATTGTTTATTTGAGCTTGCTCTGTTTTCCTCATATGGTCATTTACTGCTATGAATTTCCCTTGTAGAACTGCTTTCATTGTGTCCCATAGATTCCTGTATGTTATACTGGCATTCTCATTTAATCACAGAAACTGTCTAATTTCTTCTTTAATTTCCTCTGTGACCCAATGGTTATTCACCAGGTTGTTACTTCATTTCCAGGTGTTTATGGAGTTCTTGCATTTTCTTAGCTATTGATCTCCAGTTTAATTGCACTAAGGCCTGATAATATACAGGGGATAACTTGAATTCCTTTGCATCTACTTAAGCGTGCTCTATGAACTAGCATGTGGTCTATTTTGGAGAATGACCCATGTGCAGCCAAAAAGAATGTATATTCTGATTTTGTAGGGTGGCACACTCTGTAGACATCTACTAAGTCCATTTGTTCTAGGACTTGGTTCAATCCTGTTATTTTGTTATTGATTATTTATCTAGATGATCTGTGTATTTGTGTCAGTGGAGTATTGAGGTTCCCCCACTACAATTGTATTAGTAGTAGCACCTTATTTTAATGGTATAACATACACATACATACAAATATCACATTTGTATATGCAAATACATGAATATATTTTTTGGACATGATAATACTGATAAATGGTCCTAGCTGTGCTAGAACTGTATGTGATTAAAAGCCCTCTGGACACTATTTACTCACAAAGTGATGTTATTTTATTTGTGGTCACAGCTGTTGTTTGCAGAGTTACTGAGTGCAGCTCTGTCTTTTAAACTTGTATGCCTTCTAAATGCCAGGCTAGTTTTGTATTTGCCAAGATGCTAAAAATTTAACATCACCAAACAGGCAGAGGACTTCACTAAACACATTGTAGTACATAAAACTGGAATCTACTGAGCCTTGGCTGCTGCAGGTCAACTGCACTCCATTAAACAGCCTTTGTGAGGCTAAGAGGTTTGGACATCAGGAAATACTGAGTTACTGGCTTTCTCCTATAGGAGTAATATTTTATCATTTTAGGTAACTAGGTAAACATAATAAAATAAAGTTCATTTTGGTACATTAGTCACAAACTAGCTTAGAATTATTTAAAAGAGTTTTCAGATTTTGTCCCACACTAAGTATTCAACCCAAAGTATACCTATTAAATATGTATTATTCTCATCAAGCTTCTATTTATGTGCAAATCCATTGAATGCCATCTGTGGCCCTTAGACTTTCTTAACTATTTTCTAAAACAATAAGGTGAGGAGACAAAGCTAAGCTTTCTCTATAAACAACAGAGTTAACATAATAATAGTTGGGAAAAAAACCATGGTGTCATCCCAATCTCCAGCCTCTTGTTGCATAAGAGTAAATATTTGCTTCTGAAAGTTTAAGTAGATCAGAAAACAAAGCACAGACAGATGATGGCTTAGTGCTTCTGCAAAAGACACAACTTTTATGCTGCTTGATCTTTTCTCTTTCAATTTCTCATTCTAATGATATGGTTGGGAGATTGTCAGGTACCATAGATTTGGCAGATAAACAAAGAACACTAAAATTCATAGTAGGAATAGGCTGAAAGGAACCAATTTGCTCTCTAAAAAACTGTGACTAGATAGGTTGACAATGCTAACATAGTTCCCCAATTGTATATTGGCATTCCTAGCCAGCCTGGGAAACACTGCAGGGGAAGTTTGGTTTATAGCTACTTTTCAGCCTGTTTCTCCCTTTCCTCTTTTCATCGTTCATGTACCTGTCTTCCTTTGCTTACCTTCTCTTCCTTTCCCTTCCTGTCCTTTGTGGGTGGGGCCCTTTGGGGCCTGTGTAAGGCTTTCTAATATAGCACTGCCATTTCTATCCTTTCCTCCTATTCTTTCTCTTCTGCATTGAAATTTCTTAGCAAATTTTGCTTCTAACTCAAGTCCAATCATCCTGATACCATTGTGAGAGGTGGATTAAATCTTGGAAATAGCCTATTTGCCCATCAGATGGAAACTGGATAAAGAAGATGTGGTTTTTCTATAAAATGGAATATTACTCAGCCATAAAGAATGAGAAAATAGATTCATTCACAGGAAAATGGATACATATTGAAGATATACTCCTAAGTGAAATAAATAAGGCACGCATGTGTAAATACCAAATAGTTTCTCTGGTGTGAATAATCTGCAATAATACAGAAGATCCTAATAAGATTACTGACATTGAGAAATGGGAAGAAAGGAGTTAAAGGTATAGGGAAGGTGGGACTGGTAGGGGAAGGGTAAAAAGGGAAAAGAAAAAAATGTGAGATAATGAAAAGATGGAAATAAAGTGGTTGTAGATGGGGAGGGGAGGAGGGGGTGAGGGGAGGGCAGGGACAAGGTGAAAAAATGAGAACCAAGACTTGTCGTAGCGGTACAAGATCCCAACAATGAATGTAACTGTACTGTATCCCTAAAATGTACCAATAAACTCAATTAAAGCTGAAAAAAAAGAAAGAATATAGCAAAGTTCGAAAAACAAAACAAAACAAAAAAATCTTGACCCAGAAAGCCTATCTTTATCAAGAAATTCAATGCCAGGCAATGGAGACATATTTGAGTAGTAGAACTTTTAAACTGTGCCACAAAATGTTTAACCTACTAATTGTAAGACTGATATTTCTGGAGAAATATGCTTTGGAACAACAATTATTCTTTTAATAGTTTACCACATATGTAAGTGGTATAAATCATTTTCTTCTCCCAATTTCAATCTTGTTGACAGTACAGAATTTTATTTAAACTGAAACCTGAACACTTGGCTTCATTTATTCCACAAACAATTGTCAATTAAGACATTTGAAAATAGAGTGAATTTATTGACTAGGACTTAGGCTTTTAGCTCTAGAATTTATTCTAATTTTCAATAAAATGACCATATGCTCATGTAAGAACAGCAGAAATAAATTCTCTCATTTATATTGTCTCTTTTTGGCTTTCTTTCTTTTTTTTTATCTGAACATTGCAATAAGGGTGATATATCACATATTAATGACTGCTTTTAGTCAACTGATTATAGTATTTATTCTTTCTCATTTCACTGAGGGTATGTTCAGTGCTAACTTCAACCTTTTGATTCTTAGTTTCTCTTAGCCACAGATTTATTTTATTTGATTTGTTCACTTTCTAAATTATAACTCTTTTATCAACTTTACTACTTCTCAGCTTAAAGATTTACCATGGTTGATGTCTATAAATTTCCTTTATAATTAACAACCTTTTTTATATACAACCAACCTTCCATAAAGGTATGTGGTAGTGAAAGTGCTTTCAAATTAACCCCTTATGTAAGTAAATTAATGGCGTTTCTTTGCCTAAGATTTCTCAGGGCTCCCAGTGTCTCACAGGTTCTCTGCATTAATTTCCTGATTTAGAAATAGTTTCCTGAGATCAGTTCCACATTTCTACCTCCTCTAGGCTATTTCCACTTACATAACTATTGGTCCTTCTAGTCTTAAAGAGGTGAAAAAGGATGCTGATGATGTCCTCCAATCCATCTCATTACAATGAATCCTCCCAAATTTAATTTCTATTGCAAGTACAGTTTTATTCATATTTCCAGACCTGACTTGAAGTTTCTTTCTGACTCTAATATTCGGTGTTGCTGTCTACGTTTATGTATAACTCTTCCTCAAGCTTCCTATCCAAGTTCCCAAATTTTAGTGATTTCACTCTTCAAGAACTGCTTACCAATCCATCTTTCTCCCTTTTTGCTCTCCTCCTGTTAATTCATTCCTAAACAATGACATTAGCTTCCAAATGGAACTGTTTCTAGTTTGCCCATATTCTTTCTGGGGATGGAATGGATGGAGAGAAAAGGCAATTCAAGGAGCAGAGTATTCTTTCCATTGCTTCTATTTCACTTTCCCTGTAGTTTCTTCCTGTTATTTAGGGACTAAGCATTTGTCTCATCTCTTCTTCTGGATTACAACTCCTCAGTGACATATTTGCTTAAAATCTATTTTCTTTAACTTGTACATAATGCTTACACTTAGATACTTAATGAATGAAATTTAATCAATACTATTTATGAATTTATTTCTACTTTTTGGTACCAGGGATCGAACTCAGGACCTCGTGCTTGTGAGGCAGGCAGTGGCACCGCTGAGCTAAATCCCTGGCTATGAATTTATTCTTAAATTCTCAAAATCAGTTAATTTCACAATTTCAATGTAAATGTCTCTCGTTTATCTGTTTAAAATTCTTTTATCCCCCATACATCAAATTTTCCTGTTTAAATCACTGGATATCTTAACCACTTTTGTGTCATTCAGTTGCATTGTCAGGTAGGCAAATTCTCTTACTTTAACTCCACATAGAAATTAAAACCACACAACACAAACTATTGCATCCACACAACCCAAAAGAGAACTTTTCTTCTAAAAGCATGACGATTTTCAATTATACACGGTCATGGCTAGTGAGATTAGAAAGTTTAAACAGAGAATTCAAAGTGTTTTAAACTAACTCAAAACAAACAAAAGAATAGTATTGCCACCTCTCTATAAAGTTTCCTCCTCTCTAAAATTCACGTTCTCTCATCCTGCTATAGCTTAAATGTTTGTGCCTCCTCAAATTCATATGCTGAAATTCTAACCTTCAAGGTGATGGTGTTAGGAGATGGGGCCCTCAGAAGGTGATCAAGTGAGAAGGGTGGAGCCCTCCTGAAGGGTTTTGTGTCTTTATCAGAGGCCTGAGTGAGACCCCATGTGAGGATGTCATGAGATGGCATCTACAAAAAGAAATGAGCCCTCACTAGAAGCAGAGTTAACCAATGCCTTGATCTTGGCTTCTCAACTTCCAGAACTGTGAAAAATGTTTCTGTTGTTTATAAGGCACTCAATGTTTAGTATTTTGTTAATACAGCCTGAACAAACTAGAACACATCCTTTCCACCACTTCTTCTTTCTGAACTATTTCTTGTAATAAAAACTTAGGAAAGTAACAGTTTTCAAAACATGATCCCAACACCAACCAACCGAAATAACAGTTGAGAATTAGCATGATTTCACATTCATGACATTTTGGATGGAAAGCACCATCTCTGTGGGAACAAAATAACATGTGAGTGTTCCAGAGGAGACAAGAGCCTCTGATATGTCAGGTGTGGTGGCACATACCTGTAATCTTAACAATTCAGACGCTGAGGCAGAAGTTCGAGGCCAGCCTAGACTACATAGTGAGTTCAGGACCAGCCTAGTCTATACAGCAAGATCCTGTCTCAAAAACAAAACAAAACACCTCTGATCTGGTAAGACCAGGTTTGATTCCTGAGAGGGCCACACCAGAGGGGAAGCACCTATTGAGAGTCTCCTGTGAAATCAGGAATGATGAACATCTGTTTTCTGGCTTCTGAGGTTGTAGAATCTGTGACACTCTCTTACCTAACCTTGGAATGCTGATGTTCAATCAATGGCTGGTGGGTCAAAATAAAAGGACAGGAATAAGTGTCCAACACCAGACACCAACTTGGTGTCTGTCTCACCCAACCAGAGTTAATTGATGCAGGATGTTATAAAATAGTTTTGTATATCAGGGAGAATAGAAATCCTGTGCTTCAGTTACTATATAAATAGCTGGACACATCTGATTTTTTCTTTTTCAAATGTAATCTCCCAAAGGGAAGATTCTGTATCTTATCAACATACTGTCCATATCCAGTACATATTAAATAATAATGAGAAACACTGCATATTCCTAATCAATTATGACTGAAGACTAGGAAGTGAAGCTTGTTCTCACCAGTAGGTGTCTCTGTCCCATCGTGCTGTGCCCCAACTTTGCCCAGGTTTCTCGGGGAAGTACATATGTTACATAAAAGGCATCTTTTCTTTAGAAATTGTATACTTTAAAGAGAAAATATAAAATGCCTTCTCTTTTTATTTATATTCACTTTATCTCTGAATTTGTCCTCACTTCATAGTACTGGTTGCTGAAAGTGTTGGAGGGGGTTTTCAAGATAAACTCCCTATTCAGTCTTTGGTACTTAAATTAGCTTTGTTGCTAAGCTTTCTCTCTGTTGAATCAGTGGTGCATTTCTGAGCAAAATAGCAATAAATAAGTTTCCGGTGAGACTGATTAAAAGGTTAGAGTCTTTCTCCAAAATATTCATCTCCAATGAAGCCCTGGGTTAACCATCCTCTGGACTATGCAAGTATTTGTCTTAAGTGTTAGTTATTGGACAATGGCATACATAACAGTTAAGCTTGCAACCCCTGGCCTCAAACTATTTGGGTCCAAATCCTGGCTCTGCCTCTTATTTCCTGCTCCATCTTCTTTGATCTACTTATTCATGTTGTGCTTCAGTTTCCTCATGTATAAATGACAATTACTATAACACTATTATTTTATGATAAAGTTGTAGAAATTAAACATCTTTGTATCTAAAGTGCTCAGCTCACTGCATGTCATGTAATAGGCTATATGCATCTTTTATATATACAAGATACATGCAAGTAGGTATATATCTCCATCCTGTTTCCACTTTGACATATCTGAACTGAGGCAATAGGTAACCATAGGGCATACGTACACCTTCTTTGTGACTTGTCTCATGAAAGCTGTGAATACTGGCATAATGACACTGTCTGTGGGGTTTTCCCTGGAGTTAGTTATTTCTCTCACTATATACATTTTCACACAGGGAAGGTCATCTGTCATCTTCAGAACACCTTGGGGAGATTTTCCACCCAATACCACCCAGGCAAGTCCTTTCCATGTGGAGGTAGCTTACATGCTTGGGTTGTTACAAGCACAGATTTGAGTTCAACTTGGGCAATTTAGTGACTTAGAAAAACTCTGTTTAAAAAAGAGGGAAGTGAAGTAAATAAGGACTAAATAATGGAAAAAAAAACAGCCATGAAGATACACAGATATTTTCATGACACAGTTCAGGATCTATCTCCTGGACTCCTGAAAAACAAACTTTATTAGGATATAAAATTATAAAATTAATGGAGAGAGATAGCAAACAGTGACATGCACTTATGTGCTCATGCCAGTTTCTTAAATACACTTTGGTGCTATTGTTGTCTGCAGTCAGGGAAATAAAGACAAAGAATCAAAGACCCCAAACAGTGCTATGGCAATGCCATATGCTAGGTGACAACTGTGTTCACCACTGCCGTGACAGCTACTACTGCTGTCCTCATTATTCAAGGTGGAAAACTAGCGCACAGAGAGATTTTTAGTAAGTTGTCCATAGCTAGTAAGTGGCAGACCTAGGATTCCAACCCAACCAGCCCCTCTCTAAAGATGTCCTTGATAAACAAAGAATTAACAACACAGCAATCCTCAAACTTAAGATTGTACAGTGAGAATTACCTGCTGCAGTTCAGCTCATTGAGATGATGCCATCTTCCTAGGAATCTTGGCTAAAATGGCAGTGTTCGTAAGAGAAGAGTGCTCAGCCAGGGCCCTGGCTGTAGTCTGATCAGGGACATTGTAGTACATACACTCTGGTCTAAAAGCGAATCATTTGGTGCTCAGGCCTTTTATCTTCCCAGTGCTATTACCAGGTGGAAGACTTTGGTGTGTGCCTCTCTCTCTCTCTCTCTTTTTCTGTGTGTGTGTGTGTGTGTGTGTGTGTGTGTGTGTGTGTGTGTGTGTGCACACACATGCTCCTATGTGGGTTTGGTAGGAATAAGGTGACTTGAATTGTGATCATATACAATGTCTACAGAAGGATAAGTGCCGATTCCAAATCTGTGTGTTCTCTCTGGGTGGACAGAAGGTAAAGTTATTTTAGAATCCACAAATCATTGAGAAGACCCTGAAATGGGGTATAGAGATTTGTAGACTGTCATCAGAGTTTCTGCTCTGCGTTAATGCTCTAAATGGGAAAATGAATTCTCTAAGTGAATATACACGCAATGCAGGAAATTGCTACTGATGCTATATAGAGTTTAATTCCTTTTCAAAAAAGCCTTGAGATCAGAATAAATACGTTATGCTTGGACGTGCATTCAAGAAGTCTCCATATGAACTGACTTTAGAATTATTATTTTCCCTTTCCCTTGCTAGCACCTGACGATGCATGATAAAACAGAGTGGGGCATCCAAATCCAGGCCCTGGAGGTGTTTTTTGCTGTACACTGAGCCAGAGCACTGAGGTAAATTTACATTTCCACAGCCAAAACACATTTTTACTTTGTTCTCATGGCCCTGACTTCACTTGTTTTTTAAATAAAAAGTCTGCATATGAAGTAGTGATCCATATCTGGAAACTTCTCTCTACCTGCTGCAATTTTGCTTTTGTCTTTCCCCTGAAACTCTCGTCTCAGGGTCACTGGCCCTTACTTGTCCTTGAATATCCTTGAGTACAATGACATTTCATAGTCTTTATCTTTTTTGACTCCCCATAGACTTTTTTTTCCCGGTACTGGTGATTGAATTTGGGTCCTTGTGCTTGGGAGGCAGGTGGCGGCACCACTGAGCTAAGTCCCTGACCCTCCCATAGACTTTTATTCTAATGACCACTTCCTCTTTGATCTCATCACGATGTAGCGCTCTCTTTGCTTTTCTCTTACTTTCCTGGCTACTTCTCAACCTTCAGCATGTGATGCCCTTTACGTATCCCTTCAATGCTGGTGTCCTTTGTTATACTCTTCTCATGAGCATTTCTTCCCACCAAAGTCTATACACTGGTAGTTCTCAACTCTACATTTCTGGAGTAGCTGTTTCTATCAGTACTACTACCATGATGGTGACTACTACTACAACAACAACTACTACCAAAGATTTATTGAAGTAAGTGCTCTATGAGCATTATTTCATCTAATATCTAATGAAGCAGATAATATTATTTCCTCACTTTATAATCACTTATGATGTTCTCTCTTTCCTGTGATTTTTGCACATGTGGATCCCTGAGTCTGATAGGTTCTTCCTTTTCTTTCATTAATGCCTTTCCTCATTAATGCCTCATTCTGGTATGCAATTGAGATTACATGTCTTCTGGGACCACATGTGCCCTGGGACCAGGCTGGGTGCAGCTCCTAGTTAGTGTACCTTCAACTCTCCTTGCCTTTCTTGTCAGAATACTCACCGCACTGAGCTATGCTTGCTTATCTGTTGCTATCTGGCTTATCAGTTTCTAAGCTTTGTAAGGACAGCAGCCATACCAACATCCACTTGTTTAGTCCTTCTACCCCCAGGACACAGTACATGACCAATGCTTACTAAATATTGACTATTTTTCTGACTAAACCTGCAGTTTCAATCTTCTTGCGGCTGTCTAAAAAATAACCAGGAAGAATAATAGCAACTTGTCGTTCTTCTGATATTGCTACATGTTGTCAAATCCACGTGTGATTTAGTCCCCAAGCTCCAGGATATTTTTCCTCTCTATGAAACCTTCACTTCCTTTTTGATTTCATGATGGTATAGGTCTCTCTCCTGGGTCAAGGAATTCATACAAGCTAGTCCCTATTCTATCTATGGGAAAAGAGATAAAGCTCTAAAGAGTATTTCTTGCAGCCCTTATTAATCTTCTCACAAGGCTAGGATGTTGTAGGTTCTATGACTCAGCCCCTCTGCTCCTGCTGTTCTGCAGCTGTTGTCTTTGTCTGAACTTCATCATCTGGTCCTGGGCCACAGCAGCACAACCCTACTCTTCCTGCCTCTTACTCTTCCATCCCCAAGCCTCTACCCTTCAGTCTGCCACCTCAGTGAGATTCCCAAAGTCCTAACATGATCATTGTTGTTTTGAATCTGTTAGCTTCTTGCCCTCTACAAGATAATATCAAAATGCTCTAGCAGGCTGTTTATAATTGTGTCCCAAATTTACCTTTTCCGTCTCATCTGCTTTGCAAGTCCAGTAATACTTATTTTGTCACAATATTCTATGAGCTTTTGGAGGGAAGAAATTGCTTCATTCATCAATCCATCCATTCATCACCCACCTATCAATCCAATAAACTGGGTGGTACTGTGTACTGAGTACTGGAATAAATTCCTGAGCAAATTTAGACATAATTCCTGTTCTCAAGTTTGGGAGACAAGAATTAAGCAAATAATTAATCAATGAATCAGTAATTTACAATTGAAATTAGATCTATGAAGGTAAGACTGAGGTGCTAAACAACAAAAGTAATGGCTTTACAATAGAGTTCAAGAATGTTTCTCCAAGGAAATGATGCTTGAGATGAAGGAATTAACTATATGTAGAAGGGAGAGAAAAGTTTGTAATTCCTTCACTGTTCAAAGCTCTCCAGTGTATATCACAGAAGAAATGCTCAATAGATACTCACTGAATGAATCAGGAAAGGTGGGGAAAGTACTTAAGAAAAAGTCAGTGTAGACTTTGCCTACACTGACTAATGATGACTAATTGAGTTATACACACAGTGCAAATCAAAGCCTCAGAGTTTCCAGAATGTGTCAGGAGAAGAGATGAAGAGTCTTTGTTCGAGTGGAGGATGACAGTTCCCATAGACAGGTGTGCAACTACTGATACCTTAGGAAGCTGGGAAAAAGATAGCTTTTTTCCTTAAATCAAATAAAAAGGAAAAAGGAATTAAAGCTTAATGCAAGAACTACTTAATTCAGGTTGTAAACTTTATTATGAAACATTCGGGGGAGGCTAAGGATAAAGTTTTGACCTCCATTGGTTCACAGACAATAGGGAGGCCAGCCTCAGCTTCTTCTGAATCTAAGTGACTAAATACTGTGACATACTGTACAGGTAAAGGGGGGGAGGGAGAAGAGGAAGGAGAGGCAGAGGGAGAGGGAGAGGGAGAAGGAGAGGGAGAGAGATCAAGTGCTTTGAGGGCTCACCTTTGGCATGGTCTTATAATAGGGACTTATGGAACAGAACTGCACAGCCCAAGTTGATAACTAGAAGCAGGATGAAATTTGGTGTCCCTACCTTCACTTTTGTTATATGTCTGCTTTATTAGCTTAAAACTTTGGGTTAGATCCCTACTGAATTCTGCAGATAGGCATGTTAGTCATGTAAGGAGTTTCTGTCTAAAAACTGGCAATACAAGGTTTATTTGCCCTAAATTTACCTAATCTGTTTCATCTTTGTTCAGGACTGAGGACACCAAGATAAAAATAACTAAGGCATTTTTAAGATTTACAGGAATATTCAATTGCCATCTTTTACAGTGACCTCTTCCAGACCTCCTGGAATGGTGCCCAGAAGTCTCCAGTCTTTATCTTAAACCTGTGGCTACCTGGGGTTTCCAGGAAAAAGGAAAACCTCACAGGAGAATCACTCCATGATGAGGTCATCCACCCTTAAGTTGGAGGAATTACTCCATTAGGGAAGCAAGGCTCCCCCTCCGAGCAGGAACAGTCATCTGGGAACTGCATTGCCCCCTCAAGCCATAAAGAATTCTCTGCAGCCACCTCATAGAACCAGCTCTGAGACATCAACAAGACCCTGACTTGGCCAGGATTATCTAGTTTGTCAGTTACCCAAAGCCCCAACCCTTTCCTTTGTTCCCCTTTTCTATAAAATCTCAAATTTCCCAACAGCCCCTTGGAGACAGATCTTGAACCTCTTTATCTGTTTTTCTCTGTGTGGCCACACTGATTGAAGCTTTCTTCCTACCTGTCATTGCTGCTTGTCTCCTTGCTTGGTATTTTGGGATGGATGACCAAAGTGAGCTGAAGTCTACTGGGGCTCCCGAAGCAGAGGCTTCCATTTGAAAATGCTGGTAACAGCTTGACTTAAGATCCTTTTAAACAAAGCTTTGATTTCTATTTGCAAACACTTTTATGCAGAGAGATCTAAATATGTCTTTGTGTTCTTCCAGGTAAAATTCTTCTCTAAAAGATGCCTGAAGACTCCAGGGACTTGAAACAGGGTCTTCCCTGCTAGGCATTCTGTGAGCTTTGGACTGAGTTGTGAATCTATCTTCTACTCTGTCATGTACAGCTTTTTAAAAATATATACTTTTAAATAGTTTTTAAAGATTGCAACTTGGTTTTATTTATCAAGGATGCTTCATGGTTGGTTAATTCTTTGTAAATAAAAGTAGCAAGTAACACATACTTACCAGCAAGTACCTATTTTTACTTCCAAGCAAACAAACATTGATTTGCTTGTCTGCTATTAATGGTAACATTCTATGGCAGTACTGACTGTGCCACATGTAGGCTTAGCCTATAGGGAGATATACTTTGTGATCTTAGATACACATGACTATAATTGTCCTGTGCATCCTTCAAGAGCAGGTAATATGAGGTCACAAATGGTAGCTCTGGTGGCAAAAGTGTGATATTTATAATGGAAAACTTAACATTAATTAGAAAGCAATCAAATGACAAGGCAGTGGCTGCTGTCGGGAAAGATATATTTTAAAAAGTCAAAACATTGTGAGTCACTGTCTTACAATGCAATTCTCTACTTCGGCTCCACCTCATTAATTTGCAAACCAACTTCTACTCTAAGAGAGGAAATGATTTTTACATAAAATCCCGAGCAGTTTTCTTTTACTGTATAGTTGAGTTTTATAGAGTATCTTTAAAACAATAGAATATTTTGGTTTTTAAAAAATGGAAACATAATTTTTCTATGTTATAAATCTTGTTTAAGTTGACCTAATCCTAGGATTAATGCAGATGATCCAAATCTCTTCCTGGAAATGTTTTCAGTATTAGCTATAGTCAGAAGATTTATTGGGGAATAAAAAGCTAAAGATTCACTGGCATCTTAAAATAGGAGTATAGCTGAAAAACTAACAGGATTAAGACATCAAGAAGAATTTCTTCTTCTTCCTCTTTTTTTTGTTTTTTTTTTTTAGTGGAAAAGAAAGAGCAAAAGGCACAATGCCAAGTTCTCACTTTGCTTTATATTTTCCGCCCATCACCTAAGGCTTCCTTATATTCACAGCAAACAGCTTCACTTGCATCCAGAAATGAAGCTGAAGGTATTTATTTGAAGGCAAATAGCAGGTTCAGGACTGCTGGACAATTTAACCAGTGACTTGAAAGGAAGAAGAGAGACAATGGAATAGTGGCTTGTTTCAGATGATAGACAAGAAAGGTTTGGCATAAGGGGAATCCTACGGATTTGGCCTGAAATTATCCCTACTGTAAGTAGTGTCCAGGTCAGATTCCATACTCCTTCATATACCTTTATAAGCAGCCTGAAGTTCTGACAGCAGTTCCTGACAGTCTAGTGGTTTTGGCTGAATAAGTCAGTCTTTCCAATATTTTTGGTGGGTTCAGGGTTAAAGTTATTTTACTGGACCAGACTCAGGCATCTGACTGACGGCCACGGCCCTCTGACTAGAAGCAAACTTGCCACACACAGACATACACCTCGCCCATGCTGAAATGTTCTGTCGCACAGTGGACATTCAATAGCATTGCAATACTTATGCTCTTGGGGAATCAGAAGCCAATATCCGCAGCAGAGGACTTCAGGTTACTGCATGGAGCAGTCCCTCTACTCTGCGTATGTATATATTGTTTTGCTGAAAGTTTTCTTATAGAAATGCTTCCCAACATTAAAGTTCACTTAACTTTTTAAGTCTCTTATAATTTTAGCTCATAAATATTTCACTAAGGTTCTGTTTTTTCCTTGAGATTACATTTCCAAGCATTTCCCCCTAAATTCATCTGAATGGCCACAGTGGAGCAGAGAACTAGAACTGTAGGGTCCTGTGACTTGGGGACACTGCAGGGGGAGGAAATGGGGAAGGACAGGAGAGAATCTTTGATAAAACTTCTAATTCAGCCTGCAAATGCATTTTATCAGCCTACAGTGAGCTTTAAATATATTCAATTATCTTCGTTTTCAGAAGTCAAGCTTAGTTTCTAAGAGAGTTTGAGAAACTTTGAAAGACTGGTGTTTCGGCAATTTAAACAATTTGATATTTAGAAGTCAGAGACCCATTGAAAATAAGGGTAACATTTCGTGGGTATGTTTCAAGGCTATAAGATGATCATAAGTGGTTCTCCTGATCTTGTGGAAGAGTTCAGTTATAGCTATCTGTCATCCACCCATCCATCCATCCATCCATCCATTCGTCTACACATCTATTCTGTACAAGGTGCATGAAATATAACAGTGAATAAGACAAGGTTTCTGCCTCCTTCATGCAGAAGAAAAGAGGGAGGAAAAGAAGAAGAGAAGTAAGGAAAGAGAAAAAGGAGGGCTTTAAAGCGAAAGTTTATATTATGAAGTGATACATTTTCAAGTGTAAGTATATATTAAGTGCTATGGGAGTATGAATGAAGATTGCTTTACCAAAGCTAATTAGAAGCAACAAGCTTAGCTAATTTAATTTATATCTCTGAATAACCACTTTGAATAACCCAATTTCAAAAAGTCTAATATTATCTGTATATACTTAAAAACAGCATGATAGTTATGTGTTTTAGTGCTGTACTTATTTATAACTACATCAATATACAAAAGTCATTGATGATACAGCTATCTTCTTTATATAAAAACAAATCATTTTGATGAACAGAGTTGAAGATGCAAAAAGATGAAAAAAATTAAAGAGTGAAAAATTGGAATATTTCAGATACTTTCTATTCCTACAACACCTTTAAAAGTAACTTAGTGATCTAATTTTATTTATACTCTTCATATAGGAATTAGGCTGTTTGGACCAATGTTATTTGTTTATATTTCCACATGGTTTTATCTCTCCTGTTAGCATGTAGTCTTACCAGGGGCAAAGAGCCATGTCTTATCCATCTAAGTACTATTTAAAATTAAGCTTTTGTTGAATAAAGATTTTTTTTGTTCTAAAACTTGAGTAAATAGAAAGGGAAATTTATACATTATTTAACTGATCAGGACTGAGGTACCCAGCTTCTCAGATGTCTGACTTTCATGAGGAAGATCATCTTTTCAGAGGTTGATTTAGGGTCAAGGAATATTTGAGAAGTATTTTTATCAACTTTAATCTTCTTCTATTGCAAAGAACTGGCATGATTTCCTATAAGCAGCTTTTGAGGTCAACATGAGATTTTCAATGTTTGCCTTCAAAACAACTTTTTTTTTCTTTTTCTTTTTTTTTGAAGAGATGGCTCTCACTATGTTGCTGAGGTTGGCCTCAGCTTAAATAATACTTCTGCCTCAGCCTCTGAAGTAGATGAAACTATTGGCATGGACTACCATGCCCGGCATCAAAGCAATTTTAAACCAAAGAAAGTTTAGACTAGATGGGTAAATATAATCAGATTTTTAACTTTCTTCTCTATTCCCCCTCCCCTTGTCGCCTGGGCTGGCCTTAAATTAACTCATAATCTTCCTACATCAGTCTAAATCAGGATTAGTCATGTGCCACCATGCCATGTTCTGATTTTTTTAACTTCTGAGTTACATCAAATTCCATAGTCATAGAAACACGAACTTCAACTATAGGAGTAAATGAAGATGTTATCCAGAACCACCCTTATAGTGAGCAGTGACACTGGGACCAAAATGCAGATTTCTTAGCTCAATATTTTAGACATTTTTCTACTGTATATTTTTTTCACAGATGGAGGAAAAAAATACAGGGACGGAAAGATTCTAATTTACCTTACTAATCAGCATTCAGAGACTAAATCAGAACAAGTCAGTAACACTATCCCAAATACTACAAGTGAATAAATAGCATAATATCCTCAAGGCATATGCTAGGGTTGAGATGTGCATTGTCCACCTAAGGTGCATGTGTTGGAAACTTGGTCCTCAGTATGGCAACACTCCTATTTCAATGCCATCTTCCCTGATGTAATGTGGCTAGGGAGCCCCTCCCCAGAACCAGCACCAGGCTTTTGAACTTGTGAGCTAAACAAACCTTTTTTTAAAAAAATAAAATACCAACTTCAGGTAACCCAAAACCTGAATAAGTCTATTCTTATTTATTCAGTTGTTTATTTTTACATTTATTTTATAACTTCAGCTATATGTGAGGCAATAGGCTCCATCAAAGCTAATAATAGTAGATACTTTTAGGAACTATTAAATAATTTGAATGACTCCTTTCATACTCACAGGGGACATCAATGTACATGTGACATATCCTTCTAATGTTTTTCCCATTAAGCTTCTTAATCTTCTTAACTTCATTTCTGCTCAATTTGTCTATCTACTTCCATTGCCCCACCAGAATCTTGCTATTTCACTTGGCACTAGTCCATATCTGAGATCTCAAACTCTACAATTTCAATCTCTGATCACAGCCTTATATCCTTCTTGCTTTCCCTTTACTCTATCCGATGCCACCTGTCTTTGACGCTTTATTATGGCATTCTGTCCCTTAACCCTTTTTTATTTGGGTCAGTTTAGCTTCATTTCCTTCTCCAGCTAGTCTAGAGTGCATTGTGTGCCACTACCATTGACTTCATTGCTTCCTATGCATTTCCCACTCCTTCCTGCCACAGATTAATCCAACCACTTCTCTTTTTTAAGTCTTATATTTGAACTATGGGCCATGCTGGAGAAATTATCCTACTAGAGTAACTGTTTCTAGGAGAAACTCAAAGACCAGAGTCTTTGCTGAGACCTTAACATTATTGTATGGTTTTATCCTAATTGTTGCTTAGTTGCCTCTATGGCTATTTGAAAACTTCCTTGCTCCCTTCAGGACAACAACTCACACATGGCTCCTACACCAATGACTTTGTTTTATATTTTAACAGAAAATAGAAACATTGGGCTGAAAGTACAATCCCCACCTACCTCTTCAACATAATGTTATGTGCACTTGACTTTCATTGTTGGTGCAGATACAACATCCCCTACATCTACAGAAGCGAATTCGGCAGTATCCAACAAAAGGCATATACCTTGACTCAGCAAACCCACTTCTAGGACTCTGTCTCAAAGATAAAATGGCAAAAATACAAAGTGCACAAGATATTAATATTAGCACTATTTGCAAGAAGGATTGGAAACAGCCTCAAGGTCCTTCAGTACCATAAACTCCAGCACATCCACAGTGGAGTACTGTGACACTTTAATAAAGGGGGAAGATCTTCAGAGATCTTTTGTAGTAGCTAAATCTTGGAAACAGCGCATATGCTAATCAACCGATGAATGGATAAAGAAAATGTGGTATTTATATATAATGGAATACTACTCTACTATAAAGAAGCATAAACTTGTATCAGTTTTAGGTGAATGGATGCATCTCAAGACCATAATTTTAAGTGAAATAAATCACACAAGTTTCAATATCACATTGTTTCCCTTGTGTAAGAAACACAAATGGTAAATAAGGAGTAGAATGGAAGATAGATATTGAGAAATAGGAAGAACATGTTAAAATGGGAAAGGAAGTAAGGGAGAGGGGAGGGGAAAGGGAAGGAAGAGAAGAGGGATTAAAAAAAGAACGAAAGGAAAAAATGGAACAAAGTTCTTGTAAATGTGAAGTGGAAGAGGAGTTGAAGGGACAGGAAGGGGAATGAAAAAAAGGAAGACCCAAGCTATATCATGTACAGGTACAAATTCCCTATGATGAATGTGATCATTATGTATGGCCAATATGTACTAATAAAAATAAATTAAAAATTAGAAAAGACACTATCACAAATGTGCAGGATGACAGAGACCTGATACCTAATATAATACGAGAAGTTGGACTGAATCTTGAACCAGAAAAAGGATCACTAGTAGGATAAATAGAAAAATTTGAATAATGTATTTAGATTAGTTAAAATATCAGTGTTGACTTCTTGGGTCTTGAAAATTATACTGTGGTTTTATAAGTTACTATTTGAGGAATCAGGTTAAAAGATACATAGGAAATATTTGTAATATTTTTGAACTCTTGTAAGTCTAACATTATTTCAAAATTTAAAAAATTAAAAATCAGAAAAAATGATCTGTGTCTTTGAACTACTGCTTTCAGAGTAAGAGAGTAGAGGGCCAAAGTGATGAAATAAATGATGTTTTCTAAAGCACCAACAGGCATTCAGGATTACTAAAAATACTACTTAAAATGTAATGTATATTTTGTTTCCTTTATTTAAGCACAAAAGAGTACAGCTAAAGCAATTGCCCTTCAGTCAGGCAAATCCGTTTCCTGGAGCAAAACAGGAAAGTAGACAAGCTTCTGTAAACCGAAGTGTTTGAAGTATCTAGAAGAAATTTATCAAAGGTAAAGCTCATTGCTACATGGGAAAAAAATCCTTGAATTCCATTTGGCCCAGTACTGAATCCATAGTTAATATTCAGAACTAGTTATTGAATATTTATTAAACCATTTTTGTGCGGTTGACTGAAAACCAATGCTCATGAGTCCATGGCAAAACAACCTTTTGAAATAAATTTTTAGGAAGAAATTTTAAAGGAATGTGCAAAAGCAAGGCAAATTTCTGGCTTGGCTTGATAGAGCCTTGGCTGAATTTCAATACATTTGGTAAGTATAGTTTAACCTAATGTTGCATTAGCCTCTGAAATGAAGTCCAGGGAATAATCATTCCAGATAAAATAATTTTTCAGCTTTTCAGTGAGAAAGGTGCTTTTAACCTGGAGTTGGAAGCTGTCAGACATTTCAATAGCTACAAAGAAACCCTCCTCAAGGTTAGTCCTTGTTAAACATGCAAACCTTCCTGAATCTCATAAAGAAATTAGTTATCATTAAAAAATAGTCTTTGGGGCTGGGGATTTAACTCAGTGGTTCCGGTGCCTGCCTCATGAGTGCAAGGGCTTGAGTTCGATCCCCAGTACCAAAAACAAAACAAAACAAAAAATCATAGACTTTGAAGTATGAAATGAAAGACAGATAAGACAGACCTCATGGTTCAAGGGCTGCTTTTAGAAAAGACCAAGAGATCCTTAACAACTGGAGCTATCAAAGGTGAACAGCTGTGGAGAACATTGGATGTCACTGTCCTTCCTGAGTCTGTGACAGTCTGGTCTATCCAGATCCTCATCTGAGAATAGGGCACACCCAACAAGTCAAAATTGCAAATGAAGAATAAAATGTTAACGTGAGAATTTCTTTTCCTGATGGAATTTTATATTGGTCCCCCATATTTAGGATTCATTTAAAACAGCCATTCTTTCTTCTCCAAGCAATAATGCTTTCAAGGGTGAGATTAAGACAGTGCAAATGAGGGCAAGTTCTGGAAACAGGAATTGTGAATGAATGAAGTTGAGACAGGGAGACAATCAGTCTGGGCCATTAGGACCAAGTGTTAGGCTCTGGTTTTGTTGTCAGGGTCGCTGTGGTCACACGTTAATTTGAAATAATTAGCTACTACTGTCTTCTAAACAGGTTCTTAAATAAAGAGCTTTCTCTTGAACTATGATTACACATGTGAAACAAGGGGAGATGATGGAAATATTTCATGAATATTTCAAAAGATATGAAGATGACATATTTCAAATATTTTGATAGTGGTAGAAGTTGGTTTTCTAAATTTGATTTTCAGGTGATTTCTTTTTCTTTCTTTCTTTCTTTTTCTGTTTTTTTTGGAGACAGGGTCTCACTATGTAGCTGAGCCTGACCTGGAACTCACTATGTAGTCCAGGCTGGTCTCGAACTCACAGCAATCCTCCTGTCTCCGCCTCCTGAGTGCTGGGATTACAGGCATGCACCACCACGCCCGGCTCAGGTAATTTCTTGTAATACCTGCTATACTCCCAAACTGGGTAAATTAGGACCCGGAGGCCTTAATTATCTAGATTTTTTTGTTATTATTGTTGGTCAGCTGGTTTTTTGTTGTGGTTGGCAGTCAAGGCCTCACATACACTAGGCAGATGCTATATCAAGAAACTGTATCTGTAGCCCCAAGTATCCATTTTTATGGCCTACTTCAAGAAGATATGATTACTTGGATAATTTTTAATTTTCACTTTATTTTGTATGATTAATTTTCTATCATATACAGAATGAGATTCAACAAAAATTTTGAGTGGCCAGTATACTTTAGGTATAAGAAATTATATATGAAATTAATAAAGTATGGTCTTTATCACCACATGGGGGCATGTATAGGAAATATCAAGGTACTTCCTAGAGTTTAATGATGTAATGGTCTAGAATTGTTAGAATCTGGATAATGCATTTATATTACATAAATCTCTTCATTTGTAGGACAACCATAGTCTATATTTTCCATAAGGCTATTCCAGTTCCCCAGTAGTCCAGAACAACAGCAATTTTATAATGCTGATTGGGTAAATAGTTACTGACAATGACAGAGAAAAACATTTTTTGGTCTTGAAACATAGCAAAGTGAAAATTTGAATTTCTCTGAATGACTCATATCTTGACTTTTGCTTTCTAGTGCAGAGCCCTAGATGTAGAAGAATCCTCAATTAAGATACTATATGAAAATCAGTCATTATGAAAAAGTATATCAAGAAAGGGAAATTCTGACTCTTTCAAGTACAATGCTTCCTTTTGAAACTTTTTCTAGGTCACTGAAATTAATGTATCTGATCTAGTAATCTAGTGCTCAACAATCCAGTATTTGCTGCTGACAAACTTAAATATATTAAGATGATCTTTGTAATTTACATCTACACACATGTATGACTAGAGAAGATTCATACATAAGTATGAAGATTCATCATTATGAATCTGAAAAGGCCACTTTCTCAATCCTTCTATAATTAAACTGCTGCATTTATTCATTCATGCAATATCATTTAGGGTTGACTTGATAAAAGATACTGAACTCACAGCGGGGTTAAAACAAAGGTAAAAAAATCATACTGCATCTGTCAAAATGGAGAAAATTTTAGAAGCAGACAAACACTGAACCCACAATAATTGCCAGAGCAAGGAACACAGGTAAAAGTCTCCTCCCTTAGCTGGTTTATGTAATGGACAAACAGGCACAACACTGACCTTCTGGAAGAGGGACTGGCTGAAACGTCATCAGAATCAGGGTTATTAAATATCAATAGTCATTTAAGAGGTTATCCTGAGCTAACTTTCTCTTAGTCTGGAGCATGCAGCAAAACAAAACTACCAGGGTATTATGCTTCATCAGAACTTCTCTCAAAGACCCAAGGAAATTTACAGAGACTTATTTTGCAAATTTGAAAATAATAATAGCTCAAGGATATTTTGCCCTACTAATCTTATGAGTTATAAATGGCAACTTAAATGTTTATGAAATATAGACTTGTAAAATTAGGAACAAAAATCTATCTCTAATCAGCAGCTGTACTAATTACCAGAGATAATTTAAAATTTATAAAGAAATCAATCAAATATATCCTGTACCATGTAGTGTACTTTAGTACATGAAGCAAAGACATTAAAAGCTTTGTTTTATATTACCTTCTACAGGATTTCCATCACAGTTTTTATGAACAAAGATTTAGGGGAAACCTGAGCCTGTGACTCTATTTTCCGTTCTCTTATCTTCACGGCTTATGCTCCTAACTTTATTCTGTTGCACTAGTTTTCTGTTGCTGCTGTAACAAATTATCACCAATCCAGTGACTTACACAATACAAATTTATTATCTGACAATTCTGTAGTTCAAAAATCTGATGAGTTTCAACCTGCTAAAATCAAGATGTGTAGACCTGGCCATGTTTCTTTGAGAAGGAAGTTCTATGAGACAGTCTATTTCCTTGAATTTCCAGCATTTTTGGGTATTAGTCCCCTTCCTCATCCTCAAAGCTAGCAACATTGATTCTCTCCATCATCATGTCTGTCTGTGACCCTCTTCTAACTCTCTTTGTCATGTAAGGACCTTTATGATTACATGGAACCCCCTTGCATAATCCCAGATAATCTGCCTATATTTTTTTCTTATTGAGTTATTGGTACATTTTAGGTATACAGTACAGTTACATTCATCATTGGGATCTTGTAACTTTACATGACAGGTCTTGATTCTCATTTTTTCCCCTTGTCCCTGCCCTCCCTTCACCCTCTCCTCCCCTCCCCATTTACAAATACTTTATTTCCATTTTTTCATTTTCTCATATTCTTTTCTTTTCCCTTATTTCCTTTCCCCTACCCCTCCCACTTCCCCTACACCTTTAGGATACTCTGCCTATTTTAAGGCCAGCTGATTAGCAACCTGAATTTCATCTGCAATCACCTTTCCCCTTTGCCATATAATATAACACATTGACAAGTTTTGGGTTTTAAAATAGGGATATCTTGGTGGGGGGGTCATTCTTCTGGCTATCATTTTTATCATTAGGAAGAAGTAGTATTCTGCTGTGTTCACTGATTTTTTTTCTTGACCATTGGCCCATTTTCCTCACCTGTTCTAAAGGGCACTGTTTAGTGGATCATAGGACTATTTACCATCTTATTCCCTATAGTTGAGGTTTCTAGGGAAACAAAACACTAAAATACCTACCTGAGTACTTACAATATTTCATAAAATCCCTCCTTTCACTCTAAGGAGTGGCCTATCCATGCACACCCTGCCTATGTCTGCATTGTGTCCAGGTAATCTAAAATTATTCAACAAAATCGTACCATGAAAAAAAAACATAGAAATTTTTCATTAAGAATCAGAATTTCATGAATTTTTAGAAAGTTTTGTAGAATTTTTTAATCATGTAGGTTATTGGCAAAGGGAGTTTAGATAAGTCAATATCTAAAAAGAATGAGCTGGTGAGGATGCTATCCTTTGGGTGCCTCACAAGCAAGGTTTTGGAAGGATACTGGTGTCAAATGTGGCATCATTTTAGAGGGCAAAAGTGAAATGAGGTGATATGATGTCATGCAGCCTGATATAATTAACATGTAATTGGTTCATTAAGAATTAGTCCATATTCTAACTTAAATTATTCATACAAAGTTCTAACAAATTTCCAAAATTTTAAAAAATGCAAATCAGATCTTGGCCTTTCTCTTAAGATCTTTCAATGTCTTCCTCACACTTTTAGAATAACAGACAAAAAGTCTTCATTCAGGCCTGTGAAATTCCAGTTCCCACCTTGACCTGTGTCCACCAGCCACACAACCCTCTTGTCAACCTCCTTCTCATCTTTACTTTGCATTTGCTTGTCTCTATGCATGCAGTGTTCTTCTGGAGATTGTCACATTACTGTCTCCTTCCTGTCATGCAGAACACAGGTCAAATGTTAAAATGATCACTCTGTCATTTCCCACCCTTATCCCACACTTGACTGAATTCTTGGCATAGCACTTATCCATCATGTTTTTCTTATAATTAGTTAATTAGCACCAAGAGAACAAGGGAAGAAGTGCCAGTCTGGTTTACTGTTGTAACCTCTATACCCAGAATAATGCAAGGGGGAGGAGAGGTGCTTAACAACGTGAACATGAAAGAATGGACAATAGGGTTTATGCTTGATTTTATTACAGTGTAATTTGGGTTGGCATAGCTTTGAATTTAAAACTGACTTTACAATGTCATGAAATGACTCTGTTCTTTGAACATTTCTGTTTAATATTCATGTAGCAAATCGATTTGACAAACCATTAGGCTTTTGAGTGTGCAGATCAACAAACATCTGGATTGGAAAAAGGAAATGATTAGGTATTTTGAGTGTGGCAGGGGTATGGGGAAAAAATGAGAACCAAGACCTGTCATGTAAAGGCACAAGATCCCAATGATGAATGTAACTGTACTGTATACCTGGATTGTACCAATAAACTCAATGAGGAAATAAAGTGTGTATAAACACTACCTAAGCCTCGATGTATTACCTATTAAATGGACTGAAAAAGGTGGGAAAACAATGTTTCTTTAATTTTAGTTGTTTCAATTAATTTTGACAAGATTAAGTATGATGATATAATATATATGTATGTGTAGATATATGTTACTTTACATGTCTAACTTGGTAATACTATTATTCTGTGAGATATATGATTAATTTTTAGGTCTGAAATGTGCTTACTGATATTGTAGGGTTCTTTTCTGTGCATATTAAAATAGATAGAAGTCCAGAAATTTAAGTTAAATATCTAAAATATGAAATGCATAAAATCTAGGTGATAAAAACATTAAAAAAATTGAAAAGAATGAATCAAAGATGCTGGAATGAAAAATAAATGTAGCATAATAGGATGTGGGATGTGAAATGTATTTACCATGCCCTGAGAGTGGACTGATGAGTGTGAATGTTTTAATAAGCAGAATAAATGTCAGGAGAGATAAATCTATCCCAAAAGAAAACAGAATCTCTTTATAAATAGCAAATCACAACAAGTCATGGCTATCTTGCTTTTTGTCAACTTGCATAAACTTCCTTTCTTTTATCAGTCTGCAGATCTAAATCACACATATTCATCATCCTAAGGTCAAATCAAATTTTCTGGCTGTGCAGTAGCCCAGGACAAAATCATTAAGTATTCCCCAGGGTTGATCAGCTGGCACTGAAAAGCTAATAGTTTCACAAATGAAATATTCTCACAGCCAGTTTCTTAAGAACATTTGTTGCTTTTAAAGATAATTTGACATACTTATTTTTTGAACAGTAATTACAATTAATTTGCAACCTAATGTATGTTTATAGCTACAAGATGGTGGAAAAAATTTTCATAGGCAACAACTTTCACTCAGGATTTAGAAAAGATAAATAAGAACTGAGAAAAGCAGTATGGGAAAAGGGGAAAGGGTGTAGGCTTAGAGAGTCTCCCAGATGGGTTCAAACCACTTTGCAAAGCTGTGTAACCCTTGGCAGCCATGTTGGCCTCATCTATACGTACAGTAGGGAAGACCTGTCAACTTTTCAGCTTCTTGTGAGCTCAATAAAGTGAAACACCTGGCAATGTTAGGTACCTGTAAATGGTCTGGATTAACTGAGAGGAGTCAGTTTCTTATGCAAGACTAGAAAAACAAAAGTGCAGTAGGTTCAGACTTTGTAGCAAGGCCTTTGAATTTGCTGCAGAGGTCTTTTACCTTCTGTAGGTCATGGCCTAACCAGAACTCCTTCTTGCTGTTCTTCATGACTTGGAGCCCTGCCCAGTGGTCACTGCTTCTGGAAGCTGCTGCTCATACCCATCCATTACTTTTCCCTTCTGACCAGGGAATCACAGTGAGTGTGCTACAGTAAAAACTTGGTAGAAGAAAAACATTAATTTTGAATAATCCCTAATGGGAGAGGAGTTTGTTATAGACAACCTAATAAAGCTTAAAGATCAGCTTTAGTTTTCCTTTGCTACTATTATTTTCTATAAGCAGTGCCAATGGAATGAAACAAAAGTGGGATTGTCAAAATTATGTCTTTGGTTTTTGCCCCATCTTCTAATCCACCTTCTGTTTGAAGTTACCCTGGTTTCTCAGATCTGTGACTATTCTCAGACCTTCAGATTCACCTCCTTGCCAAATTCTCTTTTCTCCACTTGAAGCCCATCAAAACTTCCATTTGATCAGTTATCCATTAGCAAGATGACATTTAATTTAATTACACACAATGAAGAATGGTTGATAGAGAGTATGATGTGTTAATTGCTGAGGAATTATTGTTCCTTATAAGAAAAAATTCCCTTCATATTTTTGGCAAGTGTGCCCTTTAGATTAGGCTGAACTATTATCTCCTCTGTTTGAATCATGGCCAGCTTTAGTTAAGTGTCAGATGACACAAAGATATGTGAACCACAAGAAATCACTCATTTAACCAGCCATTTATTCATCAAAATCCTATATGCATTGTATGTAAGTATGAAAATGGATCACAAGGCCTCAGATTGTCTGAAATTTTAAGTGCTGGTTTTCTTGATGCACACACTGAAAAAAGGTGATTCTTATATAATTTAACCTGGATAGTTGCCATTTCAGATAATTACATTATATGCATTTTGTCCATAATAATTTTACTGGCATATTTATGTGCTATTAATATCCTGTTTCTTAATTCTTGCTACATAACCATGTATAATAATTTTGAAGACAGTTGTGGAACTTTAGCATCCATCCTGCACTTACACACATTTAAACAGTTAAGTATGATGATCTCCAGCTCTCTGTCCGCATTCCTGGGACTCACTTCTACCATTGCTGTCTCCTGATGACTTAGGGTCCCAGTTTATTTTGCATTAGAAAAAGGAAAGCAGCATCACAGAGATTTCTGTATCAAGACAGGAAACTTGTTCCATTTCAGTCATTCTTGTAGATGATACTATAGAGGGGAAGTAATTATCCTGGTCAATGCTCTTGTTGAACTGTGTGTCATACAGGTTCAGTCTTCCCCTGCATAACTTCACTGGTCCTGAGGATGATGGGGTTTATGCCACGTTCTTTCAGTGAGAGAAATACATTTGGCATATACTATATGAAGATTCTTCTCCAGTGCAATCTAAAGTACCAATAAAGAGCCACCATCATTGTGAGTTAATTTTCTTTCATGGATTACAATCTTTATGAAGGAGTCTCATTTGGAGGAGAGAGCAACAGGATTGCCTCCATTATTAATGATTACAACAATTATTTGGGGGCATTTAAAGACCTGATTCAAAAATGGGCTTCTGAAATGAACAGACATTTCTCAGACAAGTAAAAGCAGCAAATAAATATATGAAAAAATGTTCCATATCATTGGTCATTAGAGAGATGTAGATGAAAACAACACTGAGATTCCACCTCACCCCACAAAGAATGGCTGCTATAAAAAAAAAGTCAACCAATAACAAGTGTTGGCAGGATTGTGGGGAGAAAGGAACCCTTCTCCATTGTTGGTGCGAGTGCAGACTGGTGCAACCACTGTGGGAATCAATATGGAGATACCTCAAAGAGCTGGGACTAGAGGTTCCATTTGACCCAGCCATCCCTCTGCTGGGTATCTTTCCAAAAGAATTAAAAGAATCATACCACAATGATACGTGCACACCCATTTTTATAGCGGCACCATTTGTAATAGCTAAAACTTGGAAACAACCCAATTGTCCATCAGTTGGAGACTGGATAAAGAAGATGTATTTTTTTAAAAATATAAAATGGAACACTACTCAGCCATAAAGAATGAGAAACTAGAGTGATTCATAGGAAAATGGATGTATATTAAGTCCAACCTCTTAAATGAATTAAGTAAGATACATATGTGTAAATACTGAATAGTTTCTCTGGTGTGGATAAAAAAGTGTAAATAAGACCCAAATGGTATAATTGACAATGTGAAATCGGAAGAAAAAGGCTAAAGGTGTAGGGGAAGTGGGAAGGGTAGGGGAAAGGAAATAAGGGAAAATAAAAAAAATGAGAAAATGGAAACAAAGTCTTTGTAAATAGGGGAGGGTGGAGGGGGTGAAGGGAGGGGTATGGGGAAAAATGAGAATCAAAATGTGTAACATAAAGGTACAAGATCCCAATGATGAATGTAACTGTACTGTATACCTAAAATGTACCAATGAACTCAATAAAAAACCAATTATTTGGGGGCAAAAGCAGCAGAAGCAGTGCAAAGTGATGTAAAGAACAGAGTTTGGGGTAGAGGTGACTCCTTTCTGCTGTCGGATGTTGAAAGAACAAATGGAATCACTTTTAGGCATTTGTATTTAGGTAGATGGATCACTTATGGTCACTTTGCTACAGAGAGTCTGCATTGAACTCTGGCAGATTTGAGAAGGGACTCTCCACTCCTCTCCCAGCATCCCCTTACCAAGCCTAGAAATAAAGGTTAAAAAAATGAGGTTTGCTTGTGCGCTCAGAGTTTTACGTTTGTCACTCTGTTTTATTGTTCATGTCCTTTTTTCTTTTTGATTAGGGACCTGTCCTTTTGTCCTCATTGAGTGAGGCTTTGTGAAAATACACCTTTGTTTAAATTTCTACCTTATTCCGTGGAGTCCTGGGATCCTGTTTTACGTGGTCTCAGTATGTATGTCATTTGAGCTGTGTAATGAAGATTTCCACACTCAGTGGTGATGCTGAGTAGCAGCGGCTAAGTGTTGTGAAGGGTTCTTCAAATATGGAAAGTGGTACTGTGCTTGGTGGGTGCAGCTCTAACCATCCCTGTCCCCTGGGAAGTGTGTGGTCATGCCAGTCAGATGCTGGGGAAGCCCCACAGGAAGCAGGCTCCACTGTGTGGAGGAGCTTTCAGAAGTAATTCAGAGCATTTCCTTTGGGTTACAGCTCCTGCAGTAGATTTTCTGAGTCCCAGAGTTAGTGTTATACAAACTGCAATTTGTGAATCCCAAATTTCATAAGAGCAGTAGCAGCAGCAGATGGCAAAAATACATTTCTAATTCATTTAAAATCCACTCCAAGAAATGAGTTCTCCCTGTACTTTTTATACTATTATTTTTCTATATGCATCTTCTATGCCTCCTGAATGAAATAACTATGAAGGTGAAAGACTGGCTTATGTTCCTTTCTGCTGAGAGGCAGCAGTTTATGTTCCACAGTCTTACTGGGGAATCACAATATAAGGCTCTATTACTGAAGAACCAGGAGCTTAATTTTGCTGTTTTTCAAGTCTGAGGCTTTAGTGAGGGCCAGGTGCTAAGAACAATTTACCTTTGTGTTTATGGAATGCTTTCTTATTTTAAAATCAATTAACATGTGAAGAGCAATAGTCAGCTTGATCAAAGGTTTAAAAAAAATGTATTTCATTCTGTCTTAGTTCTCCATGATGTCTATGTGTCAAAAGCAAAGTTTTAATAGCTGCTTTTTAAAAAGTATATTTTATACTCATGACTGTGATTATAGGTCGATCAGAACATTAATCAACTGGAAATCAACCTGGAAATCTTTATCAGTAAACTACTATGTACAAAACTCTTGATTAAAATGTTAAGCCTGTTCACCAATCCCCTTCACAGCTCAGGAAAACAAAGCATGCTGTGACATAAGACAGCCTATGCCCAGTCTGTGTCTTCCACAGGCACACACTGGGAAGCCAGGGAACAGGCTGATTACAGTTGTGAGGGTGTTTTCCTCAGGCCTGTTCACATTCAACCTCCCTTTGTGGGAAGAGAAAGCAATTCAGGGCATTGATCTCAATTTGGGGTTCAGAGTTGGATTTGAGTAGTGAGGGCAGCTGAGGCAGAACTGGGTTAGGTCCTGCCTTTGGGCAATATTGGATTAAGATGAATAAAAATCCAAGAGGAATAACTAATTAAAACACTTTAAAAACTAGATCCTTGAAATAGCACTGGGAGCTAGTTTGCTTTGGAAGGAAGCCTTTTACCGGGGAATACAGCTCTTCCTGTGTGCTATGGCTCAGGATGAATTCTTTGAGCCTGTTCAGATGGTGGCTGTGTTTCCATTCCTGGCTAGATATTGGGCCCATCTTCTGATAAACTCTCGCCATGATTATTTGAAATTGGGCATCCAAACAAATCAGGTATCCTATCATGCCTTCAGCTATGGAACAGACTATTAATTTACTATGTATTTTGACCTATCAACCTACTGTGTATTTTGGGCAATTTCCTTCACTCTTTATTTTAAAATATTTTCTTCATTTTCATTTTTGAATGGTTGCTTATTAATTAGTCAAGAATCATCCCAGCATGATGAATTTTAAAGTATAAGAAACTGGGTAAGGCCTGCGATCACCCGGCGGCGTGCGCGCGAGCTCCCGGCCTGCGTGGGAGCCCCCGGCCTGCGTGACAACAGACCAGGAAGGCCCCAAAGACCCCA
>NW_022900917.1:38589671-38674060 GCF_012274545.1 Fukomys damarensis
GGTAAGGGGAAAAAATGAGAATCAAGACTTGCCATGTAAAGGTACATGATCCCAACAATGAATGTAACTGTACTGTATCCCTAAATGTACCAATAAACTCAATAAAAAAAAAAAAGAAACTGTGTAAGATGGGATATTGAATTGCATTTGTACTACACAGGCCATTTGTGGATGGAATGAGGCAGTTGCTAATGCTGTGATTTTATTTCAAGGTCCATAGTCAGGTCGTAACATAGCTTTCTCACTTGATGGCTCAGAGAACAGTTTTGGAAAATTCTCATCACCCTGCTTAGGGAATCCTTAGTGATCATCTTTCACTAATACAGCTCAGCCATCTTTCTCCCAGAAAACATCAAAACATCTTTCTCTCAGAAAGCTTGGCATGTGAATGTCAAGTGCTTTTGGCACTGGGCAAATTCTCCTGGTACAATTCATTCTTGCTGGGGGGATGTGTACCATCCCTGTAAGATTGGGGCCCAGTGACTATTTATTGTGACCTTGGCTAAGCCATCTGATTCTGCCTTTGTCTCCCTTCAGTGTCACTGGATAGCAATTGTTTAATATTTATAAAATGTTCACAATATTGCAGCTGACATTGTGATCAAAGTGGCTGATAATCTGTTTAAATTGCTGCTATTTTGCTTGGCTAAGAGTCTGAGCTGCTTGAAACTTTCAGAGGCTGTCTGTGAGCAGCATTGCCAGGAACAGTGTCAAGGAAAGACAGGTTAAAGGAGAGAGCTATGCTAGGTGGGGACAAGGCCAGATGCTTAGGGGTCCAGACAGCTCTGCTCCATTTCTGAAGGAACCTGCTTTTGGTGGGTGGGGGGGAATACCTCTTTCAGACCAGGGAAAAGTACATTGTGAAAATTGATGCTTCCTAGAAAGATACTTGATGCCTATCTCCTTAGAACAGACATGATGTCCATGTAAAAAAGAGGAGACCTTGTAAAGTAGAGCTTTTGCCTTTGAACCAGAGGACTATAAAGAAATGCTGTGGGCTTTTTGTGTCCCCCTCTCTCTTTTTTTTATGGTATCTGGGAAACAGAGTGGACTAAGATACAATAACCTGTAGGAAAATGGAACAGTATCCATGAGCTATACAAGGTAGCAGTGCCCAAGGCAAAGGAGAGGCTAGATTACAGAGTGTTCATGGCTAGATTAGAGGATGATGAGAAATGCATGGACTTTCTTGGAAAAGTTAAACACAGGAGAATGTACATAGAAGAATATCTATAAAGGTACATAGCTTTCTTTTAATAATTTTGACCTAAACATAAACTTTAAATATAAAACTGTGAGCAATTAAAATTATTTCTGACATAGGAAGAGATGATAGGATATAAAGCAGGGAAGACTAAAGTTTTGGTTTTTGTCTTCATAAAGAGACTAGTTTTGGAGTCCTGGGCATAAAGAAGGACTGATTGTACTTAGAGTTATAACATTGATGTCTTTAATCAGAGTTAGAAAAATACTATGGAGTTGGCTGTGGTGGCACATGCCTGAAATCCCAGTACTCTGGGAGGCCAAGGCATGAAGATGGCAAGTTTGAATCCAGCAACTTAGTGAGACCCTATTTCAAATAAAAATAAAAAAAAAAGAGCCAGGTTGTAGCTCAGAATGAGAACCTTGAGTTCAATCCCCAGTACTACAAGAAAAGAAAGTAGAAAAAAAAAAAAAGAGAGAAAATACGGAAAACAGGAGAGTAAAGTACCAGGTGACAGTCTAACTGTATATACTTTTTAAGGTCATGGGTTGTTAGAAATAGCCCCACATACATCTCAGATATAAATTATAATTTCAAAGTTACAGCAGAAAAGTTACTATTCAGAGTTAAGTTTTGTGATGACATGTGTAAATGAGAAAAAAGCATATAAAAAAAGGTAGAGGAAAGAAGTGGAGAAGTAGAAATAGTAATAAAAATATAGAGATTAAAAGGAGGATATAGCTACCAATACTGTTGAAATTTAAAAAAATATAATATATTATGATACACATCTTTATGCTGATATTATTGAATATGAAAATAAAATAGACAATATTTTCTAGGCAGCAATGAATTAATAAGATGTCTTTAGGAGATAGTGAGAATATAAATATTCCAGGAACAATTAAATAAATGAAGTCAGTAATCAAAAAGGTATCCTTGACTCAAATACACAAAGCCTGAATGGTTTTATAAATTATATGTCAGAAATTGTCAAGGAACAAAATATTCCTTTATTATATAAATAATTTTAGAAAAAAGAAAAGCAAAAGCTACCTAACTCAAATTGATTGATAACTAAAAGTAAACAGGAAAGTATAAGAAAATTACAGATTAATGTCATTACTGAAAATAAATAAAAATTTAATTATAAACAGTAAGTTCAGCATGTGTGTACACAAGTAATATTTATTAAAGGAGTGCAAGCATAGTTTAATATTTAAAACTTCATTAATAAAATAAGCTATTTTAAACAGATTATAGGTGGTTATGCATAAACTATGTGACTGTAGTAAGAGATATGTAAAAAGTGTTTGACAAATTTTAACACTCATTTAGGATTTAGAATTCTTATCAAATGCCAGATAGAGGAAAAACTTCCTTAATTTGATCAAAGATATATCTTCAAAATGAAATTATCAATCAATCTGTAATAATGTAATTCTAGAGATTCTCATGATACATAACAAGCTGATCTTAAGTCACAGAATAGCAAATGGTTAAGGAGAGCTAACATAATGTGAAATACAGAAACTAATGGACTCTATTATGAATACGCAAAACTGGTGTGTGGAAGATTAAAAATGAATAATAAAACAAAATAAAGATCACAGAAAGAGCTCTAAATATGTATAAAAATACATATATGGCAGAGGTAATATAGCAGATCAGTATGGAAAAATAATCTTCAACAAAGATGGAAAGTAGTACATACCTACTTCACAATATATCCAACTTCAAGAGGGATAAATGATTTACATGAGCAAAGTAAAATTTGAAATCTTTTAAGAAGCAACATAGGACAGTATATTTATGACATCCAAATGGAGAAATATTTCTTCAACAAGATATAGAAAGGATGACTCATAAAGGAAAATAATAACAAACTAGAAAACATTAAAACCCAAACTATGTTTAACAAGGGATCCCCTCATAGGCACATCTACACAATAGGAGAAGACATTTACAATGCATATAATTTTCAAATGATTGTTACTAGAATTAAAAAAGCACGACTATAGATCAACAGATAGAGAAAAACCTAATGGAGAAAAAATGACAAAAAAAGTGAATAGGCAACTTATGGTATGGGAAATCTCGATGGTTCATAAACATGAAGATATGCTCAATCAAACAGGTAATCAAAAAGCATAGATGCAAAAATCCTCAATAAGACACTGGCAAACAGAATACAGAGGATCATCAAGAAGATCATACACCCAGTCAGATTCATCAGATGCAAGAATGGTTTAACATATGCACATTAATAAATGTAATAAACTCTATTAACAGAGTCAAGGACAAAAACCATATGATCATCTCAATAGATGCATAAAAAGCATTTGACAAAATTCAACACCCATTCATTAGAAAAACCCTGCAGATAATTGGAATTGACGGTCTTTATCTCAATTTTTTTTTTATTGGTATGGGGATCAAACTTGGGACCGTGTGCTTGTGAGACAGGCAGCAGAACCACTGAGCTAAATACCTGGTCCCTTTATTTCAACTTGATAAAGGCTATCTATGAAAAACCAACAGCCAACATTATACTTAATAGTCAAACAACTGAAAACCTTCATGCTAAAATCAGGAATAAGACTGACAGGGAAAACTTTTATAAATAGCAAAAGCTAATACAGTGTTACAATGTAAAATGGCTTCTGCTATCTCTAAAAGCAGTTTATTTTGCTCAGAACTACTAGGTACCAAAGGCACTAATTGCTCAACGAGGCATTTGGTCTTACTCTGAGACAACAGGGCACATCAAGACCTTGAGCTCTGAAGAGACTGGAGCCACATGATCATAAGAGTGTCTAGATGAAAGAACCTATTGCTAACATTTGCTCCCCTGACCCTGAACACCCCCGACTTTTGGACTAGAATAGATAACTAGGCAAATCTTAAAGGTAAACTCCCCAACTACAAAGAACTGTTACATCTGAATTGAAAAGATTAAGTATCCTGTGACCATGATTTGACCTGTGAGAATGAAATGTAACCACCCAAATGAAGTCAAGGCTGTGAAATCCTATAAAAGGAGAGGTTGTGACCCAGTGCATCATCAATCCAGTCATGGTTTATGTGTGATTGACCCTTATCAATGAGTAAATTTGTTATTTTACTTCCATTCTGCTGCCTCTCTGTGTTTCACTTATTGATTCCTTCCATAATAAGACAAGGATGTTCACTATCACTACTCCTGTTCTGTACAGTTCTGGAAACACTAGCCACAGCAATTAGATAAGAAAAAGAAATAAAAGCAATAAAGACATGAAACGAAGAAGATAAGCTGTCATTATTTGCTGATGACATGATACTCTACTACATAGAAGACCCAAAAATCACTGTCAAAAGACTTCTAGACTTAATTGACAGATTCAGTAGAGTAGCTGGATATAAGGTAAACATCCAAAAATCATTAGCCTTCTTTTACACAAATAACAGACTCACTGAGAGAGAAATTAGGGAAACAATGCTTTTCATAATAGCATCAAAAAATTGAAATATCTAGGATTCAATCTAATGAAGAAAGCAAAATTCCTCTATATTGAGAACTGCAACACTCTGAAAAAAAAGAGATCAAAGAGGATATAAGAAAATGGAAAGACATCCCTTGTTCCTGGGTAGGAAGAATTAAATAGTGAAAATGGTCAAAACCGCTATACAGATTCAACACCATCTTTATTGAAATCCCAACAGTATATTTCACAAAACTTGAGAAAACAATCCCAAAATTTATTTGGAACCAGAAGAGACAAAGAATAGCAAAAGCCATTCTAAGCAACAGAGACATGGCAGCAGGTATCACAATTCACAATTTGAAGCCATACTACAAGGCCAATGTGATAAAAACAGCATGGTACTGGTAAAGAAACAGACCCAAGGAACAGTGGAACAGATTTGAAGATGCAGAAACAACTCCAGACATACTCAGCTACCTCATCTTTGACAAAGGAGCCAACCATGCTAATTGGAGGAAAGATAGCCTAAATGGTGTTGGAAAAACTGGATGTCAACCTGTTAAAGATTAAAAGTAGACCCCTATCTTTCACCATGCACTAAACTAAAATCCAAGTGGATTAAAGATATAAATATTAAAACAGAAACACTAAACTTGCTTGAAAAGAAACTAGATAGAACTCTTGAAGACATTGGCATAGGACAAGACTTTATGAACAAATCCTTAGTAGCACAGGAGCAAGCACAAAGAATCAATAACTGGGATCTCATCTTTTTAAAAAGCTTCTGCACTGCAAGAGAAACCAACAGAGCTAGGAGACAATCTACAATGTGGGAAAACTTTTCATCAGCTGTTGCTCAGACAAGGGTCTACTATCTAAAATATATAAAGAACTCAAAGACACCAGACCCCTCCAATATAAAGACCCAATTCAAAAATGGGCATCTGAAATGACCAGACATTTCTCAGACAAAGGATAGCAGCAAATAAACATATAAAAAAATTCAACATCACTGGTCATTCAAGAGATGCAGATGAAAACAACACTGAGATTGTACCTCATCCCAGAAAGGATAGTTGTTATCAAATCAACCATTAACAAATGCTTGTGGGGTTGTGGGTAGAAAGGAACACTTCTTCACTGTTGGTGGCAATGCAGAATGGTACAACCACTGTGGAAATCAATATGGAGATATCTCAAATAACTGGGATTAGAAGTCCTATTTGACCCAGCTATCCTTCTGCTGGGTGTCTTCCCAAAAGAATTAAAAGAATCATACCACAGTGATATATGCGCACCCATATTTATAGTGACACAGTTTATAACAGCTAAAACTTGGAAACAGCCCCAATTGCCCATCAACTGGAGACTGGATAAAGATGTGTGTGTGTGTGTGTGTGTGTGTGTGTTAAAAATGGAGTACTACTGAGCTATAAAGAATGATTAACTAGAGACATTTATAGCTAAGTGGATGCACATTGAGGATATACTCTTAAGTGAAATTAATATGACACACATGCGTAAGCACTGAACAGCTTCTCTGGTATGAAAAACTAAAAGTATAAATAAGGATCAAAATGTATAACTGGTATTGTGTAAAAGGAAGAAAATATCTAAGGAGGGGAAATGGGAGTGGTGGGGGAAAGGTAAGAAGGGAAAAGAAAAAATACGAAAAAAGCCAAAAAACTAAATGGAAACAACGTCTTTGTAAATAGGGAAGGGTGGAGGGCAGGGGAATGGGGAAAAAATAAGAACCAAGATGTGTCATGTAAAAGTACAAGATCTCCATGATGAATGTAACTGTATTTTATACCTAAAATGTACCAATAAACTTAATGGAAAAAAAGCCAAAATTTAAGTGATGTCAATATGTGATTTCATTCTCATTTTCTCCCAAAGTAAAAGCCTTAACAATACCAAGCACTAGGAAAGATGAAGAATGTAAGCACGCATAAACTGCTTCTAAGAAAACTATAACAATTACTTTATTTTGGAGAAGAATTGGCAATAAAATATAGGTAAAAAGTGCTGCATTAAGCCCCAAAGTTCCACTTATGCAGTATATAAAGAGAATTGTGAAACGTATGTGTAAGCAGACAGGTACAGAACAGTCATTGTGGCTTTGCTGGCAATGGTAAAAAAAATAGACATGATTTATATATCTGTCAAGAAAAGCAAACATTAAAATCAGTTATGATGTATTTTGCAGTGGCATGCCACTTAAAATGAATCTGCATCTAATGGTTAAATGTTAAAGTGTGTTTAAAATAATGTAATTCCAACTGATGGGCAAATGGGCTGTTTCCAAGTCTTAGCTGTTACAAACTGTGCTGCTATAAACATAGGTGATATGATTCTTTTAATTCTTTTGGAAAGATACCCAGCAGAGGGAGGTCTGGGTCAAATGGAACCTCTAGTCCCAGCTCTTTGAGGTGTCTCTATATTGATTTCCACAGTGGTTGCACCAGTCTGCACTCCCACCAACAATGGTTCCTTTCTCCCCACAATCCTGCCAACATTTCTTATTGTTTGATTTCTTGATAGCAGCCATTCTTTGTGGGGTGAGGTGAAATCTCAGTGTTGTTTTCATCTGCATCTCTCAAATGACCCAGTGATGTGGAAAAATTTTTTCATATATTTACTTGCTGCTGCTTTTACTTCTTTGTCTGAGAAATGTCTGTTCATTTCGGATGCCCATTTTTGAATCAGGTCTTTATATTTGGGGGGCTGATTATTTTGAGTTCTTTATATATTCTAGATAATAGTCCTTTGTCTGAGGAGGAGGTGGTAAAATTTTTTTCCCACATTGTAGGTTGTCTCTTAGTTTTGTTGATGGTTTCTTTTGCAGTGCAGAAGCTTTTTAATAAGATGAGATCCCAGTTGTTGATTCTTTCTGCTAGTTCCCATGCTACTGAGGATTTGTTCATAAAGTCTTGTCCTATGCCAGTGTCTTCAAGAGTTCTGCCAAACTTACTTTCCAGTAAGTTTAGTGTTTCTGTTTTAATATTTAGATCTTTAATCCACTTGGATTATTAATTTAGTGCATGGTAAAAGATAAGGGTCTAGCTTTAATCTTTGGCAGGTTGAGATCCAGCTTTTTCTAACACCATTTAGTAAAGAGGCTATCTTTCCTCCACTGAGGATGGTCAGCTCCTTTGTCAAAGATGATGTAGCTGAGTACATCTGGATTTGTTTTTGTGTCTTCCAATCTATTCCACTGATCCTCAGATCTGTTTCATTGCCAGTACCATGATGTTTTTATCACAATGGCTTTGTAGTATAGTTTCAAATTGAGAATTATTATACCCACTACCATGTCTCTGTTGTTTATGATGGCTTTTGCTATTCTAGGTATCCTATGCTTCCAAATGAATTTTTGGTTACTTTTTTCTAGTTCTGTGAAATATAGTGTTGGAATTTCAATTGGCATTGCATTGAATCTGTATAGCAGTTTTGGTAGTACGGCCATTTTCACTATGTTGATTCTTCCTGGGATATCTTTCCATTTTCTTATATCCTCTTCAATCTCTTTTTTTAGAGTGCTGTAGTTTTCAGTGTAGAGGTCTTTTACTTCTTTTGTTAGATTGATTCCTAGATACTTCATTTTTTTGGATGGTATTGTGAAAGGAATTGTTTCCCTTGGAAATAGTCCATTTGCCCATCAGTTCGAAATTGGATAAAGAACATGTAGTTTTTCTATAAAATGGAATATTACTCAGCCATAAATAATAAGAAATTAGATTCATTCATAGGAAAATGGATACATAGAGGATATACTCCTAAGTGAAATAAATAAGTCACACATGTGTAAATATTGAATAGTTTCTCTGGTGTGAATAAACTATAATAGTACATAAGATCCTAATGATATAATGGACAATGTGAAATAGGAAAAAAGGGGCTAAAAGTGTAGGGAAAGTGGGAAGGGTAGGGGGAAGCTAATAAGGGAAAAGAAAAAATAATGAGAAAATGAAAAAAATGGAAATGAAATGTTTGTAAAGGGGGAGGGGAGGAGGGGTGGAGGGAGGGCAGGGACAAGGGGAAAAAATGAGAACCAAGACCTGTCATGTACAAGATCCCAATAATGAATGTAACTGTGCTGTATACCTAAAATGTATCAATAAACTCAATGTGGAAAAAAAATATTGCAATTCAAAGGAAGGGCAATGTTTAGGTTGCTGGTACCTCTGGAAGCTTAGACAAGAGAATGGGATGGAGGTGAAATACTCAGGAAGCTTTCACCACACATACACTCTTTTATGCCTCAGGGAAATACAAAGTTGGGGAATATGGCAAAGTGTGAGGTTTCATAAAGTAAAGGAGGTGATGCACTATTTTCTGTAAATCTAAATTAATTCATAATAAAAATAGAAACAAAGGAACAGCAACAGATGTGTCAGCTGTATACAAGAAAAGTGAAATGTGGAATGGCAGAAAGCAAAGAGAGGTGCAGCGGAGGACAGAGAATAGTAAGTGCGTAGAGAGACTGCTGGTTACACAAGTAGATGTTTGCTTATACTGTCATCCTGTTAAGTAATACACAGTTGCGGTTTTTAAAATTTTTGTCTTTTCTTCCCAATGCATTTCCTCTTATTTTTATCTGATGTTCTGGGAGGAAAAAAACACCATTGTGCTTGGTAAATCAAGTGAGGTGGACCCCCCCTCCAGCCATATTTTCAATCATTTGGACTCAAGGAGAGAGTAGTTCTAATTGGAACCCATCTTCACATCAGATTGCAAAAAGAAGCTGAAAACCTAACTGCCTTCTGAGATCAGGTGAATAAGTAATCAGGAGCATAAAGTGGGCAGGTGCAAGACTTTGTGGAATGGAGAGGACAGTGGGAACCAGAGGAAATGTAGAGGGAAGCAGACACAATTTAAGCTAATTGTCACATGGGAATGAGCACGTCATCAGATTTTCAGTTCAATGGTAGCCAGAAATCTGGCATTTTTAAATTAGAATCTTCTTTTAAAATGTTTTCTGATTTTAAATGTTTCAAGTAATTTAAATATCTCTTAAAACACGGTGCAGAGCAAAAAAACCTAAGCAAACCTGTCCTTGAGGATTTCTGCTAGCAGACCATCAGTCATGTTTTGGATGGCCAGAGAAAGCACGGGCTGTTGGGTTCCCATGACCAATCTCACTATTAGCCTGGATGCTGAGGAACTTCAAGTGCAATGTAGTAATGAACACATGCAGCCCACCTTCCAGAGTTGGCATGGTCAAAAAACAAAACAAAACAAAACAAAACAAATGTCAGCTTTGTGAAATCCAAACAGGAGAACTGAATGAGCCAGAAGTAGCTGTGGATTTCACTTAGCAATGAACTATGGCTTCAATTCACACTTTCCCTTTTTTGTACTCACTCCCATATACCCTCACTTGCTTTCCTTCCATGGGTAGCCTATGACAGTGCTGAGTTTCTTATTCCCACAGAAATGCTTATTACATATGAGGCACGGATGGTCAGAGTCATAACATTGCACTGTGACATCTGAGAAACTGCCCCCTTTGAGAAGGTGGTGACAGTACCTTGGCAATCTGATGACTGTATTATTGGGCCCAGGTGTGCATTGAAACTCTAAATAACACCTGATCATTTTACTATGTTTTTTTTCCTTCTAAGGAGAGAAGATTGTAGAATGAGAACAAAAAATTTAGAATTGTTACAGAACTGCTCTTATTCACAGTTATAAAAGGAACTGTACATTTCCCCAGCCTACTGAAATGATAACTCTGGGTTTTATTTTTGGAAAAAGTTCTTTTCATCTTATAAAAATTTAATGGCCTTGGAGTGACAGGGAAGTTCCAACTGGTTTTCATTGCCTCTTTTTTTTTGGCTGCAGGAGAAGGTAGATTTAAGGACCAGGGCCTCCCACTGCTCAGAAGGATGGACAGATAGGTAGAGGAAACACTCCCTCTGCATTGCCTATGTGCCATTATTAACAAATAGCTTGTTTTTTCTCCTGTCTCTGAGCCCATAGAAGCAGGGCAAAGGTAGCCAGATCTCTTGGCAATACTGTTAATATTAACAAGTAACTTCTGTACAGCACTTTTGTATCTCCAGATCCTTGATGCCTTCCTGTCTTCCTCCTTGAGCAGCAATCTCCTTCCATTCCTCCTTAATACTCAAACTTCAGCAGGCAAACAAATCACCTGCAGATGTTTATAATGCAGATGTTGATGCTGGGGGGGTGGGTCTGAGAGCTGGAAAGTCTGATGGAAGGGTCTGAGAGGCTGCTAGTCAGTTCCCAGGTGATGCTGAGATCGCTGTTCATGGACTGCACCCACAGGAGCAAGAGAGGTTGAGGATAAGTGAAGGGAGTGCAAGAAGACAGTTTCCCTTTCTTCACTCTTTGGATATACCTCTTCTGTCCTTACCCAGGACGAGTACCCACCAGGCTCAGGTGTGTTCCTCTGTGAGAGAAGACAACAGTGCCAGCAGTCATATTCTCTGAATAGCGGTCCTGGCTCTTCAGCTCTCCTGACAAGTATGTTCTGGGCTTCCAAAGCTGCAGAAGTTGAAGGCTGGAGGAGGTGAGCATCAGATCAGAGGTGTTGGTGGAAAGAAGTTCCATGGACTCCTGAAAGCTACATATTATCAGTTGTGTGTTTTCATTGAGGTTGTGGCAGGTTAGGTAAATGAGAGAAAGGCAGGAATACTTAGTCTCTTCCAAGATTTTTCATGGTGCAGACTGGGTGGAGTGAAATTAAGTCTTGAGCATCAGGCCATTTGGCCCAAGTCCCTGGCACACAGATGGTGTCACAGTTAGGGTGGCCCCCTCTTGTTTCTGACATGGTGGTGATGAGAACCTTCGGGCCTGCAGGACTGCAACAGATGTTGTTTGGTTCCAGCAGCCAAGCAAGAGCCTTCCCTGCTATGTAAACATTTCATCTGCTCAGCCGGTTCTCACTGCTCTGCCTTTGAACAACTGTCTTCCTCAAGTGTTTGCACACAGTAGTCTGGGCTGAGCCACTGAGCCATGGCTGGGCAAGGGTACACTTCCAGAGCTGCTGTTTTTACACAGTTGGACAAGACCCTAGATTCACTGACAGTCAGGGCACCCTAGTTGGTGAATTCCACTCACTGTCATCCTCACACCCACTGCGAGAGGCTTTGGCATGCCAGGGTTCATCATGGCTGGGAAAAAATGGATCTGAGGGTTCTCAAGTTAAGATATTTTTAAAAATTTTGGAATGTCTCCAACTAATTCTGATCAGTCCCTAGGGAAAAGCAACCATACTTAAAGATTTTTGAATAATTTTGGATGATGCTAAAGATTTTTTTCAAAAAAATGAGAATGATGTTCTACTCAAATTAAAAAAAAAATAACAAGAATATTCCCCAACTAGCAAAAGAGCAAATTCTAATTCACTTTAAATTGAAGATCTGAATGAGTAGGAGTAGTTGAGTCTACACTTGCCTCTTGATATGTCTTCTGGAAATAAGGAAAACACTGCCCTACATGTATATCATGGAATGCCAAAACTGTCACAGCCATAAGCAGCATTGATCTGCCATCAGAAAACAGGAGTTTGAGGAAAAGCTTTCTCTAGGGAAAGAAGAGAGGCTCCAGCTGACCTACAGAGAGATGGGCTAATAGTTTTTTTGGGGGATAGATTCTGCTGCCAGCTGCCAGCTGTCCAACCTCCAGCTGTAACCCAGCTGACTTATAGCATGAGTGGCTCATTTCCCTTAATTCTCAATGGGAAGACCTATGTAAGCAGGCGTCTTTCACCTTACTGAGTAACACCATGCCTCTGTTTCCTCAGCTTCTTCCCTATTGCTGCCACCCAAACAGAGGTCACCTTGTGCCTGGTGTCTTGCTGTGATCCTCATCTACAGATATAAGTTCTTGTTCAAAGGTTGATCACTTTGGCCCTGACAGAGTACCCTTTATGGGTAGCAGTACATATTTGTTAAGAAGCTACTTTTCACCAGAAACTTTCATGTATATTATTCACCTAAGATCACCCCAGTGTGGTAGATAGCATCACATCTATTATTCCAATTATGAAAGAGTCAAAACTCTTATTTAGAATTTTGTTGTTGCCTTTAAAATAGAAGGTCGTATAGCATATGTCAGAACCAAGTTTCAAAATCATGTTTAGACAATGAAATTTTGGAATATGGTAAAGCTATTTTTAAAGAATTAGAATGATGTTCTACCAAATTGGAGAAAAAAATTAGTCTGCAACTAGCACAAGAGCAAATAATTTGAAGACAATGTCCTTCCTATTTGTCTTAATTACTTTTTTTGCTGCTGAGATGAAATACCTGACACCCAAAGTTACCGGAGGGAAGGTTTATTTAGCTCACAGTTTGTAGCAGTTTTAGTCCATAACTAGCTAGCTCCAAGGTAGGGTGGGCATGGCAGATAGACATTGCAGAGGAGAGACAGTTCATGCAGAAGGTAGCAAAGTAAGCAAGGGATGACCACAGCTCTTTCTATCTCTTGTATCTTGCACAGGCTACTTAGGGTAGGTAGCACTCACACTCTTAATCTTAGTGCCCTTGACCCTAACATTGCATCATGAATTAATCCCAGCATCACACACTCTAGATCAAGCCACCTCTGAAAAAGCCCTACTTATGACAGCATGAGACTTTGTGGGGACATCTAGACACAAGCCATAACACCATCAGTTAACAAATAAATGAAGTAGCCTTAACTGCAGAGTAAGAGAAAATGAGTATACCAAAGGTGGGACAATGTGGCTTACTCTCAAGGTTAGAGTTTAACAGGTGAGGCTTCTGAAAGCAAACTGCTACCACTGACACACTTAGTTGTGCTATAGTAGGGGATGGCAGTAGCTAGGGGGTCTGGGAAGAAAATATGACTTTGCTCTAGAGCAACTGCTGGTGTTGTGGCTTTTGTGTACACAACTGAGCCTATGTTAATCACCAAACCATAAAAAATTATTGGATCCTACCATGATTCAGACATAGAGAGATACTGGGAATTTAATGAAGGATCATAGGCAGAGTCACTGTTTGGAGGAGATACAACCCTTAAAAAAGATTCAGGACAGAGCCCTAGAGAAATGTAAAAGTTGTGTTAGGCAGATGAGCTAACAGGTTTTTAGATTTTTGTGCCAAAATGACTCCTCTTGATAAGTGCTTAGCTTTATCCTCATGAGAGAAGGACAGGCAAGAGATGAAGACCACATTTGTAACTTTATGCTCTTCTTTCATGGAAGCTGCTCTCTTTTCCATGTAGATAATCTTGCTATTAATAACTATTAGGTATCACTCATGCCAATTCACTAGTGATAATTATTTTCAGGACAGACAGTAGAGTCACAGGAACTTTATAAGTGAAACCTAAAGATTCTTTTCTCTGCTTTTCCTCCCAGAATGAAAACTAATTAACATACAAACTACTATATAGGGACTCTTCTGTTGCACACACAGTGCCACATTAGGACTGATGGGGAAAGGAGAAAACTGTAGAAGAGGCATCAAGAAATCGAGTTAAAGAGATGAACAATTTAGAAGCAGATTGGGAAATTGTGGGAATGAATGGGACTCTTCTGACAGAGCTCTTTGCCTGGGAGAGATGGTCAGTGCCCTTCTTCTGAGAACTCCAGTCAATTATAATCACAGCTGCACTGCTGAGATGACAATTCATACTTGGATGCTGCCAGAAGGAGAAATTTCCACAAAATGTGCCACATGCTAATTCTCCAAAGACGCTTTCCATTGTAACAAGCAAGTGGTCACAGCTTCAGTGATTCAACAGGCTGTGTGATGATAACATGGAAAACAATTTTTTTCATTTGAATTATATGTATGATAAGCCTTTTTAAATTTGAGAGCCTTACTGAAAAAATAGCAAAGGAAAAAGTTTGAAGGAAGTAACAGAATTAAGGATGTTTTGGTATGAAGACACATTACAGTAGGCTACATGAGCAAGAATCCTACTGGAAAAATTAAATTCCATTTCAAAGTATCTGGTGTCATGTATATCTTCCAGAAGCTTGCAACCTAAACACTTTGATGCTGGTAAAAGAGTTAAGAATTATTAGTTGTAGTATCCTCACAGCTATTCTTTGTTGTCTTTGCTGTGGGCTGCCTTTGCAATGATTTTTTTTTTTCCCCAATGAAGGACTGCAGTCAAGATTTTAATATTTCAACTGTTGGGAGCTTTGTGAGATACTAGTTCATTCATTCAATAAACATCTACTGAATAGCTCTGGTGTGCCAGGCACTGTATATTTTCCTCTACATAATTTTCAATCTCTTTATTAATAATTCTTTTTATGTAATGCTTTTAGCTAAAATAAACATGCTTCTACATCTGTAACCTCATTTGAACCTTTCGGTAATCTGTGAGGTGACCAGGGCAGATATTATTACAGATGATGAAACTAAGACTCAGAAAGGTTAAGTGCTTAGTTCAAGGTCGCACAGCTATTATGGGGGAAAAAAAGAACAGAATTAGAAGCCACCTCTTTTGACTCCATTTCAAATGTCTTCCAAAATGCTTCAAAATTGCTTTTACTATTAACAGCTACCATTTACTCAGGACTTTGAAATAGGCAGTAGGCAAAGTATTTTGTGTACATTATCTCATTTAAGTCCTAATAATACAACTTATGACAAAGTTAACACTCAGATACATTAATCTGTTCAGTGTCATACATAGATGGTGGAAGTGAAATTTGAGCCATTATTCTGTTGTCCATTATGGTACACCCTGTTATCTTCTGGATGAGAAGTTAGTATGAGGATTGTTCAGGTTCTCCTCAATGAACTTAAGTTGATTTAGAACCAGAAGAAAATAATGAATGTAACAACTAATACATAATAATCAACACAGATGGTTTTATATTCATCATTATCTCAGTGTAGTGACGAATACAATTTTAATATATTTAAAAAATTTATTGCTGCAAGAACACTTGAAGTCTATTGGCACAATGTCCATCTTGTACAAATGAAAATTTTATACCTGCTGACCAAGAACACCCCCCACTTTCATTTCTTTCACTTTAGCCCCTGGCAGCCACCATTCTGTGTCACATCTCCATGAATTGGACTGTTTTAGAACTTCATCTAAGTGGGACCATGCAGTATTTCTCCTTCTGTGTCTGACTTATTTCACATAACATAATGTTCTCCAGTTGCATCCACATTATTATATATGGCAGGGTTTTTTTTAAGGCTGAATAATATTCCACTACATGTATTACATTTTCTTTATCCAGTCATCTATTGAAGGATATTTAGGTGTTTTCCATGCCTTGACTGTTGTGAGTAATACTGCAATGAACATAGGAGGGAAAATATCACTTTGACACCTGGATTATATCCATTTGGATACATCCTCAAAAATGAGATTGGTTGATCATATGGTAGTTCTACTTTCAACATTCTGGGAACTACCATACTGTTTTCCATAGTGACTATATTAATTTAAATTTCAGCCAAAAGTGTGTAAGGCTCCAATTTCTCTACATTCTTGTTAACCCTTGTCATCGTTTTTTTTAATAGTGGTCATCCTCACAGAGGTGAGGTAATATCTCTTTGGGGTTTCTTTTGATAGCAGGGATTAAACTTGGGTCCTTGTGCTTGCCAGGCAGGCAGCAGCACCACTGAGGTAAATCTCCAGCCCTCACTGTTGTTTTGATTTGCCTTTTCCTGATGATTAGTGATGTTAAATATCTTTTCATATACCTGTTGGTTATTTGGATGTCTTCTTTGCAGTACTATTTATTTTGCTCATTTAATTAATTAACTAATTAATTAATCACTACTGAGTTATAGGAGTTCTTTATATGCTATGGAACAGGTATATGATTTACAAATTTTTTAATGAAGGAAGAAGCCCACAAAGGTAAAAGTGCCTAAGACCCATGAAGGTCATTATGTAGCCCTGTTCCTTTGTTTCCTTCCTAATGTATATAGTCCTGAAGAAGTCTGAGTTTTTCTTAGGTTTGCTTCTTTCTCCAAACACTTGTATCTGGCCTGGAGACTCATACTCATTTCTCTTTGCCTCCTAAGTACACTTAAGGAGGAGCCACATTTCAATCTTCAAGGAGCTGGATAGAGCCTTCCATCCAGATGTACATTACTGATATTCCACCAGGTTCCTTTTATAGTGGTTCCACTTGCTTGACTGATTCAATTCAGAATGTCATTTTAAAAAATGTATTTAGACTTAACCAGCTGTACTCAGTTTAAATGATCCAAACTTTATTGGCAACATGAAAAGTATCATAATCATCTGCCAGTTGAACTCAAGCCTTCTTTTCTCCACCAGGCCTGATCAGGGTATGGATCTTGGCCACATTAATGACATAGAGCTCCTTCACAGCTTGTTTGATCTGGTTCTTGTTGGCCTAGACATCCACAATGAACACAAGTGTGTTTCTGTCCTCTGTCTTCTTCACGGCTAACTCTGTGTCAGGGGGAACTTGATGATAGAAAGGTCAAGCTTGTTTCTCCTCGGGTGCTCCTCTGAGGGTATTTAGGCTGCCTCTAGCACAACAGTGTCTTGGGCCAGCAGAGGGTGGGTGACTTGCAGATCTTCTTCTTTTTGTGGCTGTGGATGCCTTTCAGCACAGTCTTCTTGGCCTTCAGAGCTTTGGCTTTGGCTTTGGGAAGGGCAAGAACTTCCTTCTTCACCTTTGGTGGCATCTTGGTAAAAAGGGCCAGAATATCCTACTTGATACCATCTTGGGGATGTAGTTCTGGAATCTAAAGTAGGATTTTAAAAAGTGTTTATTTAAAATAGACAATTAAGCTTTAAAGGGCTATAGTGAAGGTCCTTATCAGAACTGAAAAACATGATTGTACAATAATTAATATTTTAAAATAAGAATAAAACCAAAACCAACCTACATAAGCTGGTAGACAATTATTTCACTGACCAATGACACAACTTTCTGCCATGTTTATAGCATCTGTTTTTTATGGTTGAAAATTTTAAAGAATTTTAAAGAAGAATTGAAATACCCATTTCCTGTGAATCTGCATGCCAATCTTGTATGGCAAAAGTAAAAAGGAGAAAACAGGCAATATTAAACTACCCATAGTAAGTGGTCTACTGCTCCTTAGAAAATGATCTCAATGGTATTACCTTCCTTTGATACAAAGAGAAAAAAAAGATTTTGAGACAGAGATGCTGCCACTGGATGGGTCACACCACGTCTATTGTAGTCTCACTTTAAATATGAGTGGATTTACAGAACATATCTTATTAAAGCGCCAACAAAGTAGAGCAAAAAATGTATGCCAGCTCTCTAATTAGATTCATGACAAATGTAGCTGCATCACTCTGGGGTAGACTCATTTAACTAAGTTTAAACAAGAGCCACAATTTATTATTAACATGAAAATCTAGCTCACTGCTGTAAGACATGCTTAATGCAGGACTTACTGCACAGAACAAAGGTAAGAACATCTTGTAAATGAGCAAATATTCACATCTGGGGCTACCTGATTTCTCATATCAAGCCGTATGCTTCACAATATGCTATTTAGTGATATATTAATGATGTGTTATTTGTGAAGACAGAATGATTTCTAAAACAGAGGGAAATTAAGAGGGTTATAAATGAGCAAATGACTAATATTTCTCCAAGCCATTGGCTAATTGATGGTGTGAGAACGTCAAAAAAAGACACAAAGCATATGCCACATGTCTGGCATGGCTTTCTGGAAAGATGACATGAACTAAATCAATTTAACCTTCAATCAACTTGAAAAAAATGAATTTAAATAGAAGTCCCATTAAAAAATACCACCTTCCTATTTGATTCAATGAACTCTGATTTTCTTTTAAAAAGTAATTCATAAAATGGGAGGTGTAGGTAGCAGTAGCTTTAGGAAGCACACCTCTTCCTCTGAGTGTGGGAGTACGAGGCTCCTGAGAGGTCCTGAGATGCTGCCATGTCAAAAGTGTACTCCCTCAAAGGACTGTTCTTTGAGTCATGCATTCAAACAGTACAACTACAATGATAAGAATTTTAGGCTTTTTAAAAGTCAAGTACTTCTGGGATGGAAGCCTCACAATTTTGGGGAATGTGCAGCCCTCTGATCTGTGGAGGAAGTAAAGGTTTGTTTCCAGGAGAACTGATACCACCTTCCCACTTGATTGTAGCAATAATACTTGGCATTAAGTAGAACTGGGAAGGACAGGAAGGGCAGTGAAATCATGTTGTGGTAGCAACACAGCACAGGTTTCACAATGCCAACTTGTTTTGCAAAAACCATAAATTCAGCATACTCAGATGTTTTTGTTGCCCTTTTCTGTTACTAATAACTCTTTGCAGTCCTTATTTATGAATGTAAATATTTAAAGGGTTGAAATGCATTGTTAATTCAACAAATATTTAATGAGTGACCACAATGAGGCAGGTCTGGTGCCTGGACCTGGGGTCCTGGTGGTGAATACAGCATCAAGGCCTGTGTCTTCATGGGCCTAAAAGTAAAAGGTAAGAGGTGGATGTTATTCCAAAACTACTGTATTATTATATTATTATAAGTGTATTATTATAAGTGTATTATTATATTATTATTAGATTATTATAAGTGACACCAAGCACTCCAGAGCAAAGAGAAAAGTGGAATTAGAGAGGATGGGAGGCAGTTTTCTTAGGGCAGCCAGCGAGTACTTTGCTGATGAGGTGACGTTCACAGGGACCAGGCAGACAAGCAAGAGGCAGTGAAAGGAGAAGCAGCAAGAGAAGTATTCCACACAAACAAAGCCAAATATGCGGAAGGAATGAAAGAGTTTAGTGTTTTGGGAACTCTGAAAGTCAAAAACTTTTAAGGAGAAAAACCTTTTATAGTTTGGAGTTCTATGAATGACTGATACGTGTAAACAGCTAAACAGGGAGAAGACCAACATTTATTAGCAATTACTAATGAGTATATTCTAAGTGATTTGATAATGATTACCATTATCATTGTTTTTTAATGATTTAGTAAGTGCTAAGCACTAAGCTCTATGTACTCAAAAGAAATTTTCTCATAAAATCCACTCAACAAAATATGTCCTATGAGTTTCAGGAACATTTCAGCCCCTCTGAAAAAAGATTGAGAAAAACGAAGCAGAGCAAACTGGACAGCGAAGGAGAGGCCTAGGATCTAGGAGGTTTGGAGCAGAGTATTTTTACAGTAGTGGAGGGGCATAGGGTGCCTGACTCAGAGAATATGACCCCAACCTTAGGGGCTCCAATGGCTACAGGGATAGGCAATGAAGATGGGAGTGGGGCAAGGCCCTCAGACATTTCTCAGCAGAGGCCAGTCCTGTTTAATAGTTTCACGGCTGTAATTCAGCCCATAGCAGGATGCAATGAAGGGAAAAAGAGGCCCAGAATAGTCTTCAGTGGTGAGCTGGGGGCCTGTTACAGAAATTCTGGGAAGAGACTCCGAAGGTCTTTGCCAAGAGGGAGGCCACCAGTGGGGAAGAGACACAGATGAGACACAGGAGGTGAACTTGCCAGGGTAGGAAGTTGGGGAGGTGATGAGTTCTGTTAGAGACTGAATATGAGGTGTCAGCAGGACACCCACATTCTGTAAGTAGTTAACGCTGGCTCTGATTCCTTTTCACACACACACTTCATTAAAGCAAACAGAATCCCTTGTGAGGGATTTAATTAGCTTGGGTTCTAATAGGAACCGGCCGGCAGCAATTCCCATTCCCTCCCAAATGCTCTTGAGGAAACATCAGATGGTTAATCAAGCTGTGCAAGGAAAGAAGAGTAAGCGTTTGGAATGGCTGTGTGCAACATGCTGTCTGTGGAATCCTATTACAGTTATCTTCTGTCTCTGTGTTATTTTTCACACCCATGTCAGTGATCTACATGTCAGGACTCATCTGAATTCACAGGATGCAACAGCCTCCATACTTCATCATTAGCTCTGAGAAAACCCTCCTCTGCCACATACACACTATATGAAATATACACTTTGGTTGACCTTAATGGAAACTCAATAAATTATTTATACCTTCACTATAGCAGGCAGAGGGTGTTGACTAAGGGAATGAACACAGGGCTTTTTGCTCTGGGTTTTGTTTCTAAGAACCAGAAGAAGATCAGAAAATGTCTTCAGAATGAAAGACATATTTTTAAAGATAAAAAAGCTCAACTTCAGAGCAAGACAGTTTTGTGTTTTTGTAGATCTACTTAGAGCTTGTTTTCCTTAATAAGAAGCAAAAAATGACTGCATTAGCCACAGGGTGGATACAGGAGCACTGGACTCTTCAATATGCTATTATCATATATTTAATGACTTTTATGTCATTGAAAGCCATTCAACCTAGGAAGAGCAATTGCTTTGAATCAAGATCAGGGATCACTTGAGGCAACTGGAGCAATGGTGGACAAAGCAATTTGGAGTCTTGGTTTTAGGAAACAAGACCTTTCCCTCCTCTGCCACCTGGGTAAGTACATAGAAAAGGATTATGTCCTTTGTGTAAACTGAGTCACACTTTCAGAAGTTGGTAGGTTGCCACCACTCTCCATTGTTGGAGGCCCATGAAGGAAGGGGCCTCTGTGTACAGAGGTTAACTCTCAGATCATTGACCACTAATGACAACATGATGGAGAGGGCTCTTGTGGGATGACAGCTCAAAGGATGCTAAGCCGATAGGGAAGTGGATACAAAATCTCTCTCTCTCTCTCTCTCTCTCTCTCTCTCTCTGTCTCCTTTTCCTGCCCTCTCCTCCTCTTCCTCTCTCCCTCCCCCTTCTCTTCCTCCCTCCCTCCTTTCCTTCTTCCTCCCTGTTCTCATCATCCTTCCCTTCTTTCTTTTTGAAAGGATGTGTTAGCTGGCTTGAGACTTTGGATAATTATCTGGTGTGAATTCTGAAATCCATTCAAATATTTTAAAAAACTAATAAAAATTCCACTAACTCAAAAATTTGTTATCATTTTGACAGGCCCAAGCTGGGTTGGCTTACTTTTGCTTGGTAAACGCATTCTTAATAGTGTAAAATTAATAATGCAAACCAGATTGCAGAGGGAATGTTTAAAATACTTAAAGGACAAATTGTTTTCAGCACTGACAAGCCCTGTAGGAGTGCTGTTTACATAGAAACAAATGACATGCTGCTTATAAACCATTAGAATTTATTAATTAAATCAGATCTTCCCTACTAGGCAACATTGAGTTAGCTTAATTTGAGCTACTATATTTTTTGAGAGAGAGAAAATGTATTCTTAACATTCTATTGTAGTCAAAAAGAAAATTACTTGGAATAGTATGAAAAGCATGGCCTTTGCGTTGGCAATAACAAATTCTGTATTTTTAGTAAAGCTTTTTTGTTTAGTCATCCTTGAGACATTGGGTACATGAGAGGCTTAAACTTTACCATAGCTTATTTTAAAATTGAATTTATTGGTACATTTTAGGTATACAGCACAGTTACATTCATTATTGGGATCTTGTACCTCTACGTGACAGGCCTTGGTTCTCATTTTTTCCCCCTTGTCCCTGCCCTCCCTTCACCCCTGCTCCCCTCCCCATTTACAAACACTTTTTTCCATTTTTCATTTTCTCCTATTTTTTTCTTTCCCTTATTACCTTTCTCCTATGCTTCCCACTTTCCCTACACCTTTAGCTCTTTTCTTCCTATTTCACATTGTCAATTATCTCATTAGGATCTTATGTACTATTATTGTTTTTCACACCAGAGAAACTATTTGGTATTTACACATGTGTGACTTATTTATTTCACTTAGGAGTATATCCTCAGTATGTATCCATTTTGCTATGAATGAATCTAATTTCTCATTCTTTATGGCTGAGTAGTATTCCATTTTATAGAAAAACCACATCTTCTTTATCCAGTCTCCATACCATAGCTTTGTTACAGGTAAAGTTAAAATGATATGCTTGTAGGTTATTGTGAAGACACCACAGTGCAGCATTCATTAGTGTTTCTACCTATGTAGCCTTCGGACTTGAGAAGTAAGAATGTAATATCTGCATAAATACAATAGAAACTCAATAGAGAGAATATAAACAAGAATGGTGACCTGTTTAATGATGAATGGTAACTTGATTAGCTGTAGTGATAACAACAGTAACAGCTTCCAGCCAGCTGTGGTGGCAGATGCCTGTTTGCATTCCCAGAAGTTTAGGAGGCTGGGGCAGGAGGGAAGCAGGTTTGAGCTCCAACTGGGCAAACTTAGTGGCTTAGAAGAAAGACTTTGCCTCAAAATAAACAAAAATAGGACTGGAGGTGTAGTGAAAGCCTTGTGTTCAATCCTCAATACTGTAAAAAGCAAAAATAACCCCCCAAACAATGGCAACAACAAAAAACCCCAACAAAATAACAGTTTTCAATTTCTGAGTATAAAGTATCACAACTACTGAATCTCCTTTTTAGATAATTAAATTATGAAAACTCTCATCCTTTATGACTTTAGTGTTAAATGCAATGACTTAGATTCAGAAAATAAAAAGACCCTCAATAAAAAACAGGACCTCGAAAATCACATGTCTTTAATTGTAAATATCTTGGAAAATGTTCTGAAGTTTAAAAACAATAAAAATAAGATTAATTTTAATGAATGGCCAGAGCAAAAAATACTGGTAAGGTCACGACTTTTATTTCCTTTTTTGCCTAAAAACTAATTATATTATATTATTCATTTGTACCTGAAAACAATTTGTTTGACTAATTGTATTTGCTTGTCTCTAGACTTGTAGAAATAAAAAATGGTGGCCATTTTACAAGCTTCTTTGAATTTCAAATTTCTAGTGCTTCTCAATGAAATCAAGGCTCAACTACACATTTTAATTTGGGAACATCTCTGACAAGGACAGGAGACATAAGCTATCCCTCTTTTACAGAGCATTCATGGGACATTAAGAAATCACCTTAATTAACAGTAGCAAACTTTAAGCGCAGCATTTATCTTTAACAAGATCCATGGACCTCTGTGAATTAGTTTTTTATTTGCTTTGCTTTCAGGTCATGAAAACTGAGATTTTCCTTTTGGGAGGGGACATTCAGTTCACTTCTGATGTAGCTGAGAAAGGTACCCACTGAGGCACATGTAGGTCAATGCAAAGATCAGACCCTCCTACATTCCGTTGGACAAAGATAGCACAACCACTACACAGCCCAGTCTCAATGGGTTTGCTTTTGACAGAGCTTTGTAGTGGGTGCTGCTGCCTGCCCCAGAGTGATCAGGCTTCTCCATGAGCTTTTATCTTGCAGGACCAGTCCCTGAGGAGAAGCACTGTAATTATCTCTGAAAGGCTGTCAAGGAAGAAGAGTGAGGAAAGCACTTCTTGGCTTTAACTTGCAGGGATAAAATCAAATTCTTATTTTTACCAAAATTGCATTATTGCAAATGACATAATGGCTTGAGGTTAGAGATATACAGAAAAATCACAATTTTTGAATTTGATCATTTTGATTTGTTTCCACCAGGGACATTAGCAAATGTTCAGGAGCTCAACATTTATAAATGGACTTGATTCAGGCAAGACAAGCACTTAAAGTGAAAAACAAGAAAAGTCACTCTCCTTATTGTGGATCTTACTATTTCAAGAACAAATAAATGAGCAAACAGAAAAGAATCTTCCTGTGTCATTCTGCATTTTGAGATGGATTTAATGTGTTAATTTTAAAAATATAGATAATTAACTTACATATACTAACCATTTTATAACATGCATCAGAGTAATTAAAAGTATGACACAGATCTTCATTTGGAGTAGTTTGTAATATAGTATATACACATATATATGTAACTATACATACATGTAGGGCAAAAACAAACCAAGGAATAATTATAGACAATATGGGTAAGCTAATATCATGGCAATAACTATATGTTAAGATTCATAAAAATTCTTATATTAGCCTACTGGTTTTCTTTTTAAAAAATTTTTTTTTCCTCATTGAGTTTATGGGTACCTTTTAGGTATACAGTACAGTTACATTCATCACTGGGATCTTGTACATAGCAAATGGGCAGATGGTCTGTTTCCAAGTTTTAGCTATTACAAACTGTGCCAATATAAACATGGGTGCACATATATCACTGTGGCATGATTCTTTTAATTCTGTTGGAAAGATAACCAGCAGAGGGATACCTGGGTCAGATGGAAACTCCAGTCCTAGTTCTCTGAGGTATCTTTATATTGATTTCCATAGTGGTTGCACCAGTCTGCACTCCCACCAACAATGGAGAAGGATTTCTTTCTCCTTACAGCCCCACCAGCATTTTTTTCATTGAGTTTATTGGTACTTTCTAGGTATACAGTACTGTTACATTTATCATTTGGATCTTGTACCTTTACATAACATATCTTGGTTATCATTTTTTCCCTATGCCCCTGCCCTCCCTTCACCCCCTCCTCCTTTCACTATTTACAAAGAGTTTGTTTCCATTTTGACATTTCCCCATATTTTTTCTTCTCCTTTATTTCCTTTTCCCTTCCCTTCCCACTTCCCCTACACCTTTAGCACTTTTCTTTCTATTCCACATTATCAATTATACAATTTGGATCTTATTTACACTTTTAGTTTTTCACATCAGAAAAACTATTCAGTATTTACTCGCATGTGTCCTATTTATTTCACTTAAGTGTATGGCCTTAATGTGCATCCATTTTCCTATGAATGACTCTAGTTTCTTGTTCTTTATGGCTGAGTAGTATTTCATTTTAAAGAAAAACCACATCTTCTTTATCCAGTCTCAATTGATGGATGACTGTGCTGTTTCCAAGTTTTAGCTATCACAAACTGTGCCACTATAGACATGGGTGTGCACATACTGCTGTGGTATGATTCTTAAAATTCCTTTGGAAAGATATCCAGCAGAGGGATAGTTCTGCCAGTATTTGTTATTGGTTGATTTCTTGATAAGCCATTCTTTGTGGGGTGAGGTGGAATCTCATTGTTGTTTTCATCTGCATCTCTTGAATGACCAGTGATGTGGAACATTTTTTCATATATTTACTTGATGCTTTTACTTTTTTGTCTGAGAAATGTTTTTTTATTTTAGATTCCCCTTTTTTTTTTTTTTGGTACTGGGGATAGAACTCGGGTCCTTGTGCTTGTGAGGCAGGCGCCGGAACCACTGAACCAAATCCCCAGCCCTCATATACCCATTTTTGAATCAGATCCTTGCATTGGGGGAGGTCTGATTTTTTTGAGTTCTTCATATATTCTAGATAGTAGTCCTTTGAGGAGTAGCTGGTAAATTTTTTTCCCACATTGTGGGTTGTCTCTTAGCTCTGTTGGTGGTTTCTCTTGCACTGCAAAAACTTTAATACAATGAGATCCCAGTTGTTGATTCTTTGTTCAAGTTCTCGTGTTGCTGAGGATTTGTTCATAAAGTCTTTTCCTATGCCAATGTCTTCCAGAGTTCTACCTAACTTACTTTCCATTAAGTTAAGTGTTTCTGTTTTGATATTTAGATCTTTATTGCACTTGGATTTTAGTTTAGTGCATGGTGAAAGATAAGGGTCTAGTTTTAATCTTTGGCAAGTTGAAATGTGGTTTTCTATAAAATGAAGTACTACTCAGCCATAGAGAATGAGAAAGTAGAGACATTTATAGCTAAATGGATATACATTGAGGCTATACTCTTAAGTGAAATAAATAGGACATGCATGAGTAAATACTGAATAGTTTCTCTGGTGTAAAAAAACTAAAAGTGTAAATAAGGTTCAAATGATATAACTGATGTGTGAAACAGGAAGAAAATGGCTAAAGGGGAAGCAGGAAGGGTAGGGGAAAGGAAATAAGCAAAAAGAAAAAATGGAAACAAAGTCTTTGTAAATAGGGAAGGGTGAAGACAGTGCACAGAGGGCAGGAGTATGGGAAAAAATAACCAAGACATATCATGTAAAGGTACAAGATCCCATGATAAATGTAACAGTATTGTTTGCTTTAAATGTACCAATAAACTTAATGGGAAATAATATGCATACAATTTTGAATCAAAAGCCACTCTCTTTTACACCTTAAATGAATAGGTGAATTGTATGGAATATGAATTATATATCATTAAAGCTGGTATTTTAAAATGTATCAAAATGCATGGATAACTCATAAAGAAACAGCACTAGCATGATATTAATCTTGCCCTACAATGTGAGCACAATATCCTACTCTCAACTTTTTTTTGTGGTGCTGGAGATTAAGTCCAGGGCCTTGGGCATATAAATGCTACATTCTTGAGTTGTATCCACAGCCCTAGAATTCTCACCTTTGCTTGCTATTCCAGAGGAATCTCAAGTCAGTCCTTTTTGATGTATCCCTATCTGTAAGAAGCCAGTAACAATAGCAAACCACTGCCTATACTCTTTCTTCCTCATAGGGACCTGGTGAGACTAAACACTTGTGTTCAAGGTTCATACTAAGATGTTTTCCTCTTTAGGAGAATCATGCTTTAACAATTGAAGTCAGTAATTGTGACCATCAAAGGTTTATAGGGCCAGCTGGTTGTAGAAGCAATCATTTTAGTATTTGTGTAATCCTATCTCTGTGATGGAAACAAGCAAGATTAAAAGCCCCATTCTTGAGCTAAGATTAATTTACATGATATGAAAGGTGCAGAAAATAGAAAGCCCTGTTCCCTGGGGAGAGGTGCATTTATTCAAGGAAAGTTACCAAGGAGAGGAGCAACTCATATGGTGTAAGACAACAAATATTGAGTGAGAAAGCAATAATAAAAGCCAGGCATCTCAGGTGGCCCTATTCTGCAGCCGCTTCCCATGGGTTCCAATAGAGATTCATAGTGATAACTCTCTTGAGACTTCACATATTACCCACCTGTTTCCAAATCTTTTCTAAATATACTTCTTTTTTTCTGAGAGGGCTATAACCACAGTGTTAAGCTATGGAGAAAAGCAAATTTGTGCTGCCAGTTTAGCTCTACAAAGCGGGAAAAATGCTTAGCTTTTATGCCTTAATGAATTAAAAATGCAGTTATAAATACCAAGTAGTTTCCCTGGTGTGAATAATCTGCAATAATACATAAGATCCTAATAAGATTACTGACATTTAGAAATGGGAAGAAAGGAGCTAAAGGTGTAGGGAAGGTGGGATGGGTAGGGGAAGGGTAATAAGGGAAAAGAAAAAAAATGTGAGATAATGAAAAGATGAAAATAAAGTGTTTGTAGATGGGGAGGGGAGGAGGGGGTGAAGGGAGGACAGATGTAAGAGGAAAAAAATTAGAATCAAGACTTGTCATGTAGAGGTACAAGATCCCAACAATGAATGTGACTGTACTGTATCCCTAAAATGTACCAATAAATTCAATTAAAGCTGAAAAAAATGCAGTTATATAGAATTACTTAACAAACAAGTAGAAAATGGCTAAATTGCATATTAGAAAAGTAAAGTTACTCCCTGATCTAAGCATAATTTTTTTCTTGCAGAACTCTTTAAAAAATTAAAACAGTGTCTCTGTTTTATTGAACTTTGTTATAGTTTCCTCTTAGGATGTATCTTCAAACTATCATTTATCTCTCATAAAATATTATTGGACTAAAGCCATTTGATTTGGCTAGTCTTGTTAAAGATTTTAATATATTATCATTTTTTAAAAATGGGAGTTTTGGCTGGGGATTTAGCTCAGTGGTGCCATGCCTGCCTCGCAAACACAAGGTCCAGAGTTTGATCTCCAGTAAAAAAAAAAAAAAAAAAAAAAAAAAAAAAAAAAAAAAAAAGAAAGAAAGAAAAGGAGCTACATGAATTAGAAATCTAATAAACATGTGGATATGTCACCATTCTTTCTGCTAGCACAAGGCACTGTACATATATTGCTTATGAATACTTATGCATGTACAAGATAATAGAACTAGCAGAATATCACTATTATTCTGGCCAAATAGATAAGGTTTACCAGCTTTTCCTAAATAACTTAATACCAGAGACTGCACACTACAAATTACTTTTTTTGTGTGGTGCTGGAAATGAAACCCATTACTAACAAGCCCTCTACTACTGAGCTACATCTTCAGCCCTAAAAGTTACTTTTCAAGCATCAGATAAGATTCTCTTTTGTGACTGGCTGAGGTGAAAGAGTGTTGGTCCTGTGACTGGACACATCTGAGTTTATATTTCTTATGCACCACTTAACTAACAGTGGGTGGGCAATTTATCAAACCACTTCAGTTTCTTCATTGCAAAAATATATTGATGAGATAGTTAAATAAGATAATATATGCATCAGGCCTATCCTTTCCATCGAATGACTCTCCTTTCCAAGTTTATTGAATCTTAAATAAATGGTCTAAATCCACTCTTGATATTCTATTGTGATTTATGAAGTAGTATACTTTTTTTCCTGACTCTTCATTCTTCTTCTCCCTTTTATCTATTTGCTGTCTGTCATGTTGTCCTGCTTTTGCTTCCATTTAATTAACCCACCTCTGTCTCCAGGCCAACAATCTGTTACTTTCTCTCTCTCTCTTTTTTTTTTGAGTAGGAAAAATTTATTGAGGGAAAGAAAGCTTCTGTCTAAGAGAGACAGAAGAGGGACCAAAAAGTGGGTTACCTGCTCACCCCATTTCTCCAAAATGTTTTATACAGCACAGCCATGTGGTGAGGCAGGTACAAAGTGGGACTAAACTATAATACCCAATGAAAAATTAAAAGGTGGGGATGAAGTGGGGCAAAACCATGATCAATCAATAAGATTACAAGTACAGTCACCCAGGTCTTTTTAACCCATTGTAACCAACCATCTCATAGTCACCTGGACTTTAAACACTAGTTTGCTCTTTGTGAACTGACCTGAGCTGCTTCTTCAGCCTCATTAACAGCATACCACCTTCAAGTCTACCCTTCCCTCATAATGGACTTCTAGTTCCTGCAAAGGCAAACTTCTGGAAGCCAGTACCATCCACCAGATGCAACACTAGATTTGAGTTTTCCATAGGCTCTTTCTTTTGCCTGGAATGCTCTGCCCCTGGTATCCTCCTACTCCTTGTTCTGTTTTCACCTTAATGCTTCTTCCTTAGGAAGGCCTTTTTTGAATTCTTGGCCCAGGTTTCTGCCTGCTTCTAAAAGCTCTTCTACTTTTCACCATGTATACCAGAAACATGTTCAGTGCCTGACTCACTCAAGAGGCTGTATGCTCCTTGAAGATAGTGATTGTATAGTCCCTGGGCCCAGCAAAAGGTCTGGCAAATAATACATGATAAATAAATATTAATTGAAAAATCAAGAAAAAGAATGAGTAAAATAAGATTATATTTTGTAATAAATATATGTCAGTCCTTAAATTGGTTGTAAAAGAAAAACAGACATATTAAAATTTTGTATTCATAGTTTACTTCTGTGCTTCCCAGCTTCTTGACATGGAGAGAAACTTGAATTCAGGATACTTGTCTAATCTCACTCACTCAAGTGATAACAATTTTTATATAAATTGATTAAGTGAGAAAAACTTGTTCTGGGGGCAAGGGGAGAAATTATCCAATTATCTCATGTATATCTGTAGTTTTAGGACAAAGAAAAGTGATGAAAAAAATGAAGAAATACTGGCCTATTTTTTTAAGTGACAGCAATACTTAAACCATCTCCAGAAACAGTTCTTTTCTTTCATCAACACAGAAAAATGGGTTTTCTTTAGTTTAGTTTTGTATGGTTTTTCTTGATGGCCATGTCTGGATACCAACTATCTAGGTCCGTGATGTGCAATGTGTGATGTGGACTCTAAATGGGATGATTCCAAATTGAGATCTGCGGTAAGTGCAAAATATACACTATATTTTTAACATTTAACATGAAAAGATGTAAAATTGTAATAATTTTTATGTTGGTTACATTTTGAAAGGGTAATTTATTGAATATATCAGGTTAAATACAATATATTATTACTGATAATTTCACTTGTTTCTTTTTACTTTTTTTTTTGTTTTTTGCACTGCTGGGGGATTGAACACAGGGCTTTTTTGCTGATTTATATCCTTATATCCCCAGTCCTTTTTATTTTGAGACAGAGTCTCATTGAGTTGCCCAAGAGGAACTCAAACTTATGATCCTTCTGCCTCAGCTTCCCTCAGTGCCAGGATGACACCATGTACCACTAGGCCCAGCCCATTTTTTATTTTGAGAATAGGGCCTCACCAAATTAATAAGTTTCTGAGGCTAGGATACAACTTGTGATACTCCTATCTCAGCCTCCCAAAGTATTAGGATTATAGGCATGTGTCATCATGCTGGGCTATTAGTTTTTGATATGGTTACTCAGAAATTTAAAATGTGGCTGGTATTATTAGATTTCCACTTGAAAATGCTGGATAGTTAATTTATAGGGTCTGGAAAACAAATGGACTCACTGCCTTCTCAGTTTTGTTCAATTGTAATTTTCTTTGCCAGAAGCTATACTAGTTCTAGGGGATGTGGAAGAAAATGTACTTAACTTTGTGGAATTCAGAGTCAGGATAGAAAAGGACTTCTTATAGAAAGGTTGTTTGAGCTGAGTGTTGAAGTACAGGAAAGGCAAGGAGCTTGAAGCATCATGGTATGTGCAAATTTTGATGATATTGTTTTGTGAAATCAAAAGCAATCTGTATTTGCCAGAATTTTGATACAAGGAGAAATGAGAAGTGAGGCTGGGGAGACTATCCAGTCTTAAAGAGCACTACATGAAACACCAAATATGTATCTTACAAGCAGGGGTAAGTTTCTAAAGTTAAAGCACACCCATATCAGACATAACCTAGGAAGCTACAGTGAAGAATAGATTTAGTCTTAAATCCAATTAAGCTCTGTTTCAGAGATTATATTACATCTTACATCTAAAATAAAAGGTTCAAAAATACTACAAGCACTAAGAGAAAAGACACAAATCACATGCAAAGGAAAGTCCATCAGAATCACAGCAGATTTTTCAGCACAAACCCTCAGGTCAAGGAGAGCCTGGCACAAAGTATTTCAAATCCGAAAAGAAAACAACCTCCAACCTAGACTCATGTATCCTGCAAAACTCTTTTTTAAAATGGATAGGGAAAAAAGATACTTCCATGACAAAGAACACCTGAGAAACTGAATGAATACCAAACCAGCACTACAAGGAATTCTAAACAATATCCTAGAAAAAGACTATGAAAGTACAACACCGTAAGGCCCAACAGAGCAAATCAAATAGGCAAGGCAAGAAACTAAAGGGAGAGGGGGAAAAATTAAAAAGAGTCAACAAAAGGACAATAACATGACAGTAATAAGTCAGTACATATCGGTTATAATAACCATCAGTGTCAATGGCCTCAATTCACCAATCAAGAGAAATAGACTGGCAAATGGATTAAGAAGAAAAATCCAACAATATGTTGTATACAACATATTGCACAACTAGTGCAAAAAGAAGACCATAGACTGAAAGTGAAAGGATGAAAAACAATTCTCCATGTGACAGGTGCCCAGAAAAAAGCAGGGGTAGCAATCTTATTCACAGACAAAGTAAATTTCAAACCAAAACTGATTAAGAGAGACAAAGAAGGCCACACTACATCCTTGCAAAGGGAACAATTCAAGAGGAAGAGATGACAATCACAAATATATATGTACCAAATATTAATGCCCCCAACTATATAAAACAAATGTTAAGTAACATGAAAAACCAAATAAGCACTAATACAATTGTAGTGGGGGACATAAATACCCCACTATCACAAATAGACAGATCATCTAGACAAAAAAAATCAACAATGGAATACTAGAACTGAAACAAGCTTTTGAACAAATGGACTTAATCGACAACTATAGAGTGTTCCACCCCACAAAATCAGAATATACATTCTTTTCAGCTGCACATGGGTCATTCTCAAAGATAGACCACATACTAGCTCACAGAACAGGTTTGAATAAATTGAAAGGAATTGAAGTCATCCCCTGTATATTATCAGATCCTAGTGCAATCAAGCTGGAGATCAGTAGCATAAGAAACCATAGGAACTTCACATACACATGGAAAATGAACAACACTCACCTGAAAAATCAATGGGTCAAAGAGTAAATTAAAGAAAAAAATAGTGAGTTTTTACAAATAAATGATAATGCCAATACAACATACAGGAATCTATGGGACATGAAGAAAGCAGTTCTATGTGGAAAATTCATAGCAGTGAATGCTGACACTAGGAAAACAGAGTGCGCTCAAATACACAACCTAATGGTGAGTCTTTGACTCCTAGAAAAAGAAGAGCAAGAAAAACCCAAAGCTCATACAAGAGAGGAAGCTATAAAGATTAGAGCAGAAATCAATGCAATGGAGATGAAGAAAATGATACAAAAAATAAATGAATGAAAGAGTTAGTTTTTAGAAAGAATAAATAAAATTGATAAACCCTTATCTAACCTTGTCAAAAAAAGGAAAGAAAAGGCTCTGATCCATGCAATTAGGCATGAAAAAGGTGAAGTCACAACAGATCCAACAGAAATCCAGAGGATAGTCAGTACCTACTTTGAGAACCTGTACTCTAATGAAACAGAAAACACAGAAGAAATGGACAGATTTCTAGATACTTATGAATTACCAAAGTTGAACAAAGAAGATTAAAAAATTTTAAATATCCCAATTAGAATGAGTGAAATTGAAAATGTAATTAAAAGTTTACCAAAACCATCAACAGAACTAAGAGACAACCTACAATGTGGGAAAAAATTTTTACCAGCTGCTCCTCAGAGAAAGGACTCTTATCTAGAATATATAAAGAACTCAAAACAATCATCCTCCCCCAAATATAAAGACCTGATTAAAAAAGGGGCATCTGAAATGAACAGACATTTTTCAGACAAAGAAGTAAAAGCAGCAAGTAAATATATGAAAAAATATTCCACATCACTGGTCATTTGAGAGATGCAAATGAAAACAATGCTGAGATTCCACCTTACCCCACAAAGAATGGCTACTATCAAGAAATCACACAATAATAAATGTGGCAGGATTGTGGGGAGAAAGGAACCCTTCTCCATTGTTGGTGGGAGTGAATACTAGGGCAACCACTATGGAAATCAATATGGAGATACCTCAAAGAGCTGGGACTAGAGGTTCCATTTGATCCAGCCATCCCTCTGCTGGGCATCTTTCCAAAAGAATTAAAGGAATCATACCACAGTGATATATTTGCATCTATGTTTATAGCGGCACAGTTTGTAATAGCTAAAACTTGGAAATAGCCCATTTGCCCATCAGTTAGGAACTGCATAAAGAAGATGTGGTTTTTCTATAAAATGGAATACTACTCAGGCATAAAGAATGAGAAATTAGAGTCATTCATAGGAAAATGGATGCATATTGAGGATATACTCCTAAGTGAAATAAATAAGTTACACATGTATAAATACTGAATAGTTTCTCTGGTGTGAATAAACTACAATAATACATACGATCCTAATAAGATTACTGACATTGTAAAATGGGTAGAAAGGGGCTAAAGGTGTAGGGAAGGTGGGATCAATAGGGGAAGGGTAATACGGGAAAAGAAAAAAATGTGAGATAAAGAAAAGATGGAAATAAAGTGTTTGTAGATGGGGAGGGGAAGAGGAGGTGAAGGGAGGGCAGGGACAAGAGAAAAAAATGAGAACCGAGACCTGTCATGTAAAGGTACAAGATCCCAATGATGAATGTAACTGTACCGTATACCTAAAATGTACCAAGAAACTCAATGAGAAATTAAAAAAAAGGTTCAACTGCTTTTAGTAACCATTGTGTAAGGGTAATTCAGGGTCGTGCAACAGCTATCTTTGAGAGGCAAATGTGGTGGAAGGATGAGTGCAATGTAGCTGAGAGGTGTTGGTGGGGTCCCCACAGGGAAGCCTTCCTAGAGTCAAAGTGAGCACAGTCCCTTGTACATAGTGGACACAAAATACATTTAGATTGGACCAAGCTTCCTTCTAATTACATGACCTCTCAATTTTACATTCTGCTCATAGCTTCTTTAGATTATTGCTCTTAGTTTTAATACTTATCTTTTTAATCTTAGGCCTGTAACATTTGTTCATGTCCTTTTGTGCCACAGTTTATTTGCATATGAGTGTCTTTCTACTTGGAATATTCTTCCTGCCTTTATTGCTTCCTACTTTTTCTCCATTGTCAGCCTAACAATCATTTCTTTGGGAAGCCTTCTCTGAGACCTTGGGGTTATTCAAATTCCACTATACTGATAGCACCTGCCTCCTCTCCATTTACATATTCTCAGATTTGTTTTCATTGAGTTTATTGGTATTATTATTATTACTTTTTTTTATCAGGGATCGAACTTGGGTCTTTGTGCTTGCAAGGCAGGCAGTGGAACAACTGAGCTAAATCCCCCGCCCTATTGGTACTTTTTAAATATAGAGTGCCATTACATTCATCATTGGGATCTTGTATCTTTACATGACAGGTCTCGGTTCTCATTTTCTCCCCATACCCCTGTTCTCCCCTCACCTCCTTCATCCTCCCCTATTTACAAAGACTTTGTTTCCATTTTTTTCCTTTTCTCATATTTTTTTCTTTTCCCTTATTTCATTTCTCCTACCCTTCCCACTTCCCCTACACCTTTTAGCCCTTTTCTTCCTATTTCACATTGTCAGTTTTACAATTTGGATCTTATTTACACTTTTAGTTTTTCACACCAGAGAAACTATTTGGTATTTACACATTTGTCTTATATCACTTAAGAGTATGGCCTCAACATGCATCCATTTTCCCATGAATGACTCTAGTTTCTCATTCTTTATGGCTGAGTAGTACTCCATTTTAGAAAAAACATATCTTCTTTATCCAGTCTCCAACTTATGGGCAGATGGGCTATTTCCAATTCTTAGCTATTACAAACTGTGCCACTATAAACATGGGTGCACATATATCACTGTGGTATGATTCTTTTAATGCTTTTGGAAAGATACCCAGCAGAGGGATGGCTGGGTCAAATGGAACCTCCAGTCCCAGCTCTTTGAGGTATCTCCATATTGATTTCCACAGTGGTTGCACCAGTCTGCACTCCCACCAACAATGGAGAAGGGTTCCTTTCTATACACAGCCCCACCAGCATTTGTTATTGGTTGATTTCCTCAGTAGCATGGGAACTAGCACAAAGAATCAATGACTGGGATCTCATCTCATTAAAAAAAAAAACTTCTGCACTGTAAAAGAAACCACCAACAGAACTAAGAGACAACTTACAATGTGGGAAAAATTTTTTACATATTCTCAGATTAAAGTCAGTCCCACTGTCTACACTGCAATTTAAAAGAGCAGGTGTCCTTTATGTTTCTGCTCACCATTGTGTCCCCATATCCTTAGGAATAGTTAGCCAAGTACTGGGCACATAGTAGGTTCTTGATAATCATTTGTCAAGTAATTGAATGAAGTGGTTGAATACTTTTTTTAAGGCATTGTAAATATTTGAAATATGTAATGATCCAGGGTTAGTATTATGGAAGATGACAGTGTCTTGGCTGAAAGTGGACATCCAAAGCTAATTTCTAAATAGTTTTCAAACACTTAAGAACATAATAAACATCTATGTATTACCTCAGATGTATTCACCATTTGTGCATAAGAACATGAGATTTTATTCATTGTGATTTTATTCTGCCTGTTTAGGAAAAGGCACAGTATTTGGAAGGTTGTAAAATCCAGTTTAGGGAATGCCATAATAGTTTTCATGATTAAGCCTAAATTCTCTAGGAAGCAATTAGATGCTCTAAATGAGTAAGTAAATAAATAGCCCATAAATAAGTAAATAAGTACCTCAAAAAGAATGAAAGTAAAATAGCCCTAAATGGTCCTAATTTAATTAGGAGGAAGTGTCTTAGACTTACAGATGAGTTGCTGTCAATGTTTTTGTTTATAATCACAAGAAAATAATATCTCATGGACAGTCAGGAGGGTAAATAATAAAGCTGAATATTGCAGCAATATCTATGCACTTGCATGAAAAATATCATTTAGAATTTTAAATCAGATAGAATTTGAAAATTTCCCACTGAAGTTATGCTTACATGAAGATGCCCAGAAAGGTTTGCCACTTTGGAGATTCACCCCAATAGCACACATGTAGGACACTTTGGGGGAGTAGAAATGGCAACTCCCAGAGAATTATATTAATCAGCTACTGTCATTAAAATACTTATTCAAAACCTACCAGAAGATAAAACAAGTGAACCTGGAAGCCATAGGTGTAGGAAATGATTTTTTTCAACAGCGCCCCAATTATCAGAAGAAATAACAGTAAGAATCAACAAACAAGATGACATCAAATTAAAAAGCTTCTGCATAGCAAAGAAATCTATTAGCTCAATGAAGAGACAATCTACAGAATAGGCAAAAAATTTTGCCTGCTATTCCTGAGACAGAGGGCTAAGATCTGGAATATATAAGGAACTCAAAAAAATTAGATCACCTAAAATAAAAGACCCAATCAAAACATGTGCAAGTGAAATGAACAGATACCTCTGAGGAAAAAGTACAAATGGCCAACAAATATTTACAAAAAAGTCCAGCATCTCTAGACATTAGATAAATGAAGATTTAAACAACACTAAAATTCCACAGTGATATATGCACACCCATGTTTATAGTTTGTAATAGCTAAAACTTGGAAACAGCCCATTTGACCATCAGTTGGAAACTGGATAAAGAAGATGTGGTTTTTCTATAAAATGGAATACTACTTAGTCATAAAGAATGAGAAATTACTGTCATTGATAGGAAAATGGATACATATTGAGGATATACTCTTAAGTGAAGTAAGTAAGTCACACATGTGTAAATGCCAAATAGTCTCTCTGGTGTGAGTAAACTGTAATAGTACGTAAGATCCTAATGAGACAATTGACAATGTGAAATAGGAAGAAAAGGGCTAAAGGTGTAGGGAAAGTGGGAAGGGTAGGGGAAGGGTAATAAGGGAAAAATATGAGAAAATGAAGAAATGGAAATCACGTGTTTGTAAATGGGGAGGGGAGGAGGGGGTGAAGGGAGGGCAGGGACAAGGGGAAAAATGAGAACCTAGACCACCTGTCATGTAAAGGTAGAAGATCCCAATGATGAATGTAACTGTACTGTATACCTAAAATGTACCAATAAACTCAATAAAAGAAAAAAATATTTAAAAAAATTCCATCTTATACCAGCAGGAATTGCAATTGTCAAGATGGCAAAGAATAACAAATGCTGCCGTGGACACGGTGAAGAAGGAACCCTCTTACCTTACTGGTGGGAGTGTAAACTAGTACAACCATTATGAAAATCAGTATGGAGATTTTTCAGAGCTAAGATGTGAAACTCCATATGATCCATCCAGTCCCCTTCGAAGTATCTTCCCCAAAGAGCTAAAGACATTATACTATAGTGAGACATGCATACCCATGTTTATAGCAGCACAGTCTATAATAGCTAGATCCTGGAAGCTGCCAGTATACCCATCAACATTTGAATGGATAAGAAAACATGCTATATACATTTACGGAATCCTACTCGGCTACACAAAGGCTAAATGCGGGACATTTGTAGGAAAATGGATGCATCTGGAAAATACAGTGGAATGTTAGAATTCAGACTCAAGAGCTTAATTACCATATAGTATCTCTCATATGAGTAAGGCAAAGTGCAAAGAAAGAGAATAATTTAAAAGGATGGATAGAAGGAAATAAGGGGAAGATCTATTGCAAATGGGAAGGGATCCAGGAGACTGATGGGGAGGGGAAAGGAAAGTAAGATATAGTATACCATGTACAGGAAATTAATAACTGGAAAACATTACATGTCATAAACATGAGCTAAGTATAATAACCAGAATGAAAATGGAGAAAGGGGATTGAGAGATGGAGGGGAAAGTGCAAATGGAAGGGGAACTAAGAAAAGAAACATGCTGCATTATAGTGTACCCACTCCCCAAGATGAATATAAACATCATATACTGCAAACATGTACTAATAAAGGGGAATCAGATACTGCTATTATTAGTTTTAGTAACAATATCAGAGGTGGCAATAGCTTTTGTTGAATTCTGTTCAGGCTACAAAACACTTTCATGTAATAATTTATCACTTAGTTCTCATAATAATCCCACAGGTTAGCTATTAGTATTATTTTACACATTAAGAAACTGAATCTTAGGCGCTAAAGGTGTAGGGAAGGTGTGATGCGTAGGGGAAGAACAAAAAGGGAAAAGAAAAAAATGTGAGAGAATGAAAAGATGAAAATAAAGTGTTTGTAGATGGGGAGGGGAGGAGGGGGTGAAGGGAGGGCAGAGGTAAGGGGAAAAAATGAGAATCAAGACTTGCCATGTAAAGGTACATGATCCCAACAATGAATGTAACTGTACTGTATCCCTAAAATGTACCAATAAACTCAATAAAATTAAAAAAAAAACAAAGAAACTGAATCTTACATGTCAGATATTATCATAGGTCCGGTTTCCTAGAGCCAGAGCCTGAGAGAGGGATTCTTGTTTGATGATGTACTGGATGAGTGATTTTAGAAGGAATGTGAGGAAAGCAGAGCAGTACAGAGAAACAAAGCAATTCATGAACATGTCATGAACTGGAGACTTGCTCAGCCTGATCCCTCAGAGGGCTCTGGGGTAACTGCCCCACAGAGTGGGTCCCATCTGTGGGCAAGAGAGCTGGCCTTCAGTGCGTTGTATCAGCTCGGTCACTGGCTGCTTGTGTGTGACTTTCTGCGCAGGAGAGCTGCATCTTGACCTTCCATGAACCTACATCCAAAGAAGAGGAGAGCTCTGTTCTGTTGGCAGTCAGCACTGGGAATAGCTGGAGAGTGGATATATTGGCCTGGCAAATGGGATCAGGTTGAGAAACTAATAGGGGCTATTTTAAGTGGCTTTGCAAGATAACACAGGTAGTTAGTAGTAGCTATGGACCCAAATCTACTGGGGGCAAGTCTAGTGCTCTTTTCAACATAAATCAATAAAACCAATGATCCCCCTGGCCCCCAAGATAGGCTATTGATGTCAGCAGAGAAAGAATTTGTTAATCATATGCCAATGCAAATACTTTCCAAATAGTATTATGGTGCTACTGATTACATTGTGTTAATGAGAATGCATTAAGATCCTAGATTTATTTTGAGTAGTAAGTATGTGAATCTTGTACTGAATAATTCATATCACCTAAAACGTACATGATAAATATAAAGGCTCAATATTATAAATTACAAATGGGCAAACTTCTATACCAATGGGTAACTAAATACTTTGTTAGTACTTCCTCACTGTTGTACATTCACTGATGGAACACTTTTATATAGAGGAATAAGACTGAGAAATTAGCCATCAAATTCTGTTGGCATATCTCCTCCATTGCATGCAGAGAATTATTACATTTGAACCTATTTAGTTGTAGATCACCCACTGTAGAATGTGCCTATTGATTGCTTTTGCAGCCCACATAAATATTTAATAATATGTTCAGCTATAAAACTAAGATTAATGTAATAGATCTACAGAGCCTGCAATATTGAAACATAGTTTGAATCATTATAGTACAAGCAAAAACAAAGCAGTAAATAAAATAAAATATATAATACTGTTGAGAATATAAATATCTTTTTAGATTATTAGAAAAATAGTAGAAATAGTTATGAAGAGCATGATGCAAGAGTGAACTATTTCTAAAAGTTGTATCTGGGAAGAAAATTTCCAAGAATATTTTAAAAAGTCATTGGTTAAGTTATAACTGCACTATTATTAGCAAATTAAAACTTTGAAGTAAGCATGACTCAATTAATATTATTATACAAACAACTGTCAAACATGGATCTTTCATTTAGTTTTTAAGGAATAAACAAAAAGTTATTTTCAGAATAAGATTTTAAGATGTGTGTATGGTAAGCAGTTAGCTTTGTTGATAAACTTAATGTCTTTACTCATCCTTTCTCTGACAGCATTCCAACAAGAAAGAGATTTAGAGAAGGTAAAGATCTTCTGGAATGAATTTTGCATTAATTTTTGTTATGTAAGGTGGTTCTGTCCAAGTGAATATAATGCAAACCATAGGTATAATTTAAAATTTTCTAATAGTCATATAAAAATAGACCAGTAAAACTAATTATAATAGTACATTTTATTTAACCCAATATATCTAAAATATTAGCACTAAAACAAAATCAATACAAAATTTATTAAAGGGATATTTTAATGCTCTCACTTTTCCCACTATGTGCTCAAATTCTGACACATATTTTACCCTTCTAGTACATCTCAGTATGGACACCCCATTTCAAGTGCTCATAGCAGTGTAGCTAGTGACTGTTGAACTGGATGACAGAACAGAAGCACGACGCATTGGAATTAAGCCCGAGAGCACTATTCTCCTTTTCTACAAGTAGAAAATGAGTTATTCACTCCCTTTACTCCTTTTTTATTTTTAGTATTACTGGGGATACAGGAACTTCACACTAAACTACACACAGTGAACCCTCAAGTTGTGACCAACCTGACATACGTACAACTTGGGTTGCCAGAATTTTAGTTTTAATTTATAAACAAAGTATTTATTGCCAAATGCCAGCTGCTTGTGCTTCCAGATGGTCACAGATACAGATTTAACCCTTAAAGAGTTGTGGAAGGAACATTACAACATCCTCTCCCATGTGGGCCTGAGAAATTCTGGGCTAAGATCTGCCTGGAAGAAAGTGCAGCCTAAAATTATACAGGAGATTTTGAAGGCTGTGTAGAGGATCTTAAACCTTCAATTGACTAACTTGAGTTACAACCAGCCCTCATGAAAGAACTGAGTTTGTAAATCAAGGATCCACTATACTCAGTCCTTTTCTGTTGTTTTGAAACAGGATCTTGCTAAGCTTCTGAGTTGTTCAGGCTGTCTCCAACTTGTGATCCTACTCCCTCAGCTTCCCAGAGTGATGGATTACAGGTGTGCTCCTCTATGCCTGACTTCCTGTATTTCTTTTTATCCATGTATACATACACTCCAGATTTTCTCATAACTGATCAGAAGACTTAAGACTGAGAAAAATCCTGGAACTCAGCATGTGTTTTTCCTACTGTTTTCTAACATTTAAAACAAGGAGGAGGAGAAGGAGGAAGGAAAGGAAAAAGTAAGTAAGGAAGCACCCTTTGCTTAATTTAGGTAAGCATCAGCTTTCTCCTCCAAAGGAATTTCCTGGAACACAAAGGCTCCAGAAATAATTCAACAGTAGCCAACAGAAGCACTGGACCCTTTGCTTTCTTTCCATGGAGCCACCTGACACTTTAGAGTGACAGGCAGCCGCTCAGTGGGAGCACTGGGATGGAAGTCTATTTGCCTGCTCTGGAAGGCATTATGCCATTTACTAGAAAGGTATGGAAGCTCATTTGAGAGACACAATGAATATAGCTTTTAGAGCAAGGCTCTGGTTCTGGTATCCTCATCCAGTTCTTTGGAAAGATTTAAGACTATTTGAATTCTCCGTATCAAAGTTCCTTAATTTCAATTGATAAGAATAATGCAAAAAATGTGGAAAATGTAATTCAGTGCTAAATTGTATAATGCTGATACATTATCACTTACTATTCTGTTGCTAATGGTTTCTGACAGTTCACCTGGTCTCTTTTAACCAGACTTCACTGTATATAGAAACTGTCTTTAACTAGATTTCACTGTGACTCCCATTGTGCCTCTGTGTCCAGGTCTCAAGGCTAAGCAGTAGGAGGAGTACCTTTGCTTTAGGAAATGTTCTTCTTTGTTCCATAGAAAGAGACAGTGCTTGTAAAGCTTACAGGCTTTGCTGCATTACTGTTAGGTTCTGGGAAGATGACAAAGTTTGGGGACCATCAAGTGCTCCTATGGGATAGACTTCAATGTGTGTGTCTGACTGCCTTGGATCAGGACTTACCAGTCACAGTGGAAAGTTATGCATCATTAGACACATATTGGAGCACGAGAAGTGCTGTGTGCTACACAGAATTAGAGCCCCAAATACTACATTTCCAATCTACAATTAAAATGATTATAAAGGAACTTACGAGAATGACACGAACACAAAAGTCCTATCTTATGTGATAATGGTACCCTCAAAATACACAAATGAGAAGGAATTTATGCCATATGTTATTCTTCTGTAGCCCAATCAGCCCGGTTATAAAATTATTCCATTAAACTTTTTTCCTCTTGCACTCACATTAACTGGAGTTTGGAATTTACAGAATTATGTGGTGATTACCCTGTAAAATTCTCCATTTCATCATTTCTTTTTATAAGGCAGAATCCGAGTCTTGACTCATAATTGCTCATCTCGTTCACCAGATCAGAGAGGCTTTTTTTTTCTTTTTGGAACGATGTTAATCTAAATGGCAAGAATAATCTTCAATGCTGGTAGCCCTTGTAGTATGCAAAATGAGTTCTATACATGGCCATCCCTGAACAGTTTGCTGTTATTGTATGCAAATTCACTCAGCAAACATTTGCTGAGTATTCTGTGTGTCAGAACAGTGCCACACATCAATCCTAGGTGTGCTCCTGGCCCTCAGGCTGCATATATTCTGGCTGACCAAGGAGGAGTGTTGAAAATAACTAGCCTTCAGTGTACCTCAACAGCAGGATATTAATTATCTGCATGCACAGCATCGTGGGATGTTAAATTTTGGGTCTGCAGTCTGAGTATTTTCAAAGTCGGTCTCCAAGCCTTACATTTCATGGCACTAACAGTGGGAAGACAAAAGTATCTCTCACTGTTAAACAGTGACTGAAACATGGACACCAGCCGAGCTTCTGCTTTGAAGACACTTATTTGGCTAGTTCTCCAGCGCAATAAAAATACTAGAGCTTTTCACTTTAAAAGTCCACACTTTTTTTTAACTGAGGGGAAATCTCTAAAAAGTAAGCAGAATGTTAATTTATCTATGTTAAATGATGGCTGATGACTAAAATAGTTTGTATTTAGGAAAAAATGAACTCTATAGTCGCAGAATATGTGTGCATTAGAAAGCAGACTGGTAGAACTAATCTGAATGTTTCAGATGCAACTAAAGAAGATGAAACTGAAAATAACTATGACTTACATTGTTGTGAAATAAGAATTATAAGGCTAGTGAGGGGAAAAACTTGTTTTTGTAGAGAAGGAATGAGAATAATAAATACTAAGCTGGTCCTTAGAAGAGATCATGTATGTAATATTTATGTCAAAGATGATAAAAATACTGAAAAATAAAAAATAGTAGACATAAAAGTATAATAATTCTGTAATATTAGATTTTTAATTTTGTTTTTTGGGGCTAATGTAGGGAAAACATTTTTAGTAGCTTCTTGAGGATAGAAAATGAATTCTTTCCATTACTATACTCCAGCACTTAGCAGTACCTAAATTTTAGCAAGTTATAAGTATATATTTGTTAAATGAATAGATGGGTGATAATAAAATAATTTGAATAGTATATTTTTAGGAGAAAGAACATGAAACTGGCATTCTTTAGGCCCATTACATATTATGCCTTGCTTTGTTTCAAGTGTTTTCCATCAAAAGTCACAGATCATTCTCTAAGTCAGGACTACTCAGTGTGTGCTCTCTGGCCAGAATTTCTGCAAATTGACACTAATCTATGACAAGATTAGCACAGAAATGAAGTTAGCATTTAGAATTTTAAGCAAATTGACAATGCCAAAAGAGCTAAAAGCATCATTGTGTTTATTCTATTATTTTTATTATTGTTTACAAAAATATCAGTTCTTAACAAATGGATACAAGACAAAACAAAAACAGAAAGCAGAAAGTAGAAACTGTGGCTTCATTAGAGTTTTAAAAACACTGCTTTAAGTACATACTATAATTCTCATTTTACTGATAAGGCAAGCAAAGCCAGTAATTTAAGCAGTCACTAAGGCTGATGGTTCTAACCGAATCTCTAAATTTTATAGTTGGAAAACCGATACATCTTCTAGTTAAGGGCTTGATTTTATGAACTGTTCTTATTGATACAATGAAAACAGAAAGCTTGTGCTGTTCTTCCATATTCCTAATGCAAATTGTGCCTTACTGGCATAAATAACAGCCTCCCCAGCAGCAGCAATATTCAGGGTTCATGTCCGAAGAAAATGCAATGCAGGAAGAAACTCACACAGGAAATAAATGAACATGAGAAGCTTTATGCAATAAGGCAGATCTGGCTTGTGATGTACCATGAGAGCAGAGAGAATTTAATATTCTTCCTACAGAGCCCTCTGTGCTCCCTGAGATTTCCTGCTGAAGGAGACGTCGATCCAAGAGACACTATGTATTTGTCGTGAGTTGGAGAACTGAGATGACTACCTGGGTTTTGTGGGGGAAAACATTCATCTACTGATTCCTGCAAGCAAGCATTTGCTTGGAATTTCAGAATATAGTGGCAGACTCTTTGGTGTTTTGTGTCCTCCTACATTTGGACGCTTTTTTTTTTTTTCCTTTAGCATAAGCATGGTGAAATCCTTTAGACTTTTCAAGATGCAGGGACTCCTAGGTTGGCAGCAGCAGAGGATTTGATCAAACGAAGTGAAAATTCTTTACGTATTCGAGGTGATCTCCTGCCAAAGGTAATATGTAATCTTGATGCAAGAATACTTGATTTATGAGTGTGTTAAGAAATACATTGGTTGGGCCGGGGATTTGGCTCAGTGGTTCCGCCGCCTGCCTTGCAAGTGTAAGGACCCGAGTTCTATCCTGATACCAGGCTGGGTGACGTAAAACAACTTCTTTGCAGAAGCTCTGTTTGACATGGAGGGCCTTGCTTTGAAGATGGCTGGTAGATTGGCAGCCTGGGAAGACCTGCGCTCAGGCGGAAGCTGGGAGACCACTAGGGAGCGGCCTTGTAAAGGATAGTGCATATGGGCGTGGTCTTTACCATGGCACATAGTTCCTTTTAATCTCAAACGTTCCTAAGAAAGCTTATTTTATTTTATTACGGTACTGGGGATTGAATCTAGGGCCTTTGCACTGAGGTACACCCAGCCCTTTTTTTCCCCCAGCTTTGAGTTTATTGGTACATTTTAGGGTAACAGTACAGTTACATTCATTGTTGGGATCTTGGTTCTCATTTTTTCCCCTTGTCCCCGCCCTCCATTCACCCCCTCTTCCCCTCCCCATCTACAAACACTTTATTTCCATCTTTTCCTTATCTCACATTTTTTTCTTTTCCCTTATTACCCTTGCCCTATCCATCCCACCTTCGCTACACCTTTAGCCCCTTTCTTCCCATTTTACAATGTCAGTAATCTTATTAGGATCTTATGTATTACTGTAGTTTATTTACACCAGAGAAAATATTCGGTATTTATACATGTGTGACTTATTTATTTCACTTAGGAGTATATCTTCAATATGTATCCATTTTCCTATGAATGAATCTATTTTCTCATTCTTTATGGCTAAGTAGTATTCCATTTTATAGAAAAACCACATCTTCTTTATCCAGTTTCCAACTGATGGGCAAATGGGCTGTTTCCAAGTTTTACCTATTACAAACTGTGCCACTTTAAACATGGGTGCACATACATCACTGTGATATGATTCTTTTAGTTCTTTTGGAAAGATACCCAGCAGAGGGATGGCTGGGTCAAATGGAACCTCCAGTCCAAGCTCTTTGAGGTATCTCCATATTGATCTCCATAGTGGTTGCACCAGTCTGCACTTCCACCAACAATGGAGAAGGGTTCCTTTCTCCCCACAACCCTGCCAACATTTGTTACTGTTTGATTTCTTGATAGCAGCCATTCTTTGTGGGGTGAGGTGGAATCTCAGTGTTGTTTTCATCTGCATCTCTCGAACGACCAGTGATGTGGAACATTTTTTCATATATTTACTTGTTGCTTTTACTTCTTTGTTTGAGAAATGTCTGTTCATTTCGGATGCCCATTTTTGAATAGGGTCTTTATATTTGGGGGGCTGATTGTTTTGAGTTCTTTATATATTCTAGATGATAAGAGTCCTTTGTCTGAGGAGCAGCTGGTAAAAATTTTTTCCCACATTGTAGGTTGTCTCTTAGTTCTGCTTATGGTTCTTTTGCAGTACAGAAGCTTTTTAATAAGATGAGATCCCAGTTGTTGATTCTTTCTGCTAGTTCCTGTGCTACTGAGGATTTGTTCATAAAGTCTTTTCCTATGCCAATGTCTTCCAGAGTTCTGCCTAACTTACCTTCCAGCAAGTTTAATGTTTCTGCTTTAATATTTAGATCTTTAATCCACTTGGATTTTAATTTAGTGCATGGTGAAAGATAAGGGTCCAGTTTTAATCTGTGGCAGGATGAAATCCAGTTTTTCCAACACCCAGCCCTTTCAAAAGTTTTGAGACCATCTTGCTAAACTGTTAATTTTCCTGGGCTGTGCCCAAACTTTCTATTCTCCTGAATCAGCCCCCAGACTGCTCTGATTACAGGCCTGTGTAGCAGAGCCGGCAGAAAGCAGGTCTTTTCTTGTTTCTTGAAGGAACTCTTAATCTAACTCATGGAGTCATCCCACATGTTAAGGGAGATGCAAAATTCTGCTCAGGAATTGTTTCTCTTTACTTTTTCTACCTTACTCCTCCAAAGTGCAATACATATTATAGCACCTACAGGAATTGTTTAACATTGTCTTTGGTATGATTTTGCTTTTTCTTATTAGATTATAATTTCTTCAGGGTAGGGAAAGTGTCTCATTCCTCCTTCTCTTATAATGCTTAATGTGGCTAGGCATAAAATTGGTATTCAAAAGATGTTTACTGAATTGAAGTGGCATCAAATTTCCTATGAAACAGATGTGTCTTGTGCAACTGTTATCCTTTCCCACTTATATATTTAATCATTTAATACTAAAATAAAATAACTGTAGCAGGGAAGGAAATACCCATAGAAGCTAGAGAAAGTACTATGTAAATTACGACTTAACTAGAAAATATATACATTTTGTAATGATAAAAGGATAAGGAATTGTGCAAAATAAAAAATAATTGTGTTTGGATAATGAGCATCATACTGTAATGGGCAATCTTTGTTAATTTACTTAAAGTAGTTCATGATATTTAAATGCTTTTTCAATAAAAAATTTAAAAATTCCAGCATAATGCTGAAAAGTTTAATTAATTATAAAATTATTTGTGGCTAATATTATTTTAGAATAAAATTACAATGAGCTTCCCCCCAAAAAGGTAGGAAGAAGTCGGTCTTGCTCATTCAGTATCCCAAACTTACATTCATTTAAAAAAACTCAACATTTTATGACTCAAATTTTTTCCTTTGACCAAGTTTCAGAAAAATCACATAAATAAAAACTTGTCTATTTTATATATTATTCATGTTACTGTATACACAGACAATTTCTGTAATTGTAGAGATGCATATTATAACTTACATTCAGCAATTTTAGAAAACAGCTATATCTATAGAAAACAGCTGTATCTATAGACATTACTCTGAACACTCAATTAATGAATAGCAGGGGATAGTATACAATGTGAACACACTTCCTAAAGATAATAATATCAATATTACAAAATATAATTAGTATAATTTAAGGAAGTTAGACCAGTATGATTCCATGAATCAAATCTTAGAAATAATTCTAAAGAAATATAACTATGTTGCGTATATACAAATCAAAACTTCCCAAACCAAATATTTTATAGTATTGGTTGGTTCTTAGGAAATTAATATTTTAATAAATAATTTAGAAATAAAAAAAGGTGTGAAATTAGTTTAGGAAGTGCTTTAAAGTGCATGCAAATGTTTGTTTTCTAGAGTCTGTGACATTTCCCCTGGCAATGGGATTAGTAGATCTTGTTCTGCTCTGAACTGGCTCAAAGAAATTTTTTAAACTAGGTAATGAGAGGATAAAAATGTTAAACTTTAAATGTCTGTATTTTCTAAAACCAGGTTTATAAGTCGGTGGGATTTTACTTATTTTTATTTATTTTATTTTTTCCTCATTGAGTTTATTGGTACATTGGTATTGAGTGTATTTGTATATACAGTACAGTTACATTCATCATTGGGATCTTGTACCTTTTCATGACAGGTCTTGGTTCTCATTTTTTCCCCTTGTTCCTGCCCTGCCTTCCGCCCTCCTTCCCTCCCCATTTACAAACACTTGATTTCCATTTTTTCATTTTCTCATATATTTTTCCCTTATTACCTTTCCCCTACTCTTCCCACTTTCCCTACACCTTTAGCCCTTTTCTTCCTATTTCACATTGTCAATTATATCATTAGGATCTTATGTACTATTATAGTTTATCACACCAGAGAAACTATTTGGTATTTACACATGTGTGGCTTATTTATTTAATTTAGGAGTATATCCTCAATATATCCATTTTCAAAATATCCATTTTCCTATGAATGAATCTAATTTCTCATTGTTTCTCATTCTTTATGGCTGAGTAGTATTCCATTTTATAGAAAAACCACATGTTCTTTATCCAGTCTCCAACTGATGGGTAAATGGGCTATTTCCAAGTTTTAACTATTACAAACTGTGCCGCTATAAACATAGGTGCACATATATCATTGTCATATGATTTTTAAAATTCTTTTGGAAAGATACCCAGCAGAGGGAGGTCTGGGTCAAATGGAACCTCTAGTCCCAGCTCTTTGAGGTATCTCCATATTGATTTCCATAGTGGTTGCACTAGTCTTTTTTTTTTTCTTTTAGTTTATTGGCACATTTTAGGTATACAGTGCAGTTACATTCATTATTGGGATCTTGTACCTTTACATGACAGGTCCTGGTTCTTATTTTTTCCCCTTGCCCCTAATGGTTGCACTGGTCTGCCCTCCCAGCAACAATGGAGAATGTTCTCCCCACAACCCCACCAACATTTGTTATTGTGTGATTTCTTGATAGTAGCCATTCCTTGTGGGGTGAGGTGGAATCTCAGTGTTGTTTTCATCTGCATCTCTCAAATGACCAGTGATGTGGAACATTTTTTCATATATTTACTTGTTGCCTTTACTTCTTTGTCTGAGAAATGTCTGTTCATTTCAGATGCCCATTTTTGAATCAGGTCATTATATTTGGGGGGGCTGATTGTTTTGAGTTCTTTATATATTTTAGATAATAGTCTTTGAGGAGCAGCTGGTTAAATTTTTTTCCCACATTGTAGGTGGTCTTTTCATTCTGTTAATGGTTTCTTTTGCAGTACAGAAGCTTTTTAATAAGATGAAATCCCAGTTGTTGAGTCTTTTTGCTAGTTCCCATGCTACTGAAGATTTGTTTGCAAAGTCCTGTCCTATGCCAATGCGTTCAAGAGTTCTGCCTAACTTATCTTCCAGCAAGCTTAGTGTTTCTGTTTTAATATTTAGATCTTTAATCCACTTGGATTTTAATTTAGTACATGGTGAAAGATAAGGGTCTAGTTTTAATCTTTGGCAGGTTGAGATCCAGTTTTTCCAGCACCATTTATTAAAGAGGCTTTCTTTCCTCCAGTGAGGATGGTCAGCTCCTTTGTCAAAGATGACATAGCTCAGTACATCTGGAGTAATTTTTGTGTTTTCCAATGTATTCCACTGATTATCAGGTCTGTTTCTTTGCCAGTACCATGCTGTTTTTATCACAGTGGCTTTGTAGAATAGTTTCAAATTGGGAAATGTTATACCTGCTGCCATGTCTCTGTTGCTTATGATGGTTTTTGCTATTCTAGGTCTCTTATGGTTCCAAATGAATTTTTGGATTCTTTTTCTAGTTCTGTGAGATATAGTGTTGGAATTTCAATTGGCATTGCATTGAATCTGTATAGCAGTTTTGGTAGCATGGCCATTTTCAGTATGTTGATTCTTCCTACCCAGGAGCAGGGGATATCTTTACATTTTCTTATATCCTCCTTTATCTCTTTTTTCAGAGAGCTGCAGTTTTCAGTGTAGAGTTCTTTTGCTTCTTTTGGTAGATTGATTCCTAGATACTTCATTTTTTCAGATGCTACTGTGAAATGAATTGTTTCCCTACTTTCTCTCTCAGTTAGTCTGTTATTTGTGTACAAGAAGGCTTTATTTTGGATGTTGACCTTATATCCAACTACTCTGCTAAAAGTGTCAATTACATCTTGAAGTCTTATGGTGGAGTTTTTTGGGTCTTCAATGTAGAGTATCAAATCCTTAGCAAATAATGACAGTTTAACTTCTTCCTTTCCTATCTTTATTGCTTTAATTTCTTTCTCTTGTCTAATTGCTTTGGCTAATGTTCACAGAACTATATTGAAGAGGAGTGGTGATAGTGGGCATCCTTGTCTTGCTCCTGATTTTAACATGAAGGTTTATAGGTTTTGGCCATTTAATATGATGTTGGCTGTTGGTTTTTCATAGATAGCCTTCATTAAGTTGAGATATAGACCATCTATTACAATTTTTTGTAGGGTTTTTATCATGAATGGGTGTTGAATTTTGTCAAATGCCTTTTCTGCATCTATCGAGAGGATCATATGGTTTTTGTCCTTGACTCTGTTAATATAGTGTGTTACATTATTGACTTATGATGTTGAACCATCCTTGCATCCCTGGAATAAATCCAACTTGGTCAGGATGTATGATCTTCTTGATGATCCTCTGTATTCTGTTTGCTAGTATCTTATTAAGGATTTTCGCATCTATATTCATTAAGAAGATTGGCCTGTAGTTCTCTTTTTTAGTTGTAACTTTCCTGGGTTTGGGAATCAAAGTGATACTTGCTTCCAGGAATGAATTTGGAAGTATTGCTTCCCTTTCAATTTCATTGAAAAGTTTGAAGAGTAATGGCAGTAGTTCTCTAAATGTCTTGTAAAATTCAGCAGTGAATCCATCAGGGCCTGGGCTTTTCTTTGTTGGTAAATTTTTAATTACATTTTCAATTTCACTGATTCTAATTGGGGTGTTTAAAATGTTTTTATCTTCTTCATTCAACTTTGGTAATTCATAAATATCTAGAAATCTGTCCATTTCCTCTGTTTTCCATTTTATTAGAGTACAGGTTCTCAAAGTAGGTATTGACTATCCTCTGGATTTCTGTTGGATCTGTTGTGACTTCACCTTTTTCATTCCTGATTGCATGGATCTGAGCTTTTTCTTTCCCTTTTTGGATAAGGTTACCTAAGGGTTTATCAATTTTATTTATTCTTTCAAATAATCAACTCTTTTATTCATTTATTTTTTGTATCATTTTCTTCATCTCCATTGCATTGATTTCTGCTCTAATCTTTATAATTTCCTCTCTTGTATGAGCTTTGGGTTTCTCTTGCTCTTCTTTTTCTAGGAGTCTAAGGTTCATCATTAGGTTGCTAATTTGAGCTCACTCTGTTTTCCTAGTGTCAGCCTTCACTGCTATGAATTTTCCACATAGAACTGCTTTCATTGTGTCCCATAGATTCCTGTATGTTGTATTGGCATTTTCATTTATTTGCAAAAACTAACTAATTTCTTCTTTAATTTCCTCTGTGGTCCATTGATTGTTCAGGAGTGTTGTTTAATTTCCATGTGTATGTGAAGTTCCTATGGTTTCTTATGCTATTGATCTTCAGCTTGATTGCACTATGATCTGATAATATGCAGGGAATAACTTTGATTCTTTTTCATTTATTCAAACCTGTTCTGTGAGCTAGTATGTGGTCTATCTTGGAGAATGACCCATGTGCAGCTGAAAAGAATGTATATTCTGATTTTGTGGGGTGGAACACTCTATAGTTGTCTATTAAGTCCATTTGTTCAAAAGTTTGGTTCAGTTCTAGTATTCCATTGTTGATTTTTTTTTTTGTCTAAATGATCTATTTGTGATAGTGGGGTATTTAGATGCCCCACTACAATTTATTATTGTTTATTCAGTTTTCCATGTTACTTAATATTTGTTTTATATACTTGGGGGCATTAATATTTGGTGCATATATGTTTATGATTGTCATCTCTTCCTCTTGAATTGTTCCCTTTACAAGGATGTAGTGTGGCCTTCTTTGTCTCTTTTAATGAGTTTTGGTTTGAAATTTACTTTGTCTGTGAATAAGATTGCTACCCCTGCTTTTTTCTGGGCTTCTGACGCATGGAGAATTGTTTTCCATCCTTTAACTTTCAGTCTATGGGCTTCTTTTTGAACTAGTTGTGTTTCTTGTATACAACATATTGTTGGATTTTGCTTTTTAATCCATTCTGCCAGTCTATTTCTCTTGATTGGTGAATTGAGGCCATTGACATTGATGGTTATTATAACCGATATGTACTGACTTATTACTGTCATGTTATTGTCCTTTTGTTGACTCTTTTTAATTTTCCCCCCCTCTCCATTTAGTTACTTGCCTTGCCTATTTGATTTGCTCTGTTGTGCCTCATGGTGTTGTACTTTCGTAGTCTTTTTCTAGGATATTGTTTAGAATTCCTTGTAGTGCTGGTTTGGTATTCATTCAGTTTCTCAGGTGTTCTTTGTCATGGAAGTATCTTTTTTCCGTATCCATTTTAAAAGAGAGTTTTGCAGGATACATGAGTCTAGGTTGGAGGTTGTTTTCTTTTCGGACTTGAAATACTTCATGCCAGGCTCTCCTTGACCTGAGGATTTGTGCTGAAAAATCTGCTGTGATTCTGATGGGCTTTCCTTTGCATGTAATTTGTTTCTTTTCTCTTAGTGCTTGGAGTATTTTGTTCTTCTGTTGGGTTTCTGGGATGTTGATTATTATATGTCTAGGTGTAAGCTTTCTTTTTTTTATCATGGCTATTTGAAGTCCTATATGCCTTACTTATCTGTATGTCAAATTCTTTCCCTCTGTTCGGTAAGTTTTCTGTCAGTAATTCTGTGAACAGCTTTTTAAATTCATTTGCATTTTCTTCTGCTACTTCACACGGATTCCTATCAGTCTTATGTTATTCTTCTTTGCATTATCTAGGAGTTGTTGGATCGATTTCTCATGATCCCTTACTGTTTTTAAGACACCTCTCTTTTCAGGGTCACTGACTGCAATCCTATCTTCTAGATCTGAGATTCTATCTTTGCATTCTTTTATTCTGCTGTGAACATTTTCCATAGAGTTTTTAATCTCCTGGATATCTGTTTAAATCTATTCATGGATTCCATTTCTTTCCTCTGTTGGGCATTCATTGCCTCCATTTCTTTCTTATGCTGGGCCTTCATGGCTTCTATCATGATCCTGAGCTCATATATATTTTTGCCAGTTTCTGTTGTAGAGTCTCCCTTCATGACTTTCATTTTGCTTACCATCTCTATGATGGTTTTCTGCGAAATTATTTCTGTTTTGAATTTTTCTAGAGCCTGATTGATCTGTTTTGTTACTTCTGGTACTGTGAATTCCGTGTGTCCTGGTGGTTCACTATCAGACTTTTCATCCTCCTTTGCCCTACTATTTGCCATTGGTGAACTGGAAGTCTGTCTTTGTGTCTTGCTTAAGTGTTTTGTCATTTTTATTTTTGTTGTTGGATTGTTCTTGGTTTAATTTCTGGGTTATTATTTAAATCTTCCTGTATAGTTGTGCTCTACTTTTTGAGTCTCCAATGACTCATAGACATTATTATTTTCATAATATCAGAGAAAACAACTCATTAAATCAATCACAATCCTTTATCCCAGTCGATACAATCCGCAACACAATAGGATCAAGCACAACTTGCAAATCGACCGCTTGTGGTAGTTACTAATCCATCACCTTTAAACCATGCGAATTAAATTAAAATCAGGAAGCAGCCCAAAATATGTTTGCAGTGAATATCTTTTCAATATAGCATATTTACCATTTATGATGGCGGCTTAGATAGAGTTAGGATGAGAGGAATAGATAAGTAAAATAAATGGAGCTGGTTTCAAGTGAAGCCAGAGGACATAGACTGACCACACAATCTTTTGGAAACTGTTAAATTCAAAAGGGATAGAAAGAGTGAAAATATAAGGACAAGAATACATCCCCTTAACAGTAATAGGGGTTCACTTTCCCTTGAAACTGTTGACATTTGTGTGATGTAAAATGACAGAAAAAAAGAACATAAAGAAAAAAAGAAATAAATGATAAAAGAAGAAATCTGAGTTAGTTCAGGAGCAGGAACAGAAAGGCAAATGAGGGATAATATGGTCGAGCAAGAGACTGAGGTGGAGAAAGAGGACAGAAAAAAGAAAGAATTTGCAGAGTGTAATGAGGAAAAGAAAGAAAAAAATGAATTTGAAGGGGTCTCATTCAGACTATATCTCTGCTGTCATAATATACAACATGCGCAGCCATGTTCAGAACCACGTCCCCTGATCTCAGCTAGCCAATGGCACACCCTGGGATGTAGACTGACCTCAGGCTGCAAGGTCCAGTTTTAGTTCCCTGACCTCCTACAGGGTTGAACTTCACACATTTCTACTACAGGTTCCCCCCACCCCTTCCTTAAAGATGTTCAAAGTTGGAAGCTCAGAAAAATACCCTTTATGACCACCTATGCATCTGCAGAGTGGGTCCAAGGACTCGCACAATGAGGAGGTCTGGGGTGGGGGCGCTCCAGGGTGGCTCCTGCGGCTACCTTCCTTGCATTGGAGCTGATGGCAGCACAGGCAGGGGAGGGAGGGCTATCCGTCACAAGGATTGGGCCCAATCAGGCCAGAAGGAGAACAGATCTCAGAGTGGCCTTCCCAAGTCTCTCCTTCCTTGCACTGGAGCCAGGTAAATATATTTCTATATTATTTCTATATTATTTGTTTTCCCTCAACCCATGTTCAGGGAAGACTAAGGAACAATCTGACCAATAAATTGGCTGTCCCATAACTTTAAGATTAGTGCCCATTGGTCTGGCTTAAGAATCTGTAAAGGGAGTAGAGGGTTCTAATACAAAAAATTGTTGGTATTTGTTAAAATCCAGGTTTCTAAGGAGGATCTTTGGAAACCAAGTGGGTCCACATTATACTGGGGTCATTTTAGGTGTAATGATTTTTCAGTCAATGAGGGGAGTCACACAGTTCCCAGAGGCAGGAGGTCCTCTGGAGGGGTCCAGGAAGTGAAAAGCATGTGTCTGCTCTGAGAAGGAGACACAGTCCTTTTGGGTGGTTCTTTTGATCATGAATAAAAGACAATTATATGGTGTTTTTCACAGCTGCAGTTCAGAAGGTAATTATTGGTAAACAGCTCTCTGGCTCCAAGCATAGCAGCCATGTACAATTCTAAATGTATCAGTAAAGTAGGGTTCACACTTATTTTTATAAAACTAGAAACCACCGTCTGGAAAAAGGTTCATTATAGAGACATGGGTCACTGAAGTTCACCTTGAATTTGAAAGATAATAGGAGCTGGGTGTGGTGGTGCAAGCCTGTAGTCACAGCACCTGGAGGCTGAGGCAGGAGCAACACCCAAGTTCAAGGCTACTGTGAGTTCAAGCACACCATGAACTATATAGAGAGACCCTATCTCAACCCTCCTACCCAAAAGAAGAATAATAGGAAAAAGCTGCTGATAATGCTGACAATGATTCGAAAATAGAACAAGGAGATTAATAGGCAACAAAGTATGGTGTCCTTGGCAGGGTTACTCACTTGTGAGTGGAATTCCTTAGCTTATAAAATTTCTAGGGAACAATGAGAATTCCTAGAATAAGGAATCACCTAAGGCTGACATTAAAACTTGCAACAAGCATCTATCTACTCCTCTGTCATAGTCACAGGCATGTCATTGTTCTAAAAAAGAAAAGTTAATAATAATGCTTCTCCTTTCTATTCAGTTCATTGGACAGTTTCCCCCCAAAATATCTGTAGCTTTTTATTGTCACAAGTCTTTCACTTATTATAAGTTGATGAGAAAATAAGCTTTTTTTTTAAAAAAACACAAATTCACCATACATCCTGGCACTTGGGAAGCTGAGGCAGGAGGACTGCAAGTTTGAGGCCAGCCTGGGTTACATGAGTTCAAAGCTGGCCTGGACTGCAAAGTGAGATCTTGTCTCAGAAAAACAAAGTAAGTAAATAATAAAGAAATAAATTTACCTTTCAATTTGTAATCATTTGACATAAAAACAAATTTATAGCAGCAATGAGAAAATTTTGAATAAAATCTCTGTGGTCAATCTTTTTTTGAACCCTGATTTCTGATAGCCTTGTCATAAGTACCTGGCAAATTTAAGAGAAGAAAAACAGTGGTATGTGACTAAAAGTAATTAATCTAGTAGTTTTTTTTTGTTTTGTTTTTGTTTTTTGTTTTTTTTTTGGGGGGGGAGGCAGTTGGGTTCTTGGGGATTGAACCCAGGGCTAAGTGAATGCTAAGCAAGTGCTATATCATCGAACTACATCCTCACCCCTAAATTTTATAATCTGAAGAATTCTTTGAGCAAAATGTCACATTTGAAAATTGGCTGCTTTACTCCAAAGGCAGTAAAGGATGAGATATTAAATAAGAATTAAATATGTTTATATTAAATATAAACAGAAAAAGGCAGCCAGGTGAAGACAACAATCTCTGGGAAAGCCATCTGTTGATACCTGTGTGCTCTGAGATCTGTTCAAGTTTGCAGTTATACCAACACCCTCTGACTATTGTGTGCACCAGTAGGATTGCCAAAGGAGAGAATGGATGTGTGAAGAAGTGGATATTTTCTAGAAGTAGATTTGCAATGGTTTGGGAGGCTTTTGATTTGATTTATCTGGTTTGGCTCTCCGCATGACCTCATTAATCAGCCACTTCTGAGTTTTCAACTTGTGCCATGTGTAATTTGTACTTTCCAGTTCATTCATGCCTCTGGGGTCTTGCAAATCACACATCTGGGACCTCTTTGCACAGAAAACTTCAGAATAAGTGCAGGTTTTTATTTTGAAGTACTATAAGTATTGTTAAGTCCAGTTTCTGTAACTTTCAATGCCAGCCTTAAAAGACAGAGGCAATTAGTTTATAAATTATCCTGCCAGAGTCATAATAAAGCAAACATGATTCCCAGAACTCTCTTCCCTGGGCACTATCCATCTTTCTTTAAGTATCTTGGAACTTACCTTTTTTTTTCTCTGTTCTTTCTCTTTCCTGCTAAGGCAAAATAACCATCACCCACATAACTATGCAGCACCAATTTCAGCTTAATTTTATGGTGCTGAGGCACACTACTTATTTCTATAGTAAAACACATTACTTGTACATCATAACCCTTAAAAACACCACTACACTGCAGTAATGTGAAGTTTCAACAGCCTACTTATGATTTAAACTATTTCGAATGAAGTAAGTTTTGGTCAGCATTTGGCTGGGGTAGCTTCTGTCAGGCAGGAATACTTCACCCACTTAATTTCTTTCCCCTCAGTAACATGAATTATTCATCAAAGGTAAAGTTGCTATTGGAACATGAGGAATGTGTCGCACTAGAGGAATATTCACTCAAGAACTAGACTGATTCCCGTTTTCCTGCCAGTTTTCCACTCATTAGCATTGGCATCATTTGGAAGAATCAATTGCCCCTTTTTTCTGGACTCAGAGTAGAGTGACAGAATCAAGAAGGCAATGCTATATGTATTTCTGTAATGCTTCTCTATTTAAAGATGCACATTAGTTTTTTCCTACAATAGTCAGGAAATTTTCCCTGAAATATCACCATGCACAAGCAGACCCTTCCTCATTTCTTTTATAGAAAGGCATAAGCAGGTTTGGTGCATCCTTGGTATCTCCTAGTATTATGGACACTAAAATTCTCCGCTATTTACTGGGTCAAACAGTGGACAAAAGTTGGCCTATGAAAGTCAGCAGTTTGGAAGACATTTTTCCCTAAAATGTGCCTGAGAGTTCCCAGCAAGGGTTTTTGGTTTGGTTCTACCGCACTTCACACCAACAATTTTAAATTATTTTGTTTATTCTTGTCAGTTCGGCATAGTAAGGAGTCCTTGGAAACAGTGTGATCTCAGGGGCTTAAGTTGAAACTGCTCCTCAGATCTCTCCAGGCCTTTTCCAAATTTATCCCCTGCTTAGTTCAGATATTGTCTTCTTCCATGAACTACTTTTCTTTCCTGAGCAATGATTCTCTAAACATAATCTACATTTTATAACCTGCAATCTGAGTGTCAGAAGCTTCCCATTGTACTTACTTCCTTGTTGGTATTATGATGTATCATGGCCACAGAGCTTGAAATTTAGAATACTCACTTTCTGTGCAGGTTAAAGGATGTCTCCCATGGATGCATAAATAAGTAGATCATTAGAAACAACTAATTTACGTGGGAAACCGAATTATCTACAAGACAGTGAATATGTCATTCTGGGTTAAGTATTAATTTAAAAGCCCTGTAGAAAGAAAAAAAAATGCTATTTCTGTAAAAAAAAAAGTTTGTGCCCTAGAATGTATAACTGGTATTACCTGGATAAAAATAATTTGCTGATGTGGAGTTGCTAATGTGACAAAATATGAGGGCTAAATGAGAGTTGTGAGGAGAAACAAAATTAAGAAGAAGGCATGATGGATCCTTTTGTTGTCCACCCTGTCTTTGTGGACCATGGTTCTCCTACTCCTGGCTGCAGGTTCTTACTGGGTGCCATATGAACTCTTCTTCCACCAGGCAATGCTAAGGCCACTCATCGTCTTGATCTGCTTCTCTTTCAAAAGTTCACATTCCCTCTGCAAACACCAATGCCTAACTCTCAGCTCTAGTCCTGCCACACTTCTGGACAGCTCTTTGCCTTCTACACTTTTTCATCTACTAATTATCTTCCATTTTCCCCCTAAAATGCTCACAGGTTGAAATTCTTCACCTTCTAGATGTCTTTTATTTCCCACTCTAAATAGTTCCCATCATTTGCTTCCCTTTTTCAACTTTCATAGAGCACAGAGATACTTGTTAACGTTCTGGATCCTTCTGACCACCCTAAGAAGTCACACAATGTATCTCTCCCTCTTTGACAGCATGTCACACTCTTTACAATAAGTATGTGAAACTCAATATTTTTCATGTTTTGTATCCTCACCTTCTCCTGCCCCACCCCTGAGCCATCCTGATAGAACTTCACAAGTGGCCTCATCTCTTCTTTCTGATCAAAGTTCCTGCAGCATCCTATTTCTATCCTCTAAGATTTTACTGTACCATGCCCATTGTTTTCTTATCTCCTATTCTCAACTTTCCAAAACTAATACTAACTTCAATGATATCATTCTAGCTCTTCCAACTCCTTTTAAACTTTACCCATTAGTTATTCATCTTTTTTATAGTTAATATTTCCACTGATGACTTCATTTCTACTCTTTTGGAAAATAATTTTTTATTGGTCTCTTATGGTTTGGAAGTTTTTGAGAAGAGGCATGGCTGCCTTTGTCCCAAACTATTATCCCAGTGATGTTTGGACAGCAAGTATCTTTGCAAGATAGAGACAGTTATCTCCTTCCAGTGCCAAGAGTAAATTCTTTTACTATCCATTATAGAAGAATTGAGATCTTACAATGTGGGCTCCTCTCTTGATTCAAGTGTCATCTGGCCTTCTCTCTGTTGCTTTGTGGGAACTGGGACATAGGGATCAGCATGAACAAACACTAATGTTCTGGCTACTGCTATTGCTGTGAGTAACTGAGACCTTTGTCTCTGATTTAGTGGTCTTGCATCTTCTGTCAGCATCTGTGGCACGCTCTCTTTTTAGTGTGGAAGTGGGTTAAATCTCAGACCCTTTGTTCTTGAAAAAAATATGTAATTCTTCCAAATCTTTGACAAAAATTATCCTGCCTTTCTGTTACTGCTTAATTTTGATCCTATTTCTCTTGCATCCACTGTTCAACTTCTCAAAAGTGAAGTCTATACAGTCTTCCAGAATTCCCTTACAATGTACTCATTCCTGTCTTGAATTCAACTTTCACATCCAACCCTAGTAAAACTGGCCTTTGGAAGGAATTAGTGACTTTCTAATTGGCAAATTCAGGGAATTAGTTTTCCTGGGTCTTCATCATATGAAAGCATGACCTTGATGATAGTACATTCTGTTAATATGCTTTAATAACTCTTTATTTTCTGCAGAATTATGTCCAGACTATTTAGACTGACACTGCAGGCCATCTTTTTTTATGACTTTTAAGTTTCTTTCTTAAATCTCCCATTCCCCAGTCAGCATGGATTATATCTCCTCTTCTTGTACCATACTTTGTATATGCCTATGAGAATATATTTTCATATTAGTTCTTCTTATTGGAACTGTCTTTACTACCTCTCTTAAGCCCTTAAAGATCAGCCAAACAATGTTTCCCTTTGAAGCTTTTCTCAGTCCTTTTCCTTAATTTGTACAGTTTTATTAGAAGGTAGGTTTAAAATGTGCTTCTTAAAAGACTAAAGAAATTTAAATTGAAAGATTTTAAAATGATAATTTGTAGCACAATCTGATCATTTGAAACACAGTTCCTTTAAGCCCCTTAGGTAAACTATCAGTCTATATATCACTTTCTACCTTTTGTCAGAAAAAGCAGAGAATAATTATTTGACACTAAGATGTATCTTTGTTATAGGTCATCGAAACATTTTCAAATAGTTGAAACCAAAAATTGTTGGGTAATTTAGAAAACTTGGAAACTGATATGACTATATCTGCAATATTTCATTTTTATTAAAACATATAAATGTATATTCAATTTTTAATAATCCTTTGATATAGACAAAGACCCCTTAAATGCTCACATCTGCCTGCCAGTTGGTGTTCTGTGTCTCTGAGTACACTAGGTCCACAAAATGTACTCTCCAGTTTCCACTTTGGCTTTCTTAAAGTGGATTGAAAACGGGGCAACAATCTAAGTTCAAGTTCCTTCTAGAGTTTTACATTCTTTTTTTGTAATCTTTGACAATTTACATTTGTTTGGTGGTGAGTTTTTAAATGTCTTCTTCCTAAGACATTAATTTTACTTTTAATAGAAACAACTCATTCTCTTTGAGCATTCGTATCAATTAATGGATGACATACTTGTAATACAAGTATAAATGAGGTTAACTGACTTGGAAGCATACATAGCTGGTCCTCAGTGGTACACAGCTCTTGCTGTTGGGGTATCAGCACAAGGCCATACTAGAGCAGCCCGTGACTGGAGCCCTTAGCTTGCCATGTGCTTTAATCTGTGTGACTGCGGAGAAGGAAAGAGCATTGCTCAATCTGATGAGCTGGTAAAGCAGAAGGTTAAGATGGCTTCTGATGCACGTAAATTAATCTAATAGCAGTGATCTGTAAGAAGGAGAACTAAACAGGAATTACTTGAAATTAAAACATAAATGGCTCAGGATGAGCTAGAACTTTGCTAAGCCTGGGATTTTATATGAAGTCACAGGATATCTCAACCTCTGGCTCACTCTAAATGAAGATTAGATGATCAGGCCCCAAATTTCACAGTGCCATTCAAACTTTTATTTCTGTTTCTTGCCCAGGGCTGCAAAGTGCCACAGAAATAAAAGACATCATCCAATTGAGGATAAAGTGGCATCTGAAGTATGAGCAGGGAGAACAGGCGCTGATGATTAGATCTGGTAGACAGGGCATGCACATCTGTTGCTGACTGGCCAGATGCTGCTTTAGTGCCCATAAGGACTAGAAAGCATTCCATAAAACATGCAAAAGAATCTGTATATAAATGTAAAGTTATTGTGCACTCCAGGAAGAGAATAAATGAAGGAAGTTAATTCTGGTATGGGTGGGATGGCAGTAATGAAAATTACATGGACAAGGAGTTAGTTGGCTTGGCTCATTTGGTATTTAATACGGCAGGAACCCTTTTTCTCAGTGTAAATTAGTACTATGATAGGTTCTGGGTTGCTCTATGTAGTTCTTTTTGGTTTGGTAAATCTTGGTGAGCAGGACCTGTGCGTGAGTGAGCACATTTCACATTAATTTACGTTTTCAGTTACCTTATGAACAGGAAAGTTGAATCTCCTTCCCTGCTTGTCCTCTTCTCTCCCATCTCTTCTTTCTTGGGGGCAAATATCTATGAAGACTTTGTGCAGCTCTAAGAATTTCTGCTTTTACAGCAACATGCTTAGGAGCATGTCATTTGAAGGGAAGACCATGATGGAGTGGGTTGTGTTACACTAAAAGCAGAAGAAGCAGTGAAGCCCAGAAGAAATAGAATTTTGAAGAGTACTGGATATGCTCAGTTGACAAACAGTAGGTATTTTTAGTCACCAAATATAAAATAGCTAGTTTTTTTAAGCAATATTTTCCCCATCTTTTTCATCCTTTCTGCTACTTCTCTGTCCCCACAAAGAATAAGAATTACAGATCCAATTTGTCAGTTTTTGTCTCAGTATTCAATAAGAATGCCCACCTGTATCAGTGGCGTCAAAGGCTAATTACGCAAAACACAGTCATTTGGAAATTTTAATTTCAGATACATTAGTTCTATTTTGCTCATTTTAAATTATGAAATCTTGGGAAAAAATAGAACAACTTATTGACAGGTAACATTTAAAATGTACCATGGCAGATAGAATTCGAAGCACCAAACCTGAGTGCTAGCTTGATCCATGACTGACTGTAATGTGATCTAAGGGAAATCACCTTGACTTCCCATTTCCCCATCCAAAAAGGAATAAAAACAAAAACTGTGGTGAAGATTCATGTGAAAAGTGGTTAAAACATTCTCTAAAATCTATAAAGAGCTGTTGCAAGGACTGACTTCCTTTCATTACCATTCCATATACTTTCTACACAGAAGCTGTTTTATCATTTCATCAAAGAACAACTTTCTGACAATACTAAAATCTTTCCACTCATTCTGAAGATTTTATCGGGTCTAGAGTGTCTATCATTTACTGAAAAACAGCTTTCTTTACTCTACATTGCTTTCCAAAGTGACATGGAGAGCTGGATAATAACTGGATTCAGCTCAATGTGCTATGTTTCATGAGCATCTCCATGTACACAGTGAAACATGTAAAACAGTGTCATCAGGATGATAAGACAGGCTTCCGACATCCTGAAACTTGGGGAAAGAGTTTTGGCAATATCTAAAATTAAATTATGGACTCAACTCTTCATTTCACTTTTCAACAGATAGAGCTGATAGTCTTTAGCAGATAGTCTTAATTTTTTTTCAGCTTTAATTGAGTTTATTGGTACCTTTTAGGGATACAGTACAGTTACATTCATTGTTGGGAATTTGTACCTCTACATGACATGTCTTGGTTCTCATTTTCTCCCCTTGCCCCTGCCCTCCCTTCACTCCCTCACCCCCTCCCCATCTACAAACACTTTATTTCCATCTTTTCCTTATTTCACGTTTTTTCTTTTCCCTTATTACCCTTCCCCTACACATCCCACCTTCCCTACACCTTTAGCTCCTTTCTTCCCATTTCTAAATGTCAGTAATCTTACTAGGATCGTCTGTATTTAGCAGATAGTCTTTAGGAGCTGATCTTCAGACTCTTTCCCTGGGCAGAGCCACAACAAGGCAGATGAAATTGCAATGACTCAAGGGATAAGGGGTGTCACCAGGGGCCTCCAAGGCAGAGTGGAACTGAGAAAGACCAATATCCATCAGAAGGTAATGAAGATGTGTGGGTATAGCACCCATGCATTCCTGTTTCAGAGATTTTATTATAGTAGTCTGAATATGGCAGAATAAGAAATACAAGAGGTTATTTTCAAGCTATCAAAAATATTTAGTTTTTTCTGAGTGCTAGAAGGAAAAAGTCACCAGCTTTAGTACTAGGGTATATTCTATATAGGGACTTATGGCTAAGTAGTACTAGGGACTTTCTAAGCCTAAAATATTAAAGAATGGGTGAATAAAGCATCCTTATTCTTAGAGGGTTTGGAAAATGAACGATCTTAGATTGGCCTGAAAACTATAGAATAGAATATATTTTTAGCATAATAAATCTTTTCAATCAGTTCGAAAAATAGATCCACAGAAAGAGCAAACAGATGGAAGCCCATGTGCTGTTTTGTAACATGTCCAGGGTTTTAAACTGGATAAACACTGAAACCCTACAGCCACAAATCTGTCCTTTCTCAAACAAAATCCTATGAGATTATAAGGGCTGCTCTAATCAAATATGCACATTAAAAATCCAGGAACCTCTGCCAACTTCCCTGTTAGGACCATATGATAAATGGCCTCAGTGCATGAACATTAACCCATTTTCTTATTAATGAAAATATGCATAAGTCCTTCTAGGATGCTGATTATGGCAACAACCCAAGCAGTTAGCATATTAGATCACACAGAGAATCCTACCAAAATACTGTAAAAACTAAGTTATTTTCCCATAGACTCTCATCATGTTGTCTAACAAGATCATAATAACTTGAGGCTATGAATATGATTTAATTCTATTTTCCAAATAACTAACTCTATTTTGATTGGTACTGGGATTGAACTTGGGACCTTGTACTTGTGAAGCAGGTGGTAGAACCACTGATCTAAATCTCCAGCCACAAATAACTCACTCTTAAACTGAGTCCTCATGAGAGAATTGGTTAAAATAAAGTTATAGTTTTCAACTTTATCTTACTCTCATATATTTCATATTATTCTTTACATCAACTTTCTTCTTCTATATGGTTGCAATTTAAAAGACATTTCATTAAAAATATCACTTGGATTTGAAGGTATAGAATAGAAAGTAAGCTTTCCTAGGGAAGAAATAAAGCCTTCCTACAGCTTATGATCTATAACCTATTTATCAGCAAGTAAGCATTTATAAATAAGTGCTGAATGAATGAATGAACAAAAGTTGGAGGGTAGGACATCTTTACAACTTTTGAGTACTGATGTAGCAATTAACAGTCTTTTCATTTGCCTTTTATTCACTCATTTTTTAAGAAAATCAAGGTTATGTGTTTGTAAGTATTTTGGTTGGAATTTTTCACCATAGTAGAGCATATCAGAGTAAAAAATCTCAAATGATTGTATTTTAAAATACATTCATTGGAGCTCAGCATTGTGCTGCTTGTACTACCAGAAACCAGAAGGCTGTGGCATTCACTTGAGCTCATGAATTTGAGAATAGCCTGGGCAATAGAGTGAGACCCCCCTCATCTCAAATAAAATAAAATAGATTTTAGTCTCCTTATTAAAAAATACAACCATAGTGGGCTGGGGATTTAGCAGGGTTCTGCCACCTGCCTCACAAGCACAAAGACCCAAGTTCGATCTCGGTACCAAAAACAAACAAAAAACCAAAACCAAACAAACAAGCACACACACACACACACACACACACACACACACACACACACACACACAAATACTTGTTTAAATAGTTTAGAAGTGCTTGTCAGTACTAGTTTATTCACTTAGCCCGACAAACATTCACAAGACTGATAGATACAGGGGCCTCAGGAATGAACACGTCCCGTCCCTTCCATCGAGAAGCTCAGAGAATGGAGAGAAGGTTGGGACCGACACACGGATAACTGCACTGTGCTGAGTTCCACGACGGGGGATGCCTTCGCTACTGTGAAAATAACTTCGCTCTGTTGAGAGATAAGTACAAGAAGCAGGAAGACTTTCTGGAGAACTGAAGGATAAAGTCACTGTCTGAAAGGGCAAAAGAATGGCCGGACAGCCATAGGAAAGGACGGTGTGTCCAAAAAGGAGATATGCTGCGAGGTGTCACTGGGGTAGAAGATTTAAGACTTGGGAAAGGATTTGGGCTGAGACAGAAGGGAGGATGCGGTAGGAGATGTGGCCACACAGGTAAACAACAGTTGGCCAGAGGTGAGCTGCAGGAGAAAAGTCAAGCGAAATTATAATGCCTGGGAGGTGCACTCTCTGCATTTGTTAAGAAGTCATGATAACACAGTGACAGAGCTGTCCATACACAGGGAAGGTAAACATCCCAAGGATAATATAAATGAAGATGTTTTAGATTCTCTGGAAAAGAGAAAGAAGCCTGAAATGTGTATTACTAGGCCAGCTCACACATGGATAGATTTACCATATTACTTATGGAAAAAAACTCAATGTCGAATTGACTTCCCTGTCTGTATCCAAGTCACTTCTCCCTTTTCTCTTCTCCTGAGCATCTTGCTTGTGCTCAGAGGATAAAAGTTAATTTTACTAATAGCCAGCTTTCCTCATCCTCAACCAGCATAAAGAAGATCAATCTCTCTTTGCTAAGTCAGGTGATACCTTCTAAAACCAAACAGAAGTTAATTCTTGGATTATCTGATGTTACAGATGTTCAAGCCAAGAACTTCTTCAGTACAGTGGCCAGACAAAAGGTGATCAGGCTTAGTGCTGTTTCTTCATTACCCTGCAGCAATCAAATACTAAAAATAGCATAGACACAAGAAGCAAAAGTAACACAAAGATACTATGTAACTATTACTGTTGCTTACATTTAGCTATCATAAATGGCAGGGAAATTGTGTAAAGGGAATAAGTAGGAATATATAGAGAGAATTTAAATCTGAAAATGCTTTCACTGTTGATTTTTAGTGTTCAAAAGTTTTAACCAGTTAGGTAAAGAAATTGATTTCTTTAAAAATATAGATTTTCTTCTGTGATATCATTTTCCAATAGAGAAGAGACTTTAATAAGTCAATTACTTCAACTCATCTCCACTTTTATTTTATTGAAGAAGAAAATTCTCTAGAGAAAGAGCTTTGCATCCTTGGTAACCTAGATACATATTCTCAGGAAATATCTAAATTAATCCCTCATGCTGAAATGTAAACCTATTTCCTTTTATTTTTTTTCTTCATTGAAGTAAGGGAACAGCTGTCCATAATCTTTATCATATGCTTGCAAACTATTCTTATCACACCTCAGCCTCTCTTCTTTTAAGTTGGATGTACCTTCCTTCTTCCTTTATTGTTCATAGATACAAAAATTTTGCTATTAATTAATTTTTGTTAGGAAGGGAAACTTCGACATGTAGACAAGCTACTCCAGTAGCATTTGTGTTCTGTGAGATCAATTTGGGAAAGAGTTGATTGTTTCAGTTCCTATTTCTTGTATTCTTGTCATATCAATGTTAAATGTTAATGTTTCTTCTTGTCTGAGGTACTAATATGATAGGTAATGGATACAAAAGTAGAGGCAAAATAAATTTTCATATGCGATTTCCAAAGAAAAACCATTATCTCAGGATGCAGATCAAGGCTTTAAAAAGGGACTAGGATACTTTATACCATATACAGAAATTAGCTTAAATAGATCAGGGCCTAAAAGTTAGAACTATAAAACTCTTAGAAGAAAACACAGTGGAAAGCTTTTGTCACACTGGATATGATAATAGTATCTTGGATATGACATCAAAAGCACTATCAAAAGAGTGAGGGACAACACAGAAATGGGAGGAAGAATGTAAAAATTATAAATCTGATAAGGAATTCATATCCAGAATTAAAACACACAAACAACCCAATTTTAAATATGGGAAAAGAATTTGGATACACATTTCTCTAAAAAAGAGATTAAAAATGGCCTATAAGAACATAAGAAGTTGTTTGACATTACCAGTCCTCAACAGATATTAGATATACAAATTAAAATTAATATAATATAATTCCAATTTACTCCCATTAAGATGGCTAGTATCAAAAAAAAATCAGAAAATAACAAGTATATGTTAAGAAGAATGTAGAGAATTTGGAACTCTGTATTCTGTTAGTGGGAACATAAAATGGTACAGCTGCTGTGGAAAATAGGATGGTGATTCCTCAAATAATGAAACATAGAATTACCATGGGATCCAGCAATTCCATTTCTGGATAAATAACAAAAGAATCAATGACAGATATCTGTGACTCACAGTCAGAGCATTATTCACAACAGCCAGAAGGTGGAAACGACCCAAATAACCACAGAGTCAGCTTTTCAGAAACTTGCCAAATGAGTGGACGTGAAGCTAAATGCAAAAACAAAATCTGATACATATACATAATGGAATATTATTCAGGCTTAAAATGGAAGGAAGTCTGACACATGGGCACATGCTTTCACATGAATGAACCTTGCAGGCATTATATTCGGAGAAATAAGCCAGTCCACAAGAGGACAAATAATGTGTGATTCCACTAGGTATGAAGTACATAGACTAGTCAAAATCACAGAGACAGAAAATGGAATGGGGGTTTTCAGAGGCTGGTGGGTGTGAGAAGTTAGTGTTTAATGGGTTCAGAATTTCAGTTTGGGGAGATGACCAGGTTTTGGAGATAGGTGAAGTAAGGGTGGCAGAGAAAATGGCATATTTTATGTTATGTTTATTTTACCACAATACAATAAAAATAGAGCCAGAGTGTAGAGGAAAGATATTGTGAGAGGCACTCTAGAAGGAGACTTTGCAGGGAGCCCATCCATTTTTCCTGTCAGGTCTGGTACTGATGGTCACGGGGGTGGAAAGGAACAAATGTGAGACAAGCAGCGAGCCTTGACCCTGTAACTAAACCCATGAACCAGTGCATCTAAAGAGAAGCAGACTCTTTGCTTCGGTTTCTGACCACAGAACTGTAGCTTTGAGATGGGCCTGCCCTTGTAGAGTTTTGGGAGGACAAGGAACCTGAGGGTGTCTGTGGGTCAGACAGAGGAGTTGTCAAATTTTCATGGATACTGTGGAAGAGGCTTGTCAGGGGCAAGAGGATCTCAGCAGAAACAGTCTGGAAAGACAACTCAGGAAGTCTGGGGGATGAGAGAAGCCTGGGAAGTGGCCACTGGCCACTGCAGGAGAGCCAGGCAACTGAGGGTAAAAATCCAGCAGGGACAAATCACACAGTCAGCTTCAAAGGAACTTGCCAGGTGAGTGGACATGAAACTAGTTTATAGGGGTTCTAGTTCAAGTGAGAACCATCTTGTTCCCTTGTTTCCCTTTCCCTGAGACATACATAAGCAAGGGGTAGAATACAGAGGTCCCACAATGAGCCAAGCTGAGAGAGCAGAGATTTGGTATTGAGTTCTGAGTTTTGACTCGTACCTTAGACGGTCAATTCTGATGTCTGAATCAAGACTTGTTACACATGAAATGGCTACCTTGGTTTAAAGGGATGGAAGAGACAAAAATAAAATCACATTTTGATCACCAATTGTATGCCATTTTTGGTTGAACATACCACTACAAGACGGGGTTCTTGCAGGATTGGTATATGTGTTCACAGAAAATTCTTACAGGTGAAAATAATGTCTGTTGACCTCAAGGGGATTATTGGGTTTTGGTTTGGTCTCAGATCTACCACTCAGGGTTTCCTGTGTCATCTACTACCATTTATCCTCTTTCTTGATTTCTTCATTGGTAAAATGGAGCTAATTATGATGTCTAGGTAGATAGTTCTTAGATTTGCATGATACAGTAAAAGTAAGTGCTTAGTAAATTTCAGTTATGATTTTTATTTTGAGCTTAAAAAGTACAAGCACTTGCCTCTTGAGTGTTTCGTTTCCAACAAAAAACATCCCGAGTCTTCCATTTAGGATCCCAGAAACTGGCATTTGACGAGGAGCTTGGAAGCAGCATATTACAGGTATCAAAGTCCCAGCTCAATCTAACGCATATCAAGATTACAGAGGGTCTGCCCTGAGCAATGCCCTTGGCTAGGCCCACTTGGGAGACTGTCTGTGCAGAGACTGTAGAAGCAGGGAACCTACTTCCTTGTGTTGAATTTCCTTCATAAAGGCTTTACCATGGCAACAGGGAAGCATTTGCAGAGCCCCGCAGCTGACACTGTGAAAAATATCACCTGCTCTCAAGGTATTTGAAATTGCACAGCATGACTCATGGTGGCTTTCTCTTTTTGGTATCTGCTGGGTCATAAGTGGTGAGCAAACATCTGGTATTAAAGAGGTTCTTAAGACACAGGGATCTTGTACCAGGTAAAGAAAGCATGTTCACGAAAGCAGAGATGAAAGATTTATAAAATGACTTGCTCAGGACATGATGGAGTGTTCATTAATTCAACAAATATTTCCTCCTGTTCCTTAGAAGCCAAGAAAAGCTGGTGCTGGGAAAACAGTGGTGAGCCATGGTGTTTTACTCTCAGCAGGATGACAGGGCCAGGGCCGGGGTAAAGGGCCACAAGGGAGACAGGCCATGCACACATATACTCATTTTAAGAAGCCAGAAATCATCCTATAGCATAACTATCATGAAGGATAGTCTTTGGGTGGTCAAGAAGACGAGGTGGTGGCACTTAAACTATGATTTAATGACAGAAATTATATAGGATTTGACAAGATCCTGGTAAAGAGGATTCTAGCCACACAGAAGAGTCAGAGGTCAGAGAACCAGGAAGGTGTCTGAATTTGGAGGAGCCTATCCTAAATTTGGTAGAAAATCATTACAGAATTTTTAAAAGGGGAGTGATGTAATGTGATTTATAGTCACTTACAAAAGGAAATTGCAGCTGCTGTTGGAGATTGAACTGGGTAAGAGGTGAGAGCCAAGCAGAGACCCTGAATTGTCTGAATGATAAATCATGCTGCTTGGAAGAGAGTGGCAGAGGTGCAGAGAAGGGGTAAGAGATGCTGACAGTGCTTGCTTGTTTCCAGGGAAGGTGAGAATATCTCACTCAGTGCTGAGGTATGTGGCGTGCAGCATACTGTCCCTGAGTACCACCCTAAACTTCCTCTCACCTGTACATCTCTGTCATCTTGTCTGTACAACTAGGTTGTCACATCATTCAGTCCAGAGATACCAATTACTTGCCATGTGTGTGGCATGGTCTTCACCACCCAGGAACTTACCACAAAAAGGGGATATAAGAAATGCACATTTTACCAGCCAACAATACAATATCCAGCAAATGCCATAAAGGAAAATGTATTGGTCTTTTGAAAAAAAGTTATTATTTTTATATTTTTTCCTCATTGAGTTTATTGGTACTTTTTAGGTATTCAGTACCGTTAAATTCATCATTGGGATCTTGTACCCTTACATGACAGGTCTTGGTTCTCATTTTTTCACCATACCCCTGCCCTCCCTTTACCCCCATCTCCTTTCCCTATTTACAAAAACTTTTTTTTCCATTTTTTCATTTTCTCATATTTGTTCTTTTCCCTTATTTTCTTTCCCCTACCCTTCCCATTTCTCCTACACCTTTAGCCCCTTTCCTCCTATTTCACAATGTTAATTATACCATTTGGATCGTATTTACACTTTTAGTTTTTCACACCAGAGAAACTATTTGGTATTTACACGTGTGTCTTATTTATTTCACTTAAGAGTATATCCTCAATATGCATCCATTTTCCTATGAATGACTCTAATTTCTTATTCTTTATGGCTGAGTACTACTCCATTTTATGGAAAAACCACATCTTCTTTATCCAGTCTCCAACTGATGGGCAACTGGGCTGTTTCCAAGTTTTAGCTATTACAGACTGTGCCACTATGAACATGGGTGCACATATATCACCGTGGTATGATTCTTTTAATTCTTTTGGAAAGATACCCAGCAGAGCGATAGCTGGGTCAAATGCCTTGGTCTTTTTTAATGAGAAGGCAGCAGCCTAGGAATATAGCTAACCCTTGAAGAAAAGCTCTTTAAAATGATCTGGGAAGCCACCAGAGATTTCAAGCAGGATGGTGACATGATCAGATTAGCAAGTAGTTTTAAGTGGGGGTGAAAGTGGCAGAGAGAGACTGGTTAGCTGGTGGGTGGAGAATGAGATACCAGTGGCAATAATGAGGATAAAGATGGAGCCAGAGGATGTGTGTAAGACATTCTGAGGAAGTGGAAACCACTAAATTTGGCAATTGACAGCAGTGTTGGGGCTGGTTGGGGTAGAGAGAAGCCCAAGGAAGGGCAGACTTGCAGGTTTTGTATTTTTTATTCCCTCCTCCTTCTCTTCCCTTGCCCTAACATTTTCTTCTTTGGTCCCTCTCCTTTCCTTTGCCTTCTCTTTATTTCCCTTCCACTTTTTTCCATAAATAAATTAAATAAACAAAAAAAAATCCCCATTCACTTTATCTGTGATTGTTCATAGATGGTAAATCAAGTAGTAGAATAGTTTGTCACTCATTAATTTTTATAATTTAACACAGTCAGGACTCACTATATGGGGGCTGGATACATCTGTATGTATACATGTGTGTTTTAACTAAATGGTGTAAAATCAGAACTTACATGGAATAGATCTACCAGAAAACAGATCATTAGCTGCAAATTCTTACATTAAGTCTAATGATTATATTTTACATTTTGTAAAACTCCTATTACTCTATTACTTAGTTATTATTACTGAACTTTATAGTGGAAACAGGTTTCTAGCATCTAACTCTAAAGGATTACAGCTGGGACTTGAATTTGGATCATTATACTTGAATTTAGTGCTCCCCTTCCTATCCTACTCCCATATAGGTCTTCTTTAATTCATTGTTTGAACATAAACAGAGATAAAAGCAATAACAAGCTAATAATTAGACATATTAACAAGTACTGTACTTATTTAATAGTTTACAAAACAGGGAAGAAGATTTTATAGATTCTTCCAACACTCTCCTGGGGACTAGACCAATGATATTTGGTGCCCGATGATCATGTTTACAAGTAAGATCAGCCATGAATCAATGGTAAAGGAAAGCCACAATAGGTCAAGGTCACCAGTCTCTGTTTTGTCCATTAGATAATATTTTCTCTTAAGAAACAAAAGTTAGAGGAGAAAATGCAACCTTATCTTAATTCAGGTGTTGGGGTATTTAAATTTTGAAAAAAGAATGCTAAAGTATATTAAGATATACCATAATAAAATCTTAATAGATCAGTTATTTTCAAGGAGATCAGAAAAAATATATTTGATTTACATGGAAAAAATGAATAAGAATAGAAACATGGGCCAGGTATGATGGTGCATACCTGTAACCTCAGCACTGTGTACGTCTGAGGCTGGAAGATTACAAGTTCCAGCCCAACATTTGCAACTTAACAATTTGATGAGATTCTATCTCAAAATAAAAAATAAAAATAAATGGTTGGGGTTATAGTACAGTGTGATGATTCTTGGTCCAACCTCCAGGATAAAAGAAGAATAAGAATGGAATTAAAAATAAGAGGAAGAGGAGGAGGAAGAAATATTTGGCTTGGATTGTAGCGGGAGAGTCTCAGAGGAAAGAGATAATGTTGCAAACAAATAAAGAAAATGAACGAACTTGAAGAAAATAGGATGATTCTGCCTAAAAAACGAAAATAGGTAAAAATAAAATTTTTATAAAATGATCTGATAGAGGGGATGGAAAGTAGAGTAATTTAAATATAAGGATGATAAATTGAGCAGTTGTGAGAACTTCAAGAGCTGAAGAAAATAGTATTAATTTATTTAGGGGAGCATAACTGGAATAAGAATAACTATAAGATTCACTATGATGCTACTTCACAAAGTGAGAAAATGGAAAGTTTAAAGGAGAACTATTAGAGAGAAAAACAAAAGCCCCATAGGTCAGACACACAGAAGTATATCCAGATATAAATCTGCACCTTAGAGATAGATAAAGAAAACGAAACTATGTGAAAATCATCCCTTTGATTTGAACTGGGAAATTAAAATCTCATTTTAACATGTTTCAGAAGGCCATCGGGAAAGTCACATACATTTAGACAAACCCACTGTACAAATTAGCTGGAAAGGGTTCCTAGAATAATGATGCTATTGAGGTAAATGAAAAGATTGGTTTGAAAAATTATTCATTTAGAAGACACAAGGAATTTATAACAAAATTATTTGTGACAAAAAGAGGTATGAGCCCAGGAGTAGATAGAGGTTTACAATTGAAATAAAAATGTATTTACGAGAGCAATAACATGCATATAACTTCATGCTAAATGAGGAGAACAAGCAATGAAGCTTGATGTGGCTCAGAAGGGATGACTGGAGGACGAAGAAACTTTCTGCAGGAGGAGGGCTTTTCAGTGAGCTGACAGATTAGTATTTGAAGAGTTGGAAAGGAGGTCAGGTGCTACTTAAGTAAAAGTACTGCAAAGAGGGTACTTGGAAGCTCTGGAGGCCAGGAATGAACTGGCCAGCTGAGGTGGAGGGGTCCCCTAGGAGACTAGAAAGACAAAGATATTTTTTCATTTATTTTATTTCTTTACTGGTATGTGTTTGTAGTGCATAATGCTCACATTCCTTCTGGGGAGTTGGTGCATATACATAACACAATTTTTTTTTTGTTTTGTTTTTGTTTTTGTTTTTTGAGACAGGATCTCACTATGTAGTTCATACTGCTCTGGAACACACTGTGTAGCCCAGGCTGGTCTCGAACTCACATTGATCCTCCTGCCTCAGCCTCCCGAGTGCTGGGATTACAGGCATGTGCCACCATGCCTGGCAACATATCTTAATTCCTTTTTTCATCTCTCTCCTTCCTTCTCGGTGGATCCCCTGTGATTTTTTGGTGCATGTTTGTAGTACATAATTTTTGCATCACTTGTGTGGAGTTGGCACCTCTATATAACATAACAATTCCTTTTTTCCATTCCCTATTGTTCTTCTCCTCCTTCTCCTTCCACCTCTCTTTTTTCTCCTTCATCTTTTGAGAAAGATCTATCTCCCTACTTTCCATATATCTTTTATTTTACTCTTTATTTATACTAGTGTTTCTCATATAAGAGAAATCATGATATTTAAGCTTGTATGTCTGATTTATTTCAATCAACATTATAACTCACATTTATCTTTATGGCACAGTAATATTCCATTGTGTGTAAATACCACATTTTCTTTCTCCATTCATTGGGTGATGTACATAAACACCACTTCCAAGATTTAGCAATTATGAATTGTATTGCTATAAACATGGGTATGCATGTATTGCTATAATATGATGTCTTTAACTCTATTGGGAAGATACCTGGAAGGGGAATAGCTGGATCAACTGAAATATCTAGTTTCACTGTTTTGAGAAATATCTATCTTGATTTCCAAAGTGGTTTACATTCCCACCAACAGTGTAGAAAGATCCCTTCCTCCCTGAAACCCCTCTAGCATTTGTTATTATTTGATTTCTTGATGATGTCTACTCTTTGTAGGGTAAGATGGAATCTGAGTGCTCTCATTTGCATTTCTGTAATGACCGCTGATGAGCATCTCCTCATGCATTTATTAGCTCTTTGGACTTCTTCTGTGAAGTGTCTATTCATTTTGCTTCCTCATGTTTTGATTGGGTCTTTGGTTTTGGAGGGGGTCTAACTTTTTTGAGTTCTTTATATATGCTAGATGAGTCCTTTGAGTAATGGCTGGCAAATTTTTTTCCCATTCTGTAGGTTGTCTTTCACTCTATTGGCTTTTTCTTTTGTTATGTAGATTTAAAAAATTCGATATGATCCTTATTTGTTGATTCTTGGAACTATTTCCTGTGCAACCAGAGTTCTGTTCAGGAAGTCCATGACTATGCTTGTAACTTCAAGAGTTTTACCTATTTTTGACTTACAGCAGGTTAGGTATTTTTATTTTAAAATTTAATTCTTTGACCCATTTTATTTTAGTTTAGTATATGGTGAGAAATATGAGTTTAGATTCAATCTTATGATGTGGATGGGGTTTTTTTCCATCCTCTGTTCTGTTCCACTGATCCTCATGTCTGTTTTTTGCCAGTACCATGCTGTTTTTGTAGTTGTGTAATACAACTTCTGCCTGAGGATGGTTCCTGCTTTGCTCTTTTAAGTCAGGCTTGCTTTTGCTATTATGAGTCTCCGATTCTACATAAATTATAGGATTGTTTTCTCCAGCTCTGTGAAGAATGTTGTTGGAATTTTGATTGGGATTGCTTTAAATTTGTATATCAATTTTGGAAGAATGACAATTTGACTATGTTGATTCTGCCTATGCAGAAACAGGGTATATCTTTCCATTTTCTGATGTCCTCTTTGATTACCTTTTAAAGAATTCTTTAGTTTTCATTGTAGAGGTCTTTCACTTCTTTATTTAGGTTAATTCCTAAGTATTTAATATTTTTGGTGCTATTGTATTATTATCATTATTATTATTATCATTATTATTGTTTTATTTTGGTACTGGGGATCAAACTTGAGTCCTTGAGCTGACAAGGCAGGCAGGGGAAACTCTGAGCTAAATCCCTGGCCCTGTGAGTGGTATTTTTTCCTAATTTCTTTCTCAGTGGGTTCATAATTAGTATACAGGAATGCTGTGGAGTTTTGTTTGTTGATTTTGTATCTGACTACATTATTGAATTTGGTTATTGATTCTAAGAGGCTTTTGGTTGATTTTTTTGGTCTTCTATGTAGAAGCTCATGTCATCTGCAAATAATGATAATTTGATTTCTTCCTTTGTATGCATGTCCTTTTTATTTCTCTTTCTTGCATCATTGCTCTGGCTAATGTTACTTTTTTTCCCCTCTTCTTTCTTTTTTTGTTTTTGTTTTGTTGAGGCACGATCTCACTATGTACCACAGGCTGGCCTCAAATATGCAATGATTCTCCTACCTCAGTCTCCCAAGTGCTGGGATTACAGGTGTGTGCCACCATGGGCAGCTAATGTTTCAAGTACTGTGTTGAAAAGAATGGTGGTGGCGGACATTTTTGTCTTGTTCCTGATTTTAGAGGGAAAGTTTTCAGTTGTTCTCCATTTAACGTGATGTTGGCATAGCTTTAGGTAACTGTAATCAATATAGCAGGTTTTTAATCCTAGACTGAGTTTGGACTTTGATAGCAAAGGAAGGCCAATGAAAAATTTGAAAACAGTAATAAATAGATATGAATAATATATAGCCCCAAGATGGTGGCTTGGCAGGGATGAGACTGGTGGTAGACATCAATAATGAGGCTGTTAACAATGATAATGATAATGACAGTGACACTAACAATAATGAAAAAGCAGCTAGTATTTACAAAGCACTTACCATGTTTGACTTATCACTCTAAATGCTTTATGGTTGGCTTTCTGAATCCATAGATTCTCGCATGTATAGATTCACTCAATGGAAGACCAAAAATATTGGGGAAAAAATTCAGAAATTTCCCCAAAACATATCTTGACTGTTCCATTATTACTGTTTTCAAACTTTTCATTGGCCTTGCTTTGCTATCAAAGTCCAAACTCAGTCTAGGATCAAAAACAAGCATTATACTACATCCACCTGCATGAAGTAATCTACAACCTGCTATAGCTTCCCTCCGTCTCACAGATCCTCACCCTTCTCCAGCACTTGTTGTTGGACACTGTGCACCTTGGGTCTCCTTCATATCCTATGTACTTTAGGCCTAGGGTGATTACATCAATACTGAACACATATAGACCTTTTCTTTTTGTCAGTATCCCCTAAACATATATCTTTTTTAAAAGTTTAATTTATTGGTACATTCTAGGTAGACAGTATAGTTACATTCCTTACTGGGATCTTGTACTTCAATTTATATAGTACTACATTGGACTAGGTATTATAAGCAAGCTAGAGATGATTTAAAGTGTATAGGAGGATATGTGTAGGTTATATGTAAATACTAGACTATTTTACATGAGGGATTTGAATGACTATGATTTTGGTATTTGCACAGGTCCTGGAACCAGTCTCTTGTACATGCCAAATAACTACGTATACAAGAGCCCATTGCATTCTATCAGCATCCTTAAGGAAATTATATTATTACTTATATGATAATTATGTTAGTCTTATTGATATTATTGTCTCATACAGTAGAAACAATTAGGACCATACCTGTAGTCCCATAAAGATAAGATTACTCAATTAGTTATATCAGAGAGCCCAGATTTAAGAAATCCTGGAGTCTCTTGAGAAGAGAGCTTTTGTAAGGCTTGGATTTAGCTGAATATGTAATTCTGAGGAGCTAAGGGCAGTGGCAATCATCTCTGGATTGGAAATATTGCTGAGGTGGGTTTAGGAGAAATGGGGATTAGCTTGGGGCAAGTTGTTGCCCTAAAGTGAGGATAATTTAGGACTTGTATATCTTAGTTTTTTTTTTTTTTTCAAGAAGCAGAGGAACAAGGCAAGGTTGCGGAAGTTATTATTTCACAGAGAAAATTTAGACATTTTGTTATTGTGGTGTGACCTTGGCAGATGATTAGTGTATATTGTATTGGCTTTGTCGGACCTTATTTATTTTTCTTCACAGTCTGATCATTGGCAGGATGAGTTTCCTTTCTCAATCCTGGATGTTACTTTCTCAGTATGCTACAAATGATGAATCTGAGAACAAAGAAGAGTGGCCCATAGGTTGAAGTTGGGAGATCTCTCCAAACTGGAGAAAGCAGAAAGGAATGGGACTGCGATGAAAGGATTGAAAAGACTTGGGGATTAATTAGCTGTGAAGAATGAGCAAAAAGTCACTGAACGCAATGTATCTTGTACCCTGTAGATGTACTAAGGAGGAATTGGGCGGGAAGAGGAACAATTTTATTTTAGGTTACTGAAGGAAAATACAGAGCCTGACTATATAATTAACAAAGTAAAGCTAAATAGTTTCTAAAATACCATCCTAAAATATATTAATTCAATATCAACTAATTTTAAGACTTACCTCATTTTTACCTAAAAGATTTTTCCACCCACCTGGTATGGCACTACATTAGTTCTTATTACTTAGTCCTCAAAATAGTGCTGTGTGAAGGAGGGCATGACTGTGCATTTTCCAGTGGAGGCCTAGGAAATGGAAGTGAAATTCTCAAGGTCATAGATCAGGTTCACAGTGGAACTAGAATTGAACTGGCTCTATCTGCTCCCTATTATGTTATTATTCCAAGTCAAAATTTCTCCTTAGGGACAGAGTATTGGATTTGGATGCATCTTTGTAGGAATACGAGATTCAAATTTAGAAAGTTGTTTGAATATCAGAAAAATAATCTTGACGCTCCCAAATAGGTTATATGCTATTTTTGTATATAACAGGGTGTTAGACTATGATATTTTTCAAAAGAATTCTGTTGTTGTTGGAAGATAATACATTTTCTTTGTTTACAAATAGAATGACTGCTTTTTTTTTTTTCTTACTTTGAGTTAGAAATGAGTAGATATTTTAAGAATAAAATCCAAAGGCATCAAATTATGGGCCCTGACTCTGAGTAAACCTATATATAGTTGTGAAATCCTTCCTATTACACATTATTTAATTATACAATAACAATATTTTTAGCTAACCCTTTCTCCCCAACTGACATTTTCCATTTGATGGCAGACAAAAAAGTTCTTTTGATGATACTTTGGATTAAACCCAAGATCTCATGTGGCAAACTCTCTATGACAGAGCTATATCCTCACAACTTTTTAATGTTTATTATTATTATTTTCTAAAATTTTGAGACAGGGTTTCGTTAAGTTGCCCAGGCTGGCTTTGAACTTGTGATCCTTCTTCCTTAGCCATTCAAGTAGTTGGGACTACAGATGTGTTCCTAGAAAACATTTTACTAGCACACAGTTTACTATAAATTATTTACTTATTTTACTTTATAAAGTAAATTCAAATTTAAGAATAATTAAGAATGTTTTTAAGAGAAGATACCATTCTGAGAAAATGGAACTCTTACTATTTGGGGAGAATTGCAAGGTATTCTAATTGCCTACATTTACAGCAATCACCAAGGAATCCACTTTAGATGGTAGATACAATAGGCCTGCAAGCAAGGTTCTGAATAAAATCACTTGGGAGGGAGAGTGTAGGGCAATAAGAGGGCAAGTCTTTTTAAAGCACAACTTGCCACAGCCCTAACAAGATTTTACCTTATGAATCATAATTTCCTCCTTCAGAAATATAAAACCATTGAGAAGATGTCATAAGCAGAAACTCTTTGATTCATTCAAAACCCTTTAAAGTTTTCTCCAAGGGCAATGTTTTTCTTTTCCCTCAGGAGGTTATTTTTCTATAGGCTGTGTCCTTTTTCAGGACCTAACCTATCAAGATATGTGAAAGTTGACTTTCAGTATTCTCTAACTTTGGGTATTTGCAGAATTCATTGATCTTTTCACTGAAGCTGTGCATGAGGTTAGGAAAAAATCCCTCTACAGCCATACAAAGACTTACATGTTTTCTGGATCAGCAATCAAAGGACTGTTTCTACCTGTTGGCTTTGGAAATTCCACAGTCCCGGGATGAGTCTAGTGTGAAAAAAACAGTAGTGAAGGTCCATCATTGACCTGGTTTCTTCACAATGGGGAAAGGAATAAGCAATGAATTTCATTTATTTTTAAAAAGAGATTTAATAATAATCCTCCTGGAATTCCTAATGGAAGAACTCCACTAACAGGGCACAAGAGTTGTGGTTTTAGGGTAAACTAGGTAGGGTAGACCTTAAGGGAAAGACATTGTTGGTGAATTCACACCATGAAAATATCAAAATGTTCACCACATCTATATGGTCTGATTAAACTTTCAGAGACACATTTCCATTTAATTCATCTGCTGCCAGGCTACTTGAGAAATTACTGTATTCTGTGCATATTTTGGACTGCTTCAAAACCTTGACAATATGTTTAGTTTGCATAAAGAAGGCAAAACATATTTTGTTTTGTTCAGCATGCTCTGAACTTTCACAGTTATTTCATTATCTGTTCAGATGGTCCCTCAGCCTTGCTTTAACTGAAAGGGAAATTGTAAATGTTGTTAAAATAAAACCCGGCTGGTGCACTGGCAGCTGTGCAGTTTGCAAAGGACCCGGGTTCAGGGATTCAGTTCAATTCAGGAAGGTTATTGTCACTAACTTTTCAGTGATGAGCATTATTACTTATTGCATTTTGCAAAAAAATATATGTTTTGTTCAATATTCCGCGTTTAAGAAAATATATTTTCATTTTTAGAAGGAACCATCTCACCCTCACTTCTTTTCTTGGTTTTGAGCATTCCTGATTTCAAGTTTTTTCCTCTCTATAAAACATTCTAGAATCTGTCCTACTTATACTGATGTAATTTTGAGTGACTTCGTTACAAAATCTTTAATTTATGTTGTTTTCTTTCTTTTTTCATTTTTCAGAGTTAATTTGAAATAAATTTAAATTTTATCTAATTTTATTTTTATATTATGGCATTATTTCTCCATACCATTCCTTAGTTCTTACAGACTTTTCATATTATAGTTCTAATTTTGGGGTTTGCTTCCTGGGTTTTAGATAATTCTTCAAGCACTTCTTTGAATTTCCTCAAAATATTCTTGGCCTTTAAAAACTGAAAACCCTCATGCTGAAACTAGGAAGAAGACAAGGATGTCTACTATCACCACTCCTGTTCAACATAGTTCTGGAAACACTAGCCACAGCAATTAGACATGAGAAAGAAATTTAAAGCAAAAATAGGAAAGGAAGAAGTCAAACTGTCATTATTTGCTGATGATACGATACTCTACATATAAGACCCAAAATACTCTGCCAAAAGACCTCTAGACTTAACTGACACTTTCAGCTGAGTAGCTGGATACAAGGTCAACTCTCAAAAATCAACAGCCTTCTTGTACACAAATAACAGACTCACTGAGAGAGAAATTAGGGAAATAATTCCTTTCACAATAGCATCCAAAAAAAATGAAGTATCTAGGAATCAGTCTAACAAAACAAGCAAAAGACTTCTACACTGAAAACTACAGCACCATGAAAAAGGAGATGGAAGAGGATATAACAAAATGGAAAGATATCCCCCTGCTCCTGGGTAGGAAGAATCAACATAGTGAAAATGGCCATACTTCCAAAACTGCTATACAGATTCAATGCAATGTCAATTAAAATTCCAACACTATATTTCACATAACTAGAAAAAAAAATCCAAAAATTCATTTGGAATCAAAAAAGACCCAGAATAGCAAAAGCAATTATAGTCAACAGAGACATGACAGGGAGTACTACAACCCCCAATTTGAAAATATACTCTAAAGCCACTGTGATTAAAAATAGCACAGTACTGGCAAAGAAGAAGAATACCCAAGGATCAGTGGAATAGATTGGAAAATACAGAAACAACTCCAGATGTACTCAGCCATCTCATCTTTAACAAAGGAGCCAACCATTCTCCCTGGAGGAAAGAAGGCCTCTTTAATAAACCATGTTGGAAAAACTGGATTTCAACTTGTCAAAGATTAAAACTAGACCCTTTTCTATCACCATGCAATAAACTAAAATTCAAGTGGATTAGAGATCTAAATATTAAAACAGAAAGACTAAAATTGCTGGAAGATAAGTAAGGCAGAATTCTCGAAGACATTGGCATAGGAGAAGACTTTATGAACAAACCCTCAGTAGCATGGGAGCTAGCATAAAGAATCAACAAGTAGGATCTCATCTTATTAAAAAGCTTCTGTACTGCAAAAGAAACCACCAAAAGAAACCAGAGCCAAGAGAAAACCTACAATATAGTAAGAACTTTTTACCAACTCTTCCTCAGACAAAAGACTAATATCTAGAATATATAAATAACTCAAAAAAATCAGGCCCCGAAATATAAAGACCTGATTAAAAAATAATCATTTTTTAATTTGAAATGAACAGACATTTCTCAGACAAACAAGAAAAAGCAGAAAATAATCATATGAAAAATGTTCAACATCACTGGTCATTCAAGAGATGCAGATGAAAAAAACACTGAGATTCTATCTCACCCCAGAAAGAATGGCTGCTATCAAGAAATCAACCAGTAACAAATGTTGGCTGGATTGGTGGGGAGAAAGGAACCCTTCTCCATTGTTGGTGGGAGTGCAGACTGGTGCAACCATTGTGGAGAACAATATGGGGATATCTCAAAGAACTAGGATTAGAGGTTCCATTTGACCTAGCTATCTGTATGCTGGGTATCTTTCCATTAGAATTAAAAGAATCATACCACAGTGATATATGTGCACCCATGTTCATAGTGGCACAGTCTGTAATAGCTAAAACTTGGAAACAACCCAATTGCCCATCAGTTGGAGGCTGGATAAAGCAGATGTGGTTTTCCTATAAAATGGAATAGTGCTCAGCCATAAAGAATGAGAAAGTAGAGCCATTCATATCAAAATGGATGCATATTGAGGCCATGCTCTTAAGTGAAATAAATAAGACACACATGTGTAAATACTGAATAGTTTCTCTGTTGTGAAAAACTAAAAGTGTAAATAAGATCTAAATGGTATAACTGATAATGTGAAATAGGAAGAAAAGGGCTAAAGGTGTAAAGGGAATGGGAAGGGTAGGGGAAAAGAAATAAGGTAAAAGAAAAAAATATGAGAAAAGGAAAAAATGGAAAGAAGGTCTTTGTTAATAGGGGAGGGTGGAGTGGTTAAGGGATGGCAGGGGTATGGGGAAAAAATGAGAAGCAAGACCTGTCATGTGAAAACATCACGTAAAGATCCCAATGTGAATGTTACTATACTGTGTACTTAAAAAGTACCAATAAACTCAATGAAAAAAAATATATTCTTGGCCTTCTTATTCTCTCCCTGTCAGTGAAAGGAACATAAATTTGGTATAATGGGATCAGATCACAACCCTTTGCCTTTTGTTCAAGAAAAATGACCTGAGTTTGGTCAGTGAAAGGCAAAGGAAAGTGTTAACCTAGAGTTAGTCCAGATTCATTTTTACATTTATTCATTTATACAATAAATATTTATTGAATGGTTCAGGTGCTAGGTTAAACAATAAAAAGCAACAGAGAACAATAGTGAAAGTCCCTGTTTTTCCTGAGTGAATACTTTGTTGGATAAAAAGAGGAAAAGTCAGTTGTGACATTAAGAAGGGCTCCTAAAGGAGATAACACAAGTTATAATATTGTATTTAAAATTTTATCTTTAGATATTTATTAATAGGAAGGGATAAAACAGCCTTCTCACCTTTTACAACCTATGTCTAGGTAGAGTTTGCCGTACAAAATTAAAACAATCACAAAATACTCATCTCTTGAGAGTAAGTAGGTTCCTAGAAACCATTTGGGAATGTTTCAGCTTCTCTGTCCCTCCCTCCTCCATTTCCATTTCCTTCCTTTCTTAATTTTAAAGCAGGATGTGCTCAGTATGTGCTTTAATGAATATTGTTATTACCTTTTTGAGTGCATGTTAAAGAGATCACCATATATGGTGGGGATCTACGGTGAAGAATATCTTATAATTTTTTTTTTTTTTTTTTTTTTTTTTTTTTT